>NC_083323.1:38557898-38869484 GCF_963455315.2 Globicephala melas | reverse complement strand
TGAGGAATTTTGTTTTGTGCTTTGGATTATGTTTTCTTTAAGAGTGAGGGTTTTATCATTCCCCTGCATGCCATGTTCCTTTCTTTTAAGGGTTGGTTGGTTTTGTTTGTTTTTATTTGGGAGCGTTGCCTTAGCATGTTTGGATATTTGTCTCTGTTTTGTTCCCCCCAACCTTGTTCTATCCGGACCTTCTCTTTGTTCTGACCAAGTGTACGTGACTTCTCCTTGACTCCATGTCCATTGACTCTGACTTGTTTCCACACTGAGCTATGGTTTGAGAACTTGGTATTGAATACCACCCACTTTCCTGTGGGGACTGGAGGGGAAGACTATGTGACATCTGTGTGAATTAGACTGAAGGGAAGCTGTGTGACATCTGTGTGAATTAGAACTCCTGGATTCTGCTCTCTCTGGGATTTGATAGGCATTTTGAACTAAGTTTTAACCCCTCCCTACAATCAGGACTCATATCCACCCTGAAGGGGGACACTCTGGGATTTTTTCTCCACAATCATGCAACACATTTTTATCGAGTACCTATTCTCTACTAGGCACTATTCTAATCTAGGCACTGGAAACAAATGAGACAAAAATCCCCTTTCTTGTGAGTTTATATTCATTGTGGTATCTTGACTTTTACAACGTGGTATCCAAAAGAAGCTGCCCACTTCTGCCTAATGGCCATTCCACCACCCCTTAGTCAAAAGAGAGGAAAAAAAAATAAGGATAGTCATTCAGTTCAATTTTCTGTAGATCTGAGGGCAATAATGAAGGCTTAAAATTCATCAAATTCGCCAGTGAAGCTTCAGAGGGGCAGGGAGGAAGGTCAAGGTTAGGAGCTACACTGTGTCACTCCAGAATCTTCTCTTTTCCTGGCCTGCATTTTGCATGCGTGTGTACATGCCCATGTTCTGTTTTGTTTCGGTGTCCATACTAGTAAGGGGCACGCCTTGCCTTAATTTGGTAGCTGGTTTGTTGTTTGGAAGGAGAGAGCTAGTGTTTCTTGGGGTTGGCGTTCACTTTTTTAGTTGTGAGAGAAAAATGGAAGATTCTATGACCTGTTTTCACTCTATCACCTTCAGCTGGAGGCCTCAACTTGTTCTTTTAACTCTTAACTAAATATCCTATCTGTGGTCTGCAAATATAAAATTACCATGAATAGCTCCTTCCTCGTAATTATTCAAGTATTGAATACTTGAAGACTCAGATTTAAAAAAAGAAATCAAGCTGAAGTGGTTTGGTTGGGTTGTGTGCCAGCTCCTCTTGGCTAAAATACATTTCAAGGACTTAAACTTGAGAGCACTTCTAAGAAGTTGGTTATTCTGGATTCCTTCATATCTAGGGAACACATTTGTCAGAAGAGCTCTTCAATTTCATGACACCTTATGCTCAAGATTTTTCTTGCACAATCCCATAAGAATCCAATCTCTCTTCTGAGTATGTCAAACGCCTACACAGTTAGTAGCAGGCACAGACAGGAAGTGAGAATAAATACCTATCTCTAGACTTGCACTAAGATATGGGCTCTGGGTTAGCATGAGAAACCCCAAGCACCTAGACCTATTTGCTGAACCTACACAGTCAAAGAAATAACCAAACACTTGTGCCTTTTATTGTGTACAGTAAGAGACTGAGCATTACCTACAAATGTCTCCCAAATAAATCATACTTAATTCAGATTATGAGGAGAATATTTGATAAATGCTTTGAGAATATTTGATAAAGGGAATTTCAACGGCACTAGATTGCATCTTCTTGTGTCACTACCATGTCTCTAATGTAATCTCCCCCACCCAGAAATGTAATTCTCAGCCAGTTGCCTTGAAAGCTGGTTACCTTGGAGATGATTATCAGTATTATGATGACCTATTTAGAGGAATTTCTGCATTGCCAGAAAACAAATAACCACAGAGAGAGCCTTACAAAGGAATGATGCTCGTTCCCTGGAAGTGCCTTTACAAACGAATGCCGTAGATGTGATGTATTATGTGTGTGTGTGCACACGTGTGTGTGTGTGTGTGTTTGGTGTAGATTTGTCCATAATTAGGATTTACATTTTTGTGGAATGGCAGTTGTGCTTAAGCACTTTAAGAGCAAAGAAGGCAGTAAAAACCACAGCAGGAATAAGCATATAGACATCTTCTCTCTTCCTACAATTTGAAATGCATGGCCATGGTTGTATTGATTTCTCATCAGTGTTAACATAGTTTCCATTTGCCCAGTTTCTTTTTCTTGCTCAGGCTCTGTTTTTTGAGGATTTTCTAGGGGTGCTGGAGTGTGGCTGACAGGTGACTGGTGAGGATTGATTTTTACAAATCAATTGATTGACTGTTAATAGTTCCCAAATAAACTTAGAGCTGCTATTTTGATTTCCTCAGAATTATGCCACAAAGTCTGCGTTCTAACTCTATTTGGTCTCCCATTCTTCTGTGAAACTAGTGTTTGTGATTATAGGCAGATTGGACTTTTTAAGTTTAAATGTTTTTCATTAATCATTGTCATTATCATTAATGCTTCATCTGCCTTTTTTTTTTTTTTTGGAGAAATTTTTGGTACTACTTTAACGTGGACCTTAAAAAATTCCAGTGATAAATATTAAACCTTTATTACGATCAAAGACACAGGAAAAAACAACGTAAACCAAGCATTACCCAAAATAGGACCAATAGACCTAAATTTCCAAATTTAATATTTGTTCTTAGGTTTTCAGGTTAAAATTCACTCATTGTAGCTTCCTCCAAGGTAATAACAACGTGTCCATATTTCCCACCATCTTCTCAGATCATCTTGCAAAGCATTGGACACATAATGAATGTTCAATAAACCTGACTCATCGTATAATTTGCCCTCCAGGAACTTCCAAAACCTTTTTACATTCCAACTCAGTTTTCTTCTGCTCATGTTCAGCAAGATTATGTAGGGATCTCCTTTTTTTAAGCAATATGCAGTAAGTCTGTTTTCAGAGAGGATCTTGAGTCAAGGTCAATTAACTCATTCAGGCCCTATTTTCAATTTTTGTACTGTAGACCTGTCCTTATGCCTGAAATCGCCACTCTGAACTGAGGGCAAATATCAAATTCATATTAGTTACCTAATTAAATTCTTTGGACTGTTCTGACTGCCATGTTGAAAATGCCAGTGTAAGAAAATTTTCTTCCATTTGACTAAATATAACTCTTTCTCTTTCAATATTTTTGAGAGGGAAATACACTGATAGTTTAATGAATAATTCCTTAGCTGAATTTTATCTCCTAAAATCTAGCACTATATTATTCAAATTGATCCTGTAAAATGTTGACTTCTCTCCATCTAACAGAGTTGTTAGGAACGGTTTTACCGAAAAAGCATTAACATTGCTTATTGGTATATGGCCTTTGACTCATTTATGCCATGTCCTAAAAGAGGCATTAAAAACACAGAGAGATTTTCTACTTAATTCAGGGACCGTAAATGGTCTTAGAACATAATGTCTTCCCTCTTATTCATTTATTCAATAAAGATATTTACTGTCCCTTTAAAATGGCTTTCAGATGAAGTAACAAGTTGTGAGTTGTTTGAAGTATCTGCACATCCAGCGCTGCTTGGTAAGAATTAACCCTTTTGAATCTAGGCTTGTATCCAAATCATCCAGAATATTTCCAAAAAGATTCAGAATCAGACCTCTGACTCTGCCCAACAATGCCACTAAATTAATTCCCTCTGCATTCTCTGGGATGGCCTTTCAAGGCAAATCATGAACTTGCATTAGAATATTTGCTTTGTGCCTAATCTTCACTCCTAGAGATGACAGTTCTTAACGTTTAACACTCGCCATCCTTCCCACCCTGATGCTAAACTGGGAAGAATGAGAACAGAATGTTCTAACCTCATCCATACCACAAGTGGTTATTCAAGGGAAAAAACATATCTCATGGCCTTTTGCTAGATAAACTTGCTTTACAAACAAGGCAAAATCTTCTGAAGGATGATATGGAATAGCTTTTCTCCAAAAGGAGTTCATGACTTTATTCCCTCTGCTCTAAGAAAACTCATGTCCTACATTGCTAGTGATCTGACGCAAATCATGAGATGTGCTCACTACAGTTATTCCAGCTGGTCGTTTCTGTCAAGTTCTATTCAATCCAGAGCAGCACCTGTTAGAGTGTTTCCGATGAGAAGCTTGGGGAAAGGGTTATTGGGTAAACGGGCTGTTTTCACCAAGTCCCATTTGCCATCCTTTTAGTGATTGATAGCCATCCTTAATGAAGATTATAAAAAGAGAAGCTGCTTTAAAATTGACAGTCAAAAAGTTTCCATGAACAAATGATATAGAGCTGAGCTTCATTACAGAGGTATAGGGTAGGGGCATGAAGAGGAGGCATTTCAGGCATGTGGCCCCAAAGAGGGATGAAACACAGTGTATTCAAGGTGCTGAAAGGGCTGCAGCAGCAGGGGGAGTACCCTGAGAGACGAAACTGAAGAGGTAGGTATGAGCCAGACCATTCAGAGTCTGTTAGTCTAGTTAAGAAATGTGAACATTAAACTTACAGTATAATTACTGGATTGAAAACCATGTAAGGAGTTATATCATGTTTTAATCATCCTTCCTTGCACAATGTATAGAGTCTAAAACTGATCAAGTTTCTGAATGTTAGATTAGGATGAATGTTCAAAGTCGCAGGGTTTCTATGATCACTGATATTAACTGTCTGACCACGGACCCGTCACTTAGTCTCAGGTCCCTCAGCTTTAAAATGGAGGTAATGAAACCTCTCTCTCGGGGTGGCCATGAAGAATAAGTGAGATAAAATACAAAGAGTGAAAAATAAAGTGCCTGCTAAGAATTTTTTTTCAATCGGAAGGAATATGCAGTACAGGCCTCAGATGTGGGCAAGAAGGGACCGTGCCCTGGAACCCAGAGTTTAGAGATCCTACTGTGGTCCTCCTCTATCTACCCTTCCAGGGGATGAAGAATCCTCAAGACCAGCAGAACAGAACACGCTCATCTAGGGGCTGCACCCAACTCTCCATTCTAGACCGGGCTCTGGGTACCTCAGATCCAATGCTCCCTGCCAAAATGATCTCAAGTTTATTCACGAGGTCTTTGAAGATTTTTTTTCCCCCAGATATGACCGCCTGAAGGCAAGTGCATACCCCATGGCTAAAGAGCAGTTTTTGGACACATGCAGGCTGGGGCGTCCCCATGGGTGTATGTGAAACTTCTTATGGTGTGCGTGGGAGTTTAGCGAGGAGAAAAAGGGGGCCGTTTCCATTGCTGAACCCCAAGGAGTCTGAGAACTCTTGATTTAAAGCTGGACTTCCTGGTTATTATGTGTTAAGAGATGAGAATAGAAACTACCTATTTTAACAGTTTGTGTTCTAGTTTATAACATTTAACAATTTAGACATATGGCATATGGACTTGCATTTGAAGTTTTAACCTGGGCCCTGCAAATGTTACAGGCAGGTATATATGTATCCTGTTATTTATAAAATCCTGCATACCACACAAAATTCCATTTCATTTAAACCGCCTTAAGATGTAGGGGTTGCCTATTTATGAAAATCACTTTAGGGCAACCATGAAATTCCATTATGCTCGGGAAGGCTGGAAAAGGCCAAGGGAAAAAAAACAAGTTCAAAGAAAGGCAATCCATCTCGTGACCTCTTTTCTTCTCTACACAAGCAGAAACACCATCCAAATATCACTGTATGGTGTTTTGTGAAATTGTACATCTATATGTGGAGGTGGAATGAAAAGAGGACATAAGAGCTGGTCTTGTTTAGAACTAACAAAAGGTTACTTCTCTCTTTGTGACATTCATTTGGACTCCCTAAGTGTAGAGCCTTGAATTCAAACTAAGCATTTCCAACCGAGTGAAGGGTGTCCATCTGCTCCGAATTCCTCTCACTGTCATTGCCATACAAATCATTTAGCAAGAAAACATACACTGTCTTACGCTATCTTTCCTAATACAAAAGATGTGAGTTGATTTAAACTTAACTTTTCAGGAATTTCTGTCTTCTCCTCCCACCCAAATGTGAGCTCTTTGAAGAACAAACTGGGTTCTATAGTTTTCTGTATCCCCTCACTCTCTTCCCTAAGAGTTTGCTCAACAGATATTTATACCTCACTGACTGATGCAATCATTTAGCAAATATTTACTGGATTCTACCATGTGCCAGGCTCTATGTCAAGCATGAGGGTACAAGATTGAACTGGCTAAAAGATAAATGCCTGGCACATAATAGGCACTCAGTAAATGAGAGACTGAGCAGGTGAATGAATAAATGAATGGATGCATCAATGAGTGAATTCTGTACCACAGAACTAAGGAATAATAGCAAGAAAAATGGAATAACCACTTAAGTTATATTAAACCAAAAGTCATCAAAGTAAAAGATGTCAGCCTGTAGAATATCTATGATTCAAGAAAATGTCAGGGACATCCCTGGTGGTGCAGCGGTTAAGAATCCGCCTGCCAGTGCAGGGGACATGAGTTCGAGCCCTGGTCCAGGAAGATCCCACATGCCGTGGAGCAACTAAGCCCGTGTGCCATGACTACTGAGCCTGCGCTCTAGAGCCCGCGAGCCACAACTACTGAGCCCATGCACCACAACTACTGAAGCCCATGCGCCTAGCACCTGCGCTCCGCAACAAGAGAAGCCACCGCAATGAGAAGCCCGCGCACCACAATGAAGAGCAGGCCCCGCTCGCCACAACTAGAGGAAGCCAGCGCACAGTAACCAAGACCCAATGCAGCCAAAAATAAAATAAATAAAATAAATAAATTTATATATATATAAAAAGAGTAAACAATTAAAAAGAAAATGTCAAATGTGGGGAAAATAAGAGCAGCCCTAACATTTATACCTCTGGGCCATCTCCGTGGCTATTTTTAGTGTGTGGCTCTGGAATCTTGCAAAGAATTAAACTGATCCACAGAAACCAAATATTCTATATAAAGAGTTTGACTAACTCTAACACCCCAACTCTCACTTCTCCCAGATTTAGGGATGAAGAATCTTAGGTGTTGTCAATTCCATAGAAATCAGTATGTACAATAATATTATTGTGAGTTTTTACTGAGGTCTGAAATACTGATATGCTGTGATTGACTTTAATCACAAATTTGCTTCATCAAAAGCAGTAAAATCACCACAGAATTATATTACTCCTTGTCATTTTCCTATATGCAGTATAATATTGAAGTCATAGTTTATTTTCTCCTTACAGTATTGTAAGAAAACCAGATTACCAAGGTAGAAGTTGATCTCTCTTGCAAAGCTACTTATCTTCCTGACATGCAGAGCACCAGCTGATTTCAAACAGAGTTTCACAGCTTTATAAAATAGAACCATATTTGGCCATCAATGAACCAAAATAAAATACCTCTCTAGAAGGATAAAGGAAATCAATATTTACATAAAGAAACTTAATATCAAACCAACCATGGTGTTCAAAGTTTTGTGTCTTTAAAATAGGGCATGCATTATTCATACTGTGAAATCTCAAACCAAAGGTGGAAAGTATGAGTTCTCAGCAATATTATGAGTCTTAAAAACCATTATCTCCTTTGTAGAAGAAAATGAAAGCCACTTTGTTCATCCTATTCCAGGTCGGCATGCTTAACAATGTCACTTAAAGGCAGGAGGGGGACAGCAAGGAAAAAGAAACCTTCCTGAGATCATGAATTCATCTCCTTTCTCAAGAAGAGAAAGAAGCAGTGAGACATTTCCAACGAAGAAAATGTAGGGGCCGTTCCCCCGCTCCCTAGGAGACAGACCCAGGCACTTGACAAGTTCTAGAAGCAATTCAAAGTGAGGACATGGAGAGAGATTCCTCCACTCCCTATGGAAACATTTCCAAATCTCTCCCTCCATTATCCTTAGACAGGCTCAGTCCATAAACTTTCTAATATTTGGACTGCAAAATGTCTAGAAGACACATAGGTATTTTAAAGCAAGTACATACAAGGAATAGGGAGTTAATGAGAGTGAAATCCATTCTGGCTGAACCAATGTGAGAACTGGGTGAAGCTGAAGTAACCCCACCAGAGCACAAACCCTGTTCAGTCATATTAAGTGTAAGAGCATCTCTATTCTCACATTGTTTTTGTTTTGAACTCAGGCTGAACTGCCTGGAAACCTTCTCTGTGTGGATAAGGAGTAGCATCCATTTATTGCCATATTACATGTGCTTAAAAATCCCAGCAATAGGGGCTTCCCTGGTGGCGCAGTGGTTGAGAGTCCGCCTGCTGATGCAGGGGATACGGGTTTGTGCCCCGGTCCGGGAAGATCCCACATGCCGCGGAGGGGCTGCACCCGTGAGCCATGGCCGCTGAGCCTGTGCGTCCGGAGCCTGTGCTCCGCAACGGGAGAGGCCACAACAGTGAGAGGCCCGCGTACCGCAAAAAAAAAAAAAAAATCCCAGCAATGTTATCCAGTTACCAATGTTATCTCATCAAGTAGAAATGTCTAATAATTGTTAAAAAAAAAAAAAAAAAAAGGAGGAAAGAAAGAAAGGAAGAAAGTATCTTACTAGTGATCTTTCATCTGGCATAAATAAGAGGCTAAGCCCAAATGTCCAAAAAAAGAAAAAGAAAAAAGTCAAATTTGCTGTTTGCAATTTTGTTTGCTTTGCTGAATCCTTGGACTGTTTTTGTTTTTCCAATCAGCTCGTACAAACAGTTTATACATGGTCATTCCATGAAACTTTTTGTTGTCATCCAGAAAGAATCAAACATAATTACTACGGTTCCTAGTCTCATGTGTTTGCCCTTCCCAAAAGATTTTCCAAAGTTCAGGAAGAAGAGGGTTGAATTATAGATGAAGAATTTCACCTTCAATACTGAAAAGGAAAGATTTGGGTTTTGCAAACACAGTGAACCCCTTCCTCTACCAAGGGTGGAGCTCAAACCCTCACACTGTTCTTTTACTTGCCCATAAACGCACCACATCTGGAAAATCTTTCTTGGCTGTAGTCCTACTCCATAGGTTTTGTTCATGCATTCCCACACTTTTAGTCAAGAGGCTGGCGGTCACGTACAGTCCACTTTGGCAACAACAAAAATGACTGTTGGAATTCAGTGGCTTCCTCTACCACAACCAAAAATGCTTTCCACTTAATTCATAACAATAGCATTTTGCGCTTATGTATTTGTCTCATCAAAGCACTCTGCCGCCATTAATGAGCTAAATCAGCCTTTGCTATTTTATAATGTCTCACTACAATGAGGTTGCTTTTCTCTGTGGCAGTCACTTGTGTCATGTTGTTTTCTTCTAGCAAACACTGAACTTAACTAATGTAAATTCATTTTTAAATTGTGGGCTCAGAGGAAAATTTTCCCGGAATATATTTTTAATGCTGCATCCTTACTATAACATTACAAGGAGCATTTTAAACTATAAAGACACATAAGTTTTTCAATGTAGTCTTCTCTAAGTACTTGTAAATTATTTATAAAGACCCCCGCAAGTAAATGTGTTGTAACTGCCAGTGATGGAAATGGAAATTGTCTGCTCTGTGAACCCTATTACTATTTATTTGTATACTGTGTAATGATTGGCTTACTGATGAAATACTCCGTCAGTGTACAAGAAGAAGCTGCAGCTGGCAAGGAAACTCTAAATCCTAAATCCGCCATGTTTTAACTCTGCTGTCTCTGCTACTGCTAGACCACTTTTTTTTTTGTAATACTTATATGGCAGTTTAATTCAATGATAATTAGATCTATCTGTCTACTGTAAGATATACAAACATATACTTTTCTGCATTCCCCTAGGAAAAAAAGTAAGTTTCATGTCATGGACCACTTTTTTTTTTTTTTTTTTTTTGCGGTACGTGGGCCTCTCACTGTTGTGGCCTCTCCCATTGCGGAGCACAAGCTCCGGACGCACAGGCTCAGCGGCCATGGCTCACGGGCCCAGCCGCTCTGCAGCATGTGGGATTTTCCCGGACCGGGGCACGAACCCGTGTCCCCTGCATCGGCAGGCGGACTCTCAACCACTGCACCACCAGAGAAGCCCCATGGACCACTTTTTACAAGTGCTTAATGGCTCATTCCTAGGAATTTGATCTCAAGTGGAAAGGAATGGCTCTCTGAAAATTAGTGTATGCACACTTTCAAGTTTAGACAGAGATGGAATCCTCAAGACCCTAGATTGAGAAACTCTATAAACATTGGTTGGTTGCCTCCCAACTTCTATTCCCAGCATTCTTGGTAAGGGCCTTCTAATTCCTGTTTGAGGAACTACCATATTCTTCTATTCTTAGCCTTGTACTTAGGCTAGAGTTGCACCTACACCCAACTCCAAAGGTAGGATTCCTGGCACTCCTGATTGGTTTGGGGATGGGCACATGACCCAGGACTAAGCCAGTCTTAGCTCATCACATCATCTTCAACACAGGGATTAATATAGGGTTGACATTTCATCTATGTTTGTCCAATCAGAGTGAACTTGGGACTTTTCCTGGGAATTCTGATGTAGATTCTCTTTCCTTTGGATGGTATAGTGTGATGATATGAGACTTGAAGCTGGTACAGTCATCTACATCCTTAAGAGAAAAGCCTAGGATATCTTGGGGAGGCCACCGTGTGGAATTTGCAGAGGACTCTGTAGAAAACAGTAGAGACGCAGGCAAACCTGGGACCGTGATATTGTTGACTCTGTATTAAATAGGGAGCAGATTGAACTGCTGTAACAAAGAGGCTCCAAAAGATACAATTGCTGTTTGAAATTCTTTATCTCCCTCATGTCCATAGGTGGGTGGGTGGGCAAGATTGGTAGGCAGTTTGGGGCTGTGAGGTCATGTAGGAACCCAAGATCTTCCTACCTTGTTGTCCTGTTCCCCTGGAGTACTGACTTCATGTTGCAAGGTAAAAGCTGGTTCACTGCCCTCCCATATCATCCATGTTTCAGCTGCAAGAAAAAAGAAATATAAAGTGGAGGGCGTGAAGCTTATTTTAAGGTAGGATTTACCAATTTTAGCTCTATTGATATTTTGGAGGTGATGATTCTTTACCGTTAAGAGCTGTCCTATACATTGTAGGATGTTTAGCAGAATCCCTGGCCTCTACCCACTTAAGGCCCATATCACCTCCCCAAGTTATGACAATCAAAAATCTCCCCAGACATTGCAAAATGTCTGGGGGATGAAACAGCCCCTCCATTGAGAGCCACTGTTTTAAAGATATGCTATGGAGTTCACACACAACACTTCCATTCACTTCCAATAGCCAAAGTTACTTATTTGGCCATACTGAGTTGTAAGAGAGTCTGGGAGAAATATTTCTAGCTGGATGAAATGGTGCCCAGGTAAAACTTAGGAGTTTCATTGCTTAAAAAAAAAAGGAGGGGAGAGAATTCCCTGGCAGTCCAGCGGTTAGGACTCCATGCTCTCACTGCCAAGGGCCCGGGTTCAATCCCTGGTGGAGGAACTAACATCCCTCAAGCTGCACCGCCCAGCCAAAAACAATAAATAAATTTTATACATCTTTTAAAAATAAAAAGAAGGGAGAAAAGGGTTTTAGGGGACAATTAATCTTTGCCACACAGCCCTACTTCTGGACTTTTCCACCATATGTGGTGGGTGGACTGAAATGAGTTTTCAGTCACTTGAAATTTGGGACCTTACTTGATAAAAGTGCTACTTTCCTCTTCCAACACGATAAGTTGAAATTTACTGAACATTATCCATGGGGTGGGCGGGGGGGGAGCGGGAAGGTGAAAGGAATGATACCTAAAGTTACTCAGAAGCTGGGTACTGGCTCAGAAGGGATTGAACAAAACAACTGAAATGAGGCTGTTTCATAACAAGTCTTTGGTTGAAATGGAAAGGCCATGGTTACAAGGGCCCACGGTCACTGTGGTAGTTAAGAAAGAAGACAGTATAATTATGCAAAATTGTCAAGATGAAAACTGCAGGCATCTTGCATTATTCGGCTTTGAACTGCTGCTTTCTAGTTCTCATTGTAAATACAAAAAGCCTTTAGTGGCCCCTTTATATCTCACACAAAAGGATCATTGCTTACAGCCAGCTGTTTTGCAATTCTATTTCTATGAAGTTAGAATAATTGGACATTAGAACTGCCTAAGGGAAGAAGGGGGTGACAGTGTTCTTGGGTATTAAAGTAGAGTATGGAATAGTAATGGAAGGATCCCCCTTGTTACAAGGAGATAGTCTTCCCAGAGTTCATCCTGAAGCCAATAGTTCTGAATTCAAAACACATTTTCCCACAAGAATATTGTTTTTATGTTATTAGATAACCACAGAAGTCCTCCAATACCAGAAAAGAAAGAGATGTATGCTTTGCAATAGTACAAAAGAAAATGCTGCAGGGCAGACAAAGGTTTGTCTGAAGGTTCTGACTGAGAAAATCATCAGTAAAATCTTCAGGGAGGAGGTGACTTTTAAATCATATTTACAATGGGAAAAGAAGGCATCTCAGGCTAAAGGACAGGCAGTTCAAAGATGGGGCATTCAGTTCTCTGTGAGGACGAGTGAGTATCGACCAGGAGTGGAGCACAGGGTTTGTGGAAATGAGATGAGGAAGTTAGGATGGGCTGTGAATGCTATGGTAGAGTTTGGAGATTTTTTACGTTGGGAAGTCATTAAAGGCTTTTAATGAGGGAGCTAGTGTGATCAAATGTCATTTTAGCAATTATAGGAAGACTAGTTTGGTGTTGATGGCATGGTAGCAAGAGAGATTGGATTTCTGATCTCGAGATGTGGCCACAAGTTAGAGAGAACCAACAAGTGTGACAAGGTGAAGGGAAGTTGGCAGGATGTGGTGGCTCACTCTTCATGGGAGGTGGAAAAGGAGGGATCAAAGATGGCCCCAAATCAGGCTGGACTCATGACACAAGAACAGGCCAACAGGGGAGGTAATGAGCTCAGTAGGTTTCTGTCCCAAGGATAAGAGAGCCGAGGGAGTTATAGTTATGGCCTTATAGTACAGCATGTGGGCTGCACTTACGTTTCTGCAAAGCTCACCCAACATGGTGTCCCTATAATTGAAGGAAAACAACTTACTGAATTTCATACTTAGTTCCAAAGTCTTCCTCCAAGGTTACTCTATGTCCTTTTTTGGGAATGTATCTCTACATGTTGAAACTGCGCCAGGGACACCAGTGTTGGTGAAAACATTACATTCCAGTGCCAGACTCTGTGGCCAGAAGCTGTTTAACTGAGGTGGCAGTAATATTGAAATCATAAGGTTGTACTGCAGGGTGTCTGAGAAAAGTAGTGTAGAGAAAAATCCTATTAAATGTGTGCTAAAATAATATCAAATGTGATTACACTCGAGAGTCTTGGGGCAGATGAAGGGAGAGGAGAAAATAGAGAAGTATCAGTAATGGTCAGAGAGAAAAAGAGGGGACCAAGGGAGAGTTTAGTGGGAAGAGAGCTATCTTAGTCTGGAGATAGATAGACAGACAGACGGGTAGGGCTCTGCTATAACAGAATACCACAGACTGGGTGGCGTAAATAACAAACATTTATTTCTCACAGTTCTGGAGGCTGAAAGTCAGAGATCAGGGTAACAGCATGGTTGGGTTATTAGGGAAGGCTCTCTTCTTCATTTACAACTCTCCTCATTGTATCTTCACATGGCAGAGAGAAAGATCATCTCTCTTATGTCTCTTCTTATAAGACTCCACCCTCCTTTGATTGCCATACCCAACCTCCCCATTTCCATCCCTTCCATAGACAAAGCCATCAAATCAACCAAGCCTTTGTACAGCAAGGTAGACTGTGGAGAAGTCTGGAAAAGCAAGAAAATAGGGGCATATATGTGTCATCACTCTTCTTACTCCCTAACCAAAAGAGGATGGCGGATTCAGTGCATCCAGGGCAGATCAGATGGAGATGAGTGGGATGGGATGCAATGCCTAAAGGACTATGTGTAGGTGGTAGCTCGAGCTAAATATTGGAGCATCAGGGCCAGATCAGACCACTAGGAATTGGTTGTGGGAAGAAATCCTTCAGAAAGAAAACTCCTACCACTTAATGTGAAAAATATATGTGAGGGCTTCCCTGGTGGCACAGTGGTTGAGAGTCCACCTGCTGATGCAGGGGACGCGGGTTCGTGCCCCGGTCCGGGAGGACCCCACATGCCGCGGAGCGGCTGGGCCCGTGAGCCATGGCCGCTGAGCCTGCACGTCCGGAGAGAGGCCACAACAGTGAGAGGCCCGCGTACCACAAAAAAAAAAAAAAAAAAGTATATATATATATATATATATATATATATATGGGAGAGGTCTTCCACTCAAAATTAATGCCTGAATAGGGACCAAATGAAAGAAAAAGATTGGCACCAGACCATAGTCTGTCCACCCCACGAATTATATTCAGAAGAGGCTGCCCAACTGGCAGAAAATGGTCCTTTCACCTTCAGGATTGCTTATAAGCTGGAGCTGACCAAGGAATCACCTAACCAGTCATCCCTGAATATGGCCGCTGAGATCAAAGTATTCATTTGGCCGTCAACCTAGGATCCTCTGCACTCCTTTCACATGGCAAAGTCAGTGCTCCCTAGCCTCCACTGCCCAGGAGGTGAGGTGTAATAAGTGACTTAGCAAATCATCTCACTGTAGCTTTAACACAATGATTACCTGTCCCTCGCTCTGGATTGGAAAGAGTGGAAAAAAAGAATGGAGGAGTTCTAAGGCTAGATGGAAGCAGAAGGAAGAAACCAGACTATAAATGTTTTTCATGATAGAAAGGAATTAACAGAAAAAGGGAGGAGGTATAGATACTACCTCTCTCCAGCAACCAGTAGGCATTACTATATTCCCAACAACAACAATAAATCTCAAAGCTGAGGGCCTCCTTTTCTGTTTCCTCATTTTGAGCAGCATCAGGAAAGTAGATACTACATACATAATATGCCCAAGTATATCCACATTAGCTGGCCTCAACATCTGGAAAGAAATCTCCATAAATCATAGTTTTGACTCACACTAGCCTAGGGCTTCAGTAATAAGAGTCCACTTAGAACTCTCCAGATTAACTTTTCAGCTCTGTGTAATCTGATGTCTTGACTTCAGGAACAAGAGGAAACTATACAGGATGCTGAGTTAGTTTCCCACCTCACACCTCAAGACCACATATACAGGTAGAAATGAAAGAAACCCTTCCCTTCTCTTTCACACCATGCATGATTAAATTCTTCACTAATGAACCAGTTGCTTAGCATGGGTTTGCTTCTTTCCAGAAGTAAATCTGACACTTGGGGCAGCTTGGCTCATTCCTGCAGCCAATGGAATGACTTCCTCCCATTTGCTAATGGTGGGCACCAGTTCTGCAACGTGAGTTGGGGGAGAGTCTGACACGTAGATGCTGACTTAGATCTCAGCCCTTTCATGACACAATAATAAACGTTGATCATTAATAACAATATGTTCCAGGCACATTTTGAAACACCTTCCCTGTAGAAACTCAATTTAATCTTCGCAACTCTCTGAGCAAGGTGTTATCATTCTCACCACTTTGAGGTGAAGGAACTATGGCACAGAGAGCTTAAATAACTTGCCCAAACCACACAGCTAGCAGTACAGCTGAGATTCAAGTTAATCTGGCTCCAGAGTCTATACTTATAAACACTATACTAAATTATTTCTTCAACGTATCACAAAGAGCAGTAGGTTCAGAGTCATAGGACCTTGGTTTGAGTTCTTGGGCAAAAAAATTAGTCTTTCCAAGCCCCAGTTCCCTCACTGGAATTGTTGTAAGGATTAAAGGAGATGATATAATTTATATATATATATACCTAACATATATGTATATGATCTTAAAGTACTCTACAAACATAAAGGAACATTATTATATTAAACCTTGTAATGGATCTGACTGTAAAAATTATTCTCAGCTAAGGTTTCATCCATTTTGACTAATCTTACCACGGATCCTGAAACATCTGTACGTAACTGTTGTCTTCTGATTGCACGCTCTGTGTTAACTTTTTTGAATTAAAAAATACTTTTTTGAAGGATTTTGTTTTGAGGAACAATGTAATAATTTTTAGAAGATTGGAAAAAAATATCAATTTTTTTCCAAAAGATTGTTTTCTAGACCTATTTAAACTTGACTTTCATCATCAAACCTTGCTAGATAAACAATAGAATTATCTCTTCAGCTTTGGTTGTTGTATTAGTTTTTTGCTACTGCCATGATAAACAATCAAAAACTTAATTTTTAAAACAATACATGTTTATTATCTTATAATTCTATAGAAGTCGTACACAGGTGTCACTGGGCTAAAATCAAGGTGTCGGAAGGGTCGTGTTCCTTCCTGGAGGATCCAGGCGAGAATCCGTTGCCTTTTCCAACTTTTAGAGGCCAACTGCATTCTGTGGCAGTGTAGCCATCTTAAAAGCCAGTAGTGTAGCTTGTCCCTTACCCTTCTTCTATTGTCACATCTCTTTCTGACCACAGTCAGGAAAGGTTCTCTGTTTTTAAGGACCCATGTGATTAGATTTTGCCCTCTTAGGTAATCTCCTCATCTCAAGATCCTTAACCTTAATTACATTTGCGAAGTCCCTTTTGCTATATAAGGTAACATATTCACGAATTCCGAGGGTTAAGATGTGGACATCTTTTGAGAAAGCTGTTTTTCTGCCTTCCATAATTGTGAACTTTAGGGACAAAAACCAAAAACTGTTGTATATTATATTAAAGAGGCTTGTCAACATATAAAAGTTTGAGGGTGACTTCATTACAGCGTCCTAAAATACCACCAAGTCATAACAGCTATTATGACAGAAAGGAGATGAAGTTCAGTTAGGCTGACTTCAGACAAAAAGAGAGCCGACAAATGGTGAGTGAAGGTAGCAGTGCCTCAGTGACAACAAAACCAAACGATAGACCTGAAAATCATCCAAAATGAGGCAATGAATCTGCACTCTTTGTACCTGTAGTTTATTATTGGGAATAAAGAACCATCTTTCTGATCCCAGTCCATCATTTTCCAGAATTGAAAAGTTACACTCATACACTATTAGAGACTAGATAGACATCGGAAAAGAGCCCTTCCTTTCTACCACAGTTTGAAAAACAAAAAGACGCTAACCTTTTTTAAGATAAATTAAACAAATAAAAGAAGCAAACTGTCCCAAGTCTTGCACCTGTTTCAGTGGCAACAGGGATTATCTAAATGGTGTTGAAGAAGGGTTGTCAGTATTTAGATGATGAAAGGTTCCATGAGTGCTTGTTTTGGGGACAGAATAAAGCAGTGCAGCCGCAGAGGTATGGAGTCCCTGAGGACAGTAGCCCAACTTTGTAGCTTGCATATTTCCCCATGCTATTTACATGTTTACAAAAACCTAACAGATGTTTGAATGCTATGCATGGTGTCCAGCAGTTGTACTCAGGAAAAGCAACAACATTAGGGAGTCTCATTACAGCCTATTTATCATTTCCATAAAATGATGTCTTATTACGCAATGATCAGGATTTCTAAGCCACTAAGAAACTCTGAATTGACAAGGATTTGCTTTGTGGAACAGCCCCTAAAACAGAACAAATTTAATTATACAGGGTCTTACTCTGCAGGAGAGGCGATCCTTACTATAAAAAACGTGTGTGTACCTAAAGCATGATGGGTATCTCATAGTTAGGTGGGTATGTTTCCATTTAGAAGACTCAACCATAGTTACGGAGACAGGAGCCAGGTCTAGATCCCCAAAGAAGTTACTAATGAACTAATCAAGGGATTAGGGCCATCTCCAAAGGGACCAGAATTCAGGGCAAGACTCAACCAGAGGACACTTAGGAAATCAAGCCAATCAAAGAGTAGATGAAAATGGAGAAGACTGGAGAAAATGGAGACACAGTGTAAGACTCTGGATGGCTGAACCAAGAAGATGCTCAAATGTGACCACCTTGGGTACATAACCTATCAGGCTTAGACAGTCAAGACTTATCCAGGCACAAAAGTTGAAAAAGAGTAAGACATCTGACAACCTGTGGAGTGGGAGAAAATATTTGCAAACCATATATTGGATAAGGGATTAATATCCAAAATATATAAGAAACTCATACATCTCAACAACAAAAAATAAAAATTTAAAAATCCATTAAAAATGGGCAGAAGTTATGAATGATATTTTTACAGAGAAGATACATAAATGGCCAACAGGTACATGAAAAGATGTTCCAATATCACTAATAATCAGGGAAATACAAATCAAAGCCATAATGAGATATCACCTCAAACCTACTAGAATGGCTATTATCAACAAGACAAGAGATAACAAGTGCTTGCAAGATGTGGAGAACAGGGAACTCTCATGCACTGTTGGTGGGAACATAAATTGGTGCAGCCAGTATGGAAAACAGTATGGAGGTTCCTCAAAAAAATTAAAAGTAGAGATACCATATAATCCAGCAGTTCCACTCCCGGGTATGCATCAGAAGTAAATGAAATCACTATCTCAAAAAGATATCTGCATTCCCATGTGTCCGTTGCAGCATTATTCACAATTGCCAAGACATGGAAACAACCTAAGTGTTCATCAGCAGATAAATGGATAATGAAAACGTGGTATATATAAAATAGATTATTATTCAGCCACCAAAAAAGAAGGAAATCTGCCATTTTTGACATCATGGATGGACCTTGAGGGTGTTATACTAAGTGAAATAAGTCAGACAGAGAAAGACAAATACTGCATTCTCTCTCTTATATGTGGACGTAGAATCTATTAAAAAGCCAAACTCATAGAAAAAGAGCACAGAATAGTGGTTGCCAGGGGCTGAGGAGTGAGGGAAATGAGGAGACATTGATCAAGGGATACAAACTTCTAGTTATAAGATGAATAAGTTCTGGGGATCTAATGTACAGCATGGTGACAATGCTGTGTTGTATACTTGAAAGTTGCTAAGAGAGTAGAGCTTAAATGTTCTTGCCATACACACAAAAATACTATAATTATGTGAGGTGATCAATGTGTTAACTAACCTTGTGGTGGTCATTACTTCACATATATATGTATATCAAATCATCACACTGTGCATCTTAAATTTACACAATGTTACATGTCAATTATATCTCAATAAATATGGGGAGGAAAAGGAAAGAATAAGCTCTAAGTTACTGTCAGTCCTGGTTATGATTAAGACGGGAATTTTGCCTGTAAAGTAAGTTGCTTTGGTACCTGTAACAGGATGGATCTGCAAAAAAAAGACTAACTCTGCCCATTCATAGCAGCCCCATACCTGCTCCTCTTCCAGCCCCGTGTCCCCTCTTGTAAGTATCATGAAATTATAGAATATCTCTGAATCATGGTCAGAAGTGGCAGATTCTGCTTTTGAAAGTGGGAGGCCAGCAGTGTTACCTCTCTGACCTCACTGCCTACCTCTCCCCACCTTGCCTTCTTGTTCCGTAGACACACAGAAGGACAAGCACCTTAGGGCTTTGCATGTGCTGCTCCTTCTGACTGGTTCAAGCTTCCACCACATCTACGAATGACTCACTCCTTGTAATTCAGTTTTTAGCTCAAACCTGGCCTCCTCGGTGAGAACCTTGTTGATCAGTTTTCCTAAATTAACTTGGTCTCCCCCAGGCATTGATCACATCACATCAGAGTTCATGTTGAAATCTGAAATTATCTTGTTGGGTTTTTAATTTGCTTGCTCACATGGCAGATGCACAAGGAAATTTCTTGTCATATACTGTGTTAAATGAATAAACAGTCACCGTGCTTCTCTTGCAAAACCCTGTGCCTTAGTTAAGTTGATGAAGTTTCAACACATGAACACAGGAGCCATAAACATTGATTTGTGACTATTTAGTACTTGGGTATTTTGTCAGTGCCAAGGAGCAACTGGAGACTTGACCATCTTTGTAAAAGTGCAAGGGGCAGGGATGGAGGACCCAGAGAGCTTCATAAGCAAACAAGGTCTCTGAACCAAAAATCAGAGTTGCCTGTGAACAGCAAGATGGATTATCAGTAAAAAGGGCCTTTTTTCCCCTTCATTTGCAATTATTTACAGTGCATTTTTTTTAACTGATCAACTATGTAGTTGATAGGCTTGGTTTCTCA
The DNA here is from genome assembly GCF_963455315.2 of Globicephala melas. Classification (NCBI taxonomy): domain Eukaryota; kingdom Metazoa; phylum Chordata; class Mammalia; order Artiodactyla; family Delphinidae; genus Globicephala; species Globicephala melas. The sequence continues at coordinate 38,849,459 of NC_083323.1, read as the reverse complement.
TCACTTGGTCTGGCTTTTAAAGATATTCTTCATTTTGATGAAAATCTTCATTACGAGCCCCTTGACTGGATGTAACATTAAAAACAAAAACCCCAAACAACACATATTCAAGTAATGTGGGCTTTGGGGCAGTGGGAAGAAGATAGGACTAAGAATAAGGAGACCCAGATTATGAGGCCAGCCCTAAACAAGTTCCTCTGATTCAGTCAACAAAAATTGTATACTGCCAGGTACTGTTTAGTAAATTCAGTTAGTGAATATGACAGACAAAGTTTCTGTCCTTCAGGAGTTATGTTCTACTAGGGGATAGGAAGAGGGAGATAAAAACCACCTTTGCTGGTCTGCAGTTTTATCTTCTAAAAGTATAATATGTGGGCATTAAACTAGATTATCTGTAAAGTTTCTCCCAGCTCTACACATTCTGAAAGAAAGGAAAGTAATTTTGGAAGGCTTGGCAGTGGTTATTTTAGGGGAGTAAAATCATGGATGATTTAAAATTTCTTCCTCTTTTTGTTTATCATTGCTTCCTGATATTTTTTCTATAATAAACATGTATTACGTATCCGATGGAAAAATGTTGAAGAAAACAGTAGATTTTACTATCAAACCTGGGTACTGGTTCTTAATAACCTGAAGGGAGGTCATTCATCTGTTAGTAATGAGAATCGTCTTTCCCCTCCAGTGACTTACTTATTACTTTATCTAATGAGGCTTTGAGGAAACTGCTAAGGGAACCTTTCTGCTCCTTTTCTCATTACCTCTGTGTGTGCTACCAGCTTATTCTCTTTTCTCTGAATCCTTGAAGCTCTTCTCTACCTAGAAATGTTCTGGCACAGATCCTGGTTATCTCTCTTTCTCTCTGTCTCATACACACACACATACACACATGCACACAGACACTCACACACACATACTCAGACATGTGGCCTCTTGTCACCCTTCAATATTCACATCTTACTTTAAATGTTACCTCTGCAGAAAGGCCTTACCTGAGTGATCTAAGTATAAGAATTCCATTCTTCCCTTAGACTCACCATACCTCTGGGAGTCTCTATCACACATCTCTCTGCCCTTTCCTTCCACAGCACTCTTCTCAACTTAGAATTTCATATGTATTTCTTTTCTTTACAAGCTTATTGTCTATTTCCCCCACAAGTCTGAAGTTCCATCCTGAAAAGAGGGATGGTCTGATTTGTTCACAGCTATACTCCTAGGGCTTAACTAATATTGTTTGAGCAAGTGAATAAATGAAAGAATGAAATGTCTCCTTTGTCCTCTCTCTGTCAAGAGTTTTAATTCCCATGCAGTGGTATCCTGAAGCCAGTTCTTTGCCAGCTCACAAGAGCCAATTGTTAAATTTTCAGGAATTTAGTGAGCCAATTGTTAAACTGTTAGCTTGAAATCAGCCATGCTGAGAGTATTTATACCATGGACATTAGCAAATGCTACATGTCAAGACTTTTTTTTCCCCAAAAGCTGGTTTACCAGCACACCAATCCTCTCATCTCCTAAATCCAACTATAAATATTGAGATATCATGGCAAAAAAACATGGCCCATAGGTTACTTAAAATCTTTCAATAAAAAAACGCTTGAAATTAAAAAAAAAAAAAAAACTAACTACATGCTACACAATTATTTTCCTGTCAGGAATACTTGGACTTTTTATAAGCTAAATTATAATATAAAAATATGTGTCTCTGATTTCCTAAAGTTTTTGTTTCTGTTTTTCAGATCCTTATGTGAAGATTCATCTGATGCAGAATGGCAAGAGGCTGAAGAAGAAAAAGACAACGATTAAAAAGAACACACTTAACCCCTACTACAATGAGTCATTCAGCTTTGAAGTACCCTTCGAGCAAATCCAGGTAATGTCACCATATTTTTTCTTCCCATTCAATTTCATTTCTTCAGATCACATAAATTCAACACACAGATCTTGTGAATTATCAGTGCATATGCCTCCATTAGAACTGCTATTCTCATTCCATGCACATTTAATGCTCAAACTACATCAAGAGGGAAATGATAAAATACACAGCACAGGATGTGCTGATTCATCGCCAAAAACAGCTGTCATTCTGTTGAGCAGAAATAAAGTAGGAAAAAGAACATCGACAGAACCACTCTACTAATTCAAAAAGTACATCCACAAAGGTTAAAAGGTCGAGAGAAAATAAGCGTTCACTCTTTACTCCCAGGCTACAATATGTAATTCTCATTATCACCTCTTTGTAGCAAAAAAAAAAAAAAAAAAGTAGGATAAAGGAAATATTTTGGTTGATGCTAAATATGCAGCATCTTTAATCTTTCACTATTAAAAAATAATTAACAGTAGAAAAATTAGGCTAAGTTGTATTTTTCATTGTTTGAATTCAGCTTCCTGTTTCTGAGTTGGAATGGATGGTTATTTTTGTAAAGACAGAACCTTAGGAATGAATCACACCTCTATTCCATGAAGAAAGCTAATATAATAGCTACATTTATTGTATATTTATTTTGTACCTAGGCCCAAGGTAAGCACTTTACCTGCAAAATCTCATTGAATCCTTACAATAACCTTATAAGCAAGGTACCATTATTACCCCAATTTTATATACATATAAGGGAACTGAGGCTTAGAATTGTCTCATATATAAAATAGGAATAATAACAGAATCCATGTCAAAGTGAGACCATGCATGTAAAAGCATTTGGAACGGTGCTAAGCACATACAAACGCTCAGTAAATGGTTCCTGTCATTCTTACTCACGATGCTATTGTTGTCTTTTATTCAAATTAACATTTTATGTATTAGAAACTGGATCTAACAATAAGATTAAAACAATATGTAAATCAGCACTTTCCAATAGAACTCTGCAAGGATGGAAATGTCACCGGTATTGTCCAATAGGGTAGCCACCAGCCATAGGTAGGTCATGAGCACCTCAGCCACTAGTATAAACAAGGAACTTTAATTTTAATTTATTTAAATTTAAACAGCTACATGTGGCTAGTAGCTACTGTATAATATAAGGCAGTTTTTTAAATCATCAGTAATCCCACCATCCTCACATTAGTTCATGGTTTTTATATAACCTTTCTTATATACATTTTCACATGGCAGCCGATTGTACATACTTATTTACTTTCAATAGCTGTTATATAAGTAAATGACATTGCAGAAGACACTGATTCCCTGTCCCCAGTCACTTGTTTACTAGCCTGAACCAGTGAGCTCACTGCTTTGGACCCACTGGCAACCTAAGACATCCAATTTCTCCAACAATTTATTTTGCAATATTTATTCAGTGAACTCTTTTTTGAGTTCTGAGACATTATTCCTATGGAAACTAACACCTCCTGGCATTTTGTGTTTTAATTCCACAAAACAATATGAGGCAGGACATTGAGATGAAAAATCCTATTGTAAATCTTCTCTTTTGAGCTACAATTCTGTACCTTTAAAAAAAAAATACATGTCCCTTATCAACTATAAATTCCAGCAAATGCAAATATATTGAAAATGAAGCACATTAAAAACAAGATGTATGCTGGGTTTCTGGGGCAGCCTTTCAGAGGAGATAACATTTTGTCAGGACAGAGAGAACCTCAGCCCAATACAGAGTCCATGAGGCATGGAAATAATGAGCATGCCTTTGACTGCATCCCTTCTTCACCGCTCCTAAAGTCAATTTGTTCTTTTCTTTCTTCTTTTCCCCAATAGGCTGCTATCCTAGTCTTTGCATTTCCCTAGAGAAAATAATTGAGCATTTAACATGCTATAATAGGGGCTTAGGTTTTTTTTTGGGGGGGGGGCTTAGGTTTTATTTACCCTGAGGTTATACGATTGTCTGTCTTTCTATCTGTCTCTATCCATATGAAATACATTGAGAGAAGCAAAATATGCTGATTTCCAAAAGCATATGAAAAGGTTGCAAACCACCCCCCACCAAAAAATGTATAGACTATATATGCAGCTGAAAAAATGAACCCAAGGCCCTTATAAGGATATTTTGTCTTGATTGCTCCTAATCAATACATTCCTAGGTGAAAGAATCAAAATTCACTCTAACTATTCACTCCAACCTCCAAAATCCTTGTTACTTTTGTGCATGACGACCCTACTGTCCCTGTCCCTCATTCCTCGCAATATGACTGCATCCAGCTGAATTCGCTTGGGAAAGGTGCTCAGAACCAAGGTGATTCTGTGCTTGGCTTCGAATGCCATCCAGTGAATAGGTTATTCCCTTAATAATGGCATCAATCCAAGGCTGCACAAGGAAAGATGGAAATCTGTTTCCTTTACTGCCCATGTGTTGCATTTTACATTCTAAATTCCACTTTCAGAAGTGATCATTTTCTCTGATCTGAAGCTGTATGTTGATGACCTCTCTCAGCACATTCGTCCAATGATGCAGTCCTCAGAGTACAAAGCCCAGTAAAGGGCCACAACTGAGCGGGATCTTCATCTGGCCCTGGCTTCCATCATTACATTTTCTGCTTCTTTGCCTCTGGCCACCAAATGCTACACGTTCTACTTTATTCTAAAGTTTCCCTTTATCTTTTCCCTTGGTTTCTAGATTGGAGCCATTGCCTATTTTGACTAAGCAAATTCATTACTTAGGAAGAACTAAAACATACTTTTAAAAAGTGTTTCTTTCGTGTCAAAATGGTATGGGTTTGCTTTCACCAGTTCAAAAAAGTAAGGCATTAAATAAACCCTCACAACCTAATAGAATCACTGGAGTAAATCTTGTGTGGCCTAAAGGGTTATTCCAGTTGATGTCAATGCTGGATACACAGTTACTTAATAAATGCTTACTGAGAGAATATACGAATGAGAAAAATTATCTTTAGTTAATTACTACTTTTTTAAGACTTTCACTCTGTTGTCACACTTTAAACTCACAATAATCATGTGATTAGCTGAAATTCTATATTAGTTTTATGTAAAACTATGCTGGCTCTTCCCACCTGAAATAGGATTGCAGTACATGGTTGCTTTGAAAATTGTAACCAAAAAAACAAAAATGATCTGAGTACTAATGCCAAAAATTTTGCTGATGAAACAATGGAAACAACTGGATTTAAAGGTGAATACAGGGGACTTCCCTGGTGGTCCAGTGGTTAAGATTTTGCCTTCTAATGCAGGAGGTGCGGGTTCGATCCCTGGTCGGGGAGCTACAATCCCACATGCCTTGCGGCCAATAAAACCAAAACAGAAGCAATACTGTAACAAATTCAATAAAGACTTAAAAAATAAAAATGAATACAAGTTGACATGGGCAGCCGGGCATGGTATTTTATCACATGGCCTCCCGAAACCAAACTACTCATTTCTCATATGACTTCAGGCACGTGATTTAACTTCTCTGAGCTTCAGCATCTTATCTCTATAATGTCAATGTTAACGGGATCTATTGTAACTGAGTAGTTCACGTGAAAGACTTAGAATTGTGCCAAAATTAACATTTACTGAGTATTCTGAAGATACTGAAGGAGATGATGATGATGTAATAATGGCAGGGACTGGACTCGGGTTTTCACGTTCAGGCATTTTCCTCCTTGTCCTGGTGTTTGGAGCTTGGGTCTTCTTATTTCCAACTGCTTTGATCTCAAGGAAGCTTGGTAGTAGGGCTTTATCTCTAGAGCCGGATGATTAATGTTTATTTTGTGTCCTCTTTCAGAAAGTGCAAGTGGTGGTAACTGTTTTGGACTATGACAAGATTGGCAAGAACGATGCCATCGGCAAAGTCTTTGTGGGCTACAATAGCACCGGGGCGGAGCTGCGACATTGGTCAGATATGCTGGCCAACCCCAGGCGACCCATTGCCCAGTGGCACACCCTACAGGTAGAGGAGGAAGTTGACGCCATGCTGGCCGTCAAGAAGTAAAGGGAAGAAGAAGCCTTTCTGCATTTGCCCACGTAGTGCTCTTTAGCCAGTATCTGTAAATACCTCAGTAATATGGGTCCTTTCATTTTTCCAGCCATGCATTCCTAATACAATTCAGTGGTACTTCAAATCCTGTTTTAATTTGCACAGATTTAAACGTAGAGAGCCCCTAAGCCCTTCGTCATACCACTGCTCTCCAAATCTACTCTTCTTTTAAGCAATATGATGTGTAGATAGAGCATGACTGAAATTATTTATTGTATCACACCGTTGTATATACCAGTATGCTAAAGATTTATTTCTAGTTTGTGTATTTGTATGTTGTAAGCGTTTCCTAATCTGTGTATATCTAGATGTTTTTAATAAGATGCTCTATTTTAAACTATGTAAATTGACTGAGACATAGGAGAGCTGATAATATATTATATGGTAAATATAGTATCGTCTGCATTCCAGCAAAAATATCAACTTGTAAGGCACTAGTACAGTGAAACTGACATCTTAAAGGACAACTTAAACCTGAGCTTTCTGTTGAATCATATGAGCACCAAGATACGCTGACACCACATATTTGGTGGATGAATCCAATTTTGTAGAATTTCTTCACAGGCAAATTAGCATGATCTGAGAAGCATCCAGCCTGACCTCCAGGAAGTAGAGCCACAAACCAGAATAGCATCTGTCTGTACGTATCTACAGAGCTCAAGTCACGCTTCACTCTTACATTCAAGGAAGCAACTGAACAGGGGTCAATGATTTCACGTTACTGCATATAGAGTAATGACACGATGGTGTTCTGTGTGTGTGTGTGTGTGTGTGTGTGTGTGTGTGTGTGTGTACACATGTGCATTTGTTTGGGGATGGGGTGGGTGGGAAAAAAGCTGAGGGGAGAAGAAGTCAGCATTTCTGAAATACTGCCTGACTATTTAAAAAGAAAAAAGTAGCTCTCTGTTAACACCTTTATACAAAATGTGCATCCTGTGAATTCTGTTCCAGATTTCACACCTACTATAACTTCAAAAGGTTTGCACGTCAGACTTTGTAACAAAATATTTTATTATACAAAACCAGATTAGAAGGAATGCAGAGTATTTTTAACGCAGCAATCTGTGCTTATGACACAAAATGACTTTGTGGTAAGCAGACAGTATTGTAATCCCATCAAAAGAGGAAAAAATAAAACAATTAGCCATAGTTCTGAATGCACTTCCATTAAGCCAAAACAGACAGCTAGTGATCTTTTTATATGCTCTTTTTACGTAAATAAGTTTTAATTTGTCCTTTAAAAAAAGGTGAAACAAAACCAAGAACAAGTTCTAGAAAACTGAAGCAACCTCTTATGTACACTAGATGCTTGATTTAGAGGAGTTTTTAAATGTTTTCAGTGTTATTATGTAGTAACTGGCACTATTACGAAGCTACTAGTCATTCCATAAGAGTCTTAAAGGACTGCTCTGTGTAACACTGTGACTGCCCTGTGTGCTTAGACACGTAATGTAGTTTCCTCAGTGGATAGCACTCAATCTATTCCGTAGTGATATTGTAACAATACTGCCATTCCCTCCTACTGCACTGCCCAAGGTGTGTGTAGCACAAACCGTTCTCATTACAAAGGACCAATTCAGCACTGAAAAGCTATGCATAGGACAAGAAAGATACAAAGCATGGGGTGGAACACACAGCATTTCGTCAAGCACTGTGCAATATTCCATATTTTTCCCCACTATGTTAGACCCCCAAAGGCAGCCCATGATCTCACACTGCATGTAGCCTTTTCTCCCACTCCCCTCTGTGACCCTTTTCACTCACAGGCCACAGAGAGTAGTGATGCTCTGAAGTGAAAGTTTTGTCTCCAAAAATACCAAAACAGAATGAAGGAAAACTAAGCATCGGCCTCACGTTGACTTTCAGATATCGCACCATGGCTTTTACAACTGCAAAGAGAATTCAAAAAGGGCTGATGGGAAGCTTCAAACACGGGGTTGGCGTTTCCTGATAAAACTACAATTCCTGTCTTGTTCTTTCCTCATCAAAGAAGAGGCAAGCCCTTTGGCCTTTCAGCCCAGTCATAGCAAACTCCTTAGAACTGGGATAGACCTGGAGGACAAAGGGAGAATAACATCTCCCTCTTCCGTGGATGGTCCATACTTTTTTCAAAAGGTAGATAATAGAAAATGTACAAGTCACGATGTGAGATTAAATACCAGTTTGAACAGAAGATTCAAATGAGACTCCTTCCAACTTAAAAGATCAGACCCTACCAAAGAGAGGGAGTTGACTGACTTTTAAAAATTCCTTGAATACCAGAAACTGACATTTGATTTCACCATATTTCAGTTTTAAGTTGTTCGCGCTGAAACAAACATTTTGAAACAAGCAGGTTCGAGCTGCCGAATACACATCATTTCTTGCATTAAAGCACGATTAATGCATTCTCTTGCAACACTGCCAGACATGGGATATTGTCACGATAGAATTAGTTGGTACTACGCCACCTGTCACAAGTCAGTGACCGAACCTGCTTTAAGACCAAGATTCATCCTCCAATAAGCCACATGTACCTTTCTGACAAAGCTGTGTAAAGTATTAGAATCTGATGCTCTAGAAAGATCCTAGTTGCCTTTGTGTATATTTACTGCCTGCTTGAGTGCTTCTCTGTGTGGGTATTCTCTGTATCTTGTAGAAATGTTGGGGTGTTTTCTTCTGCCATATGGCTCGTGGCCCGCGAGTCAACTCCTTAGCTGTATTTTACCTTCATTTTTGATGAGGTAGTTTAAATTTTGTTTCATTTTGTGTAGTGAATTCCACAGGAGTTTTCTGATTGTTGTTAAAAATGACTTAACATATTACACAGATATTCAATAAAAATGTTTTATTTCCTGTTGATGTTGCTGCCTTTCAACCCTTTTTCTTACCTGACTCTGGTGGGGAGTCCATGGCCTATTGACTTTGGAGCCTGCTGGAAGCAGGGGCACCTAAACAAAAGCTTGCACTGAATGCCAACCTCTGAGTCATGTCTATGAAGACAGAATGGCTGGAGGGAAGACAATGCTCAGAGAGCATTTGTCCATTCCTGCCCAGTGTTCCTGGGCATGTCTTTCTCAACATGTGTCTCTCTGTTCCTGTTTATGATGAGTTCACCAGGCACACTTTCAGGCTTCCTGCTTTGCCCAAAATGTGTCCTCCAGGATTTTCATACTCTAGAGTCTGAGTCCCATAAGCCTCTCCAGAATGGAATTAAAAATAAGATATTTTAAAGCCAGTCTTCAAAGGAGAGCATGACACATTAACTTCCCTGCCTACCACAACTACTAGGTAAAACGAGTAAACACCTTTCCCCCACTAAATGCAACATTCATCAGGTGCCTGCTGTGTACCGTGTTTTTCCTGGGTGATGGAGATACAACAAATGATGTAATAAGATTCACCTGGTCCCAAAGAGCCCACAGTCTCAGGCGGACATGTACATGCAGTATCCCAAGATGCTATGAGGTACACCCTGAGTCCCTGAGAACTTTCCCCAGACCAATCCTAGTGGACACAATGGTGTGCCACGCTCACTCCCCTTCAGCACCTAGAAGCTGCTAGAAGCCTTGCCTGCCGACAGCTCACAGCCCTGTCCCTCTGCCCTCTGCTGAGGAGACTGCCTTACCTGAGGTCATGCGTCCTCCCAGGGGGTGCAGCTCACATTCCGTGGCCCACAGTGGACCTCCTGTGCCATCATGGCCGAGAGGGTTAGTTGACGGTGCTTGTGCAACCGCAGTGCTGTTCGACTTCTCCCTCTGCCCCGTCAGTAGTCCTCACTCCTTCACGGGTGGCGCTCCCAAGGGCGCTTGCCAATAAGACTCCTTCTCAGAATCCATACCCTGGGATCCCTGTCTTTGGGGGAAGAGATAGGAAGAGAAGATTTCTAGAGAGTACAATACCAGAGGGAAATCCTAAAGGAACTGGTAGGAGTTATCCAAGTCCATGAGTGGGCAAGACTGTGGCAACATTTATCTCATTTAACAAGGCTTAAGGTTCACTCACGATAAGGTCTCTGGTAGCTGCCTATACCTTACTCCCTTCAGCAGCATTTACTGGGCCCTGCCAAATAAGGGTAAGGACTAAGCCCAAGCAGCTTAGACAGCCAGGGAGGAGGCCACCTCACTACTGTTTCTGAGGAAACAATTGGCAGAGGTCTAAATGTAAGTTGACAAAAGAAAATTTGAGACCCGTGAGGGTAAGGAGCAAAAAAAAAAAAAAAAAAAAAAAATCAGCATTATAAATTGTTCAGTTATCAATGGTGAGCATTTTGTTTTCCTTAAATAGCTCTTGACATTAGTTTACAAAAAGAATGTTTCTTAATGAAGTACCAAAAAGAAAAATCACCATATGCTTTCTTCAATGTCTGTATTTCAAATAAGGAATTTAATATAAGAATTTGGCCCCATAAAAGATCTGAGAAAGCCAAGCAGAGGCAGCAGGTTAACTCAGAGGTGAACAGATACCACCTGTAATTATATGCTAGGGCTGCCCTAACAAAATACCACAGACCTGGTGGCTTAACCAACGAAAATGTATTTTCTCACAGTTCTGGAGGTCAGAAGTCTGAGATCAAGGTGCTGGCAGGGTTGGTTTCTTCTGAGATCTCTCTCCTTTGCTTGTAGGTGGCATCTGGTCCCTGTGTGTTCACCTGGACTTCCCTCTATGTGTGTCTGTGTCCTAACCTCCTCTTCTTATAAGGACATGAGTCATATTGGATTAGGGTCCACCCTAATGACCTCATTTACACTTAATTACCTCTTTAAGCACCCTATCTCCAAATACAGTCACATTCTGAGGTATTAAGGGGTTAGGACTTCAGCATATAAATTGGGGGTGGGGCGTAACTGAGCCCATAACACCACCCCTAAGGCTGGAAAAACAAAATGGAGAAGAGATGTTAACACAGCCCAGAACCATAGCGGAGGGGCCAGAACCTGCGGGAATTAGCATGGAACCACCAAAGGGTCTTGGGTGCTGGTGTTGGAACCAACAAAGAGGCTCCCCATTGGAGGCTCAACCTGGGCCTCCCACCAGCATAACCTAATCAGAGTCAGCTGGGGAGGGAGTCCGGGCGTACATAGCCAGCACAGAAAGGTGGGAATGAGGGTGGAGAAAAAGCAGGCAAATGACCAATACTTTAGGTGTCTCAGTCCATTCAGGCTGCTATAAACAAGAATACCGTAAACGGGATGATTTAAACAACAAATATTTATTTCTCACAGTTCTGAAGGCTGGGAAGTCCAGGATCAAGGCACCAGCAGATTGAGTGTCTGGTGGGAGGTGGTCTTCTTGCTGTGTCCTCACACGGGGGAAGGGACAAGTGAGCTGTCTCTGGGGTCTCTTTTATCAGGGCACAATCCCATCCATGAGAGTTTCACCCTTGTAACTTAATCACTCCCAAAGCCCCCCATGCCACCTTCTAATACAATCACTTTAAGTGTTAGGATTTCAACATAAGAATTTCAGGGGGACATAAACATTCAGTCCATAACATTAGGAAACTTTTAGCAGCTGCACAGGTTTTCTAAATGCTCTGGTTTCTTCCCTGTAGGATTCAGGTGTTCCTATCCGAGCCACACCTGATGAAACAGGTGCAAGAAATCACAGTCTTCCATTTATGCAGAGAGTTGACTAATACAGATTTGAAAGTTCCAACCAAGATTGCCATTACCCACTCCCTGCAACACAACTTTATTACATATGCACAGGACTCTTTGATGTGTAGCAACTGATTTAAGCTGCACACAAATCTTTACTGTAAAACAGTCAGACGGTGACTTTGGAATAAGAAGGTTAAAAAAGCAGGAAAATAAAAATGAGAAATAGCCTGATACTAAATGTACAAAGAACTTTTCCAAAGCATACAGAATAATAATTATGCTGGAGGAACCATCAAGAGGGAGCAGTAATAAAAGCACCATGCAAACCTGCTGATCATTTCTGTGTGATCTAAGTTCTGAGGCTGCCTGTAAGTTACCTGCATCTTAAAGTCTGCATTTCAGCCATACTGATTCCTCCCCCCCCCCGACCAATACATATCCCCAAAGTTCCCACACTCATCCTTCTTTAACAGTAACCATCTTGCCAGCAAAGGCTTTTTCCCTGTGCAAAATGGACTTGCCCTCGCCAGAGCACACACAAGGTTAAAAGGGATTTTGTACTGAACAAGTCAGGGCTCACTTCCTTCTCAGCTGTCCACTTTACTTTGGTCACTTTCCTACCTCCTCTGGTCTGGGAGTGAAGCAAAGAGGTGACATCCTTTATAGGCAGGATTTTTTGAGTTGCCTGTGGAAGGAACCCAATTCAAGCTGGGTTAAGGAGAAAAAGAGAGGGAGGGAAAGGGATCCAGGGCAGGGAGAGGGAGAGAAAGACAGATACAAAGAGAGACAGAGACAGGGCTTCCCTGGTGGCGCAGTGGTTGAGAGTTCGCCTGTCGATGCAGGGGACACAGGTTCGTGCCCGGTCCGGGAAGATCCCACATGCCGCGGAGCGGCTGGGCCCGTGAGCCATGGCCGCTGAGCCTGCGCGTCCAGAGCCTGTGCTCCACAGTGGGAGAGGCCACAACAGTGAGAGCTCCGCGTACCGCAAAAAAACAAAACAAAAAGAGAGACAGAGACAGAGAGAGGAACTATTGGCTCATCTAACCAGGAAGTTCAAGTTATGATTCCATTCAGAAACAACTGGATCAAGGGTCACAATGTCATCATTCTCTTTCTCCCTCCACCCCCCCCAACCCCTGTCCAACTCTGTTCCCAGTATTACTTCATTGTCAAGTTCCAGTGTCTCCATGATGGCCCCTAGCACCTCCAAACTTCTATTCTTCCAGCTTAGCACGCTTGCCGAGAGTGCCACTTTCACAATTATGTCGCTAAAGTTCCCAGACCTGACTTACATGCTTGCGGCACATGCCCTCCTTAAAATAACCACTGTGGCCACATGATGCAGTGTTCACTTTGGCCAAGCCTAGGTGTTGTCCCAGCCCAAGAGCCACAGAGATGGAGCAAGGATAGTTACTCAAAGGAAAATCGAAGTGCTCTTACCAAGGAAGAAAAGTGGTACTTAGCAGACAAAAACAACATGCATCTACTCGTTGGCCCTGATTCGCCTCTGCCCCAAGAGGAGGAAAGCTGAAGGTACAAACTCAGCCACGGCAGTAGCCTGGTCATTTTTCCTTTTGACCAAAAGCACTACCAGGAAGGGAATTTTGAAAGTATGCACCACCTTTCAACCACCTGAAAACATCCGTGTTCACCTTCCTACTTATTGCCAGGAAAACCAGTCAACTGCTATATATTTTAAGCAGCCTCTTTTGAAAAGCACTGAGATATTAACACAACTTTAGATTCCTGAATTTGTAAAAAGAATTTGTTATTATTATAGAAACTTATCAGGAGGAAAGGGAAATAGGAAAAATTCACTCTACATACCTTTCTTGTTGTTACAAATGGACTGACTGTCTTGGTCCATATATACAATCACCCTTTAGATGGTGATTGTATAGAATTTAGTATCAACTTCTTTCATTTAACGTGAAACACAAGATTTTTTTCTTGTCACCACACAGTCTGTAATTCTTATTTTTAACGGCCACCTGACTTTTCTTCAGATAGACAAACAAAAATGTATTTGACCATTTCCCTAATAGCAGATTTTAAGTTGTTACTAATTTATTTCTTATATAAATAACATTGTAGTGATACTTCAGTGAAGATTTTATTTATTTATTATTCTGTTAATCTACTATTATCTATTTTCTCAAGATAAGTTTCCAGAATTTTCCAATTTGGTTTCTGGAAGTTCCCACCAAAATGCACTGCTACTGGTGTTATGTGCTCCAGTTTTCCCACAGCCTTCCCAGCTGTGGTCATCATGCTTCGAATGTCTGACAGCTGTAGAGGGTCATGTTGCCTCGGTGATAAAAGGTCCAGGGCTGGAATATGAGTCTTTCCATTCCAGGGCCACTGCCCTCCTCACTACGCCAGGCAGCTTGGCTAAAGAAAATCAACGGCAGGAGTAAAACGTTGGCAAAGAGCCTGAAAAGAAAGGACAGCAGGCGAGAATCTCAAGGAAGAGAAGGCCCAGGACGAGGAGGGTTCAGATGGGACTCTTTCCTCGTTCTCACCTTCACCATCAAATCCAGGGACTCTGAGCGCTGGGGAGTCTCTCCGGTCCCTCCGTGTTTCTTTAAACCCCTCGTTCAGGCTTGCACCTTATCTTACCATCAGTGTCACAGAAGCCTCACAACAATCCCTCCCAACACCCAGCCTCACTGGCTCCAGCTCTCACTGCAGACCGGAAAAAGCACCACCCTGAGAGCTGGCAGCCTGCGTTCAAATCCTGCTCCAATCACTAAGCTACATAGCCCTGGACAAGCCACCTACTTTTGCAAATAAAAGATAATTGATATGAAAACCTGGTATAAAATAAGCATTCAATAAAAGGTAGTTATGGTCTTTCTGAATCTAGCTCAGTGTCAGTAAACTTCACCTGTAAAAAAAGCTTTTGGGGAGCTTTGTGGGCAATATGTTCTTTGTGGCATCTTCTCTTCTTCTGGCTGTCTGACAGTCATCCACCCCTCCTTTCTTTCCAACCCTTTAAAGATGTGAAACCCCCTGCACTTGCTTTGGCAGCACATATACTAAAAATGTAAAAACCTTTTGTAGTTCACAGACCATACAGGTACAAATGGCTGTAGTTTGCGGACTAGCTTCGAGTCACATCACTCTGCTTCTTAAAAGTCTCCCCTGGGCCTTCCCTGGTGGCGCAGTGGTTAAGAATCTGCCTGCCAATGCAGCGGACACAGGTTCGGGCCCTGGTCCGGGAAGATCCCACATGCCGTGGAGAAACTGGGCCTGTGCACCACAACTACTAAGCCTGTGCTCTAGAGCCCTTGAGCCACAACTACTGAGCCCGCATGCTACAACTAGTGAAGCCCGCATGCCTAGAGCCAGTGCTCTGCAACAAGAGAAGCCACTGCAATGAGAAGCCCGTGCACCGCAATGAAGAGTAGCCCCCGCTCGCCGCGACTAAAGAAAGCCCACGCACAGCAACAAAGACCCAATGCAGCCAAAAATAAATAAATAAAATATATTTTTAAAAAAAGAAAAAACAAAAAAGCTCCCGTTTCCTCTTCCCTATAGACTTAAATTTAAATTCTTCAGCGTGGCATTCAAAGCTGTCTCCAGATATTAACCACGCCCCTCTGCCAGCCCCGCCCCGTATCCCAGCTACACAATTCTCTGAACAAATCCACGTGCTCTTCCGGCTCACACCTTCACTGATGCTGTCCCCTCCACCTGAAGTTCCCTGATACAATCTGGCAGGTTGGTGAGTGACGTGGGAAGGGAAGGAAGGCTGTGGAGACACTCAGGCGATTCGGGGAAGGAGAGAGATGTGACATTTTGTTCCCAATGCACTGTCTCTGTGAAGCACAGCCTAGGTTCTCAGGCTTAGTTCCTTAGTCCTGTGTTCTTCCAGCCACCCATGAGCCCTACATGCCTCCAACCGTTAGGCAAACAACCATAATCTTTAGAGTAACGAAGCCTGAAAGACTCACCATTTTCCTTGAACATACTGAAGATTTTTTTTTTAATTCAAGGGAACATGAACATATTTCAGAATATTAAAGCACTGCTTCCTCCAGCAAATGTGAGACAGTCAGATGATTTATAAATTATAAAAAGGAATGGGACAATCGGTCCTTGACTAATTTCCTGTCAGTGTCACAGTTGCCTCATTTTCTTACATTTCCCTAAAATCTGCACTGCTGTTTTCTCAGAGCCGGAACTCAGACTCAGGTGACCCAAATTAGACAGGCTCGGGACAGTAATTTACGGGCTGAGTGACTCACTAACTCTGGCTTTGCCTCTAGCCGGGATGATCCCTGCATGTGTCCCATGGCCAGGAAGAAACCACATGGCCTCTTTTGCCTCCCAACCCCCAGGACCCATCACCCAAGCTGGTGTTTTTACCATGAAAAGATTCTCTTACTTCACCAGGAGCTCTTTAGGAAGAGATATATCATCGTTACATATTTATTCAATACTTACTCTGAAATAAGTGCTAATTCTTTGGTTGGGAGTCTCAGGCAGACTGGACTGAAGTGGGGCCCTGTTATGGACCGAACTGTGTCCTCCCCAAAATTCATATGTTGAAGCCCTAACTCCCAGTCAGAATGTGACTGTATTTGGAGATATAGATTTAAAGAGGTGATTAAGTTCAAATGAGCCATTAGGGTGGGCCCTAATCCAATCTGACTGGTGTCCTTGTAAGAAATGGGTCTCATTGGGCTAAAATCGACATTGTGGCAGAGTTGCATTTCTTCTGGAGGCTCTAAGTGAGAGTCCATATCCTTGCCTTTTCCAGCTTGTAGTGGTTGCCCACATTCCTTGGCTGGTGGCCCCCTTGCTCCATGTAGCAGTATCTCCTCTCTTACCCATCCTCCTTCTTCCCATCTCTCTGACCACAGTCAGGGAAAGGTTCTCCATTTTCAAGGACTCGTGATTAAATTGGGCCCACGTGGATAATCAACATACTCCCCTCATCCCAAGGTCCTTAACCGTAATCACATCACAAAATCCCTTTGCCATGTAACAAACATGTTCACATATCAGGGATCTTGCACATCCTTGGGGCCATTAATCTCCCTATCACATTGTGTTATTTAAATATTATTAAAAATATTAATTTCAATTTTTTAACTTTTCTTAATGTGCCTACTAAAATATTTTAAGTTACCTATGTGGCCTTCTTTTGTGGCTCACATTATATTTTTATTGGACAATATGATATTAGAATTGAGAAACACAGAGATCAAGAGATTTGTCAAAATTTATAAATCAACTCAATAATGGTGCTAAAAACTTTGAAGTGGCTCAGGCTCAGGGCTCAGACTTCCCTTTCCATACTCATCCTGGGTGATCTCATCCTGCCTAATGACGTTAATGCTATTTACACACTGATGAGTCCAAAATTTTTATCTTCAGCCCAGACCTCATCCTTGAACTGTAGTCTCATATATCCAACTACCTACTTAATGTTTCACTTGGATGCCTAATAGCATCTCAAATGTAATATGTCTCAGCCTGAACCCTTGTTCTTCCCCAGCACCAATCCCACTCTCGATCCCACCCTGCTGCTCATATAGTTTCCCCCCATCTCAGTAAGGCCCCAAACCTCAAAGGTAACATTGACTACTCTATTTGTTTCCTGACCCACATCGAATATATCAGCAAGGTCTGTCAGTTCTACCCGTGAAATACATCCAGTTTCTGCTCATTCTTGGTACCCTCCCACCTGGTCCAAGCCACCCTTGTCTTTCACCATGGTTAACTCAACAGCTCCGTAACTTGCCTCTATAATTTCATCCTTCTTCCTTTCAGTTTATTTTTGATAGAGCAGCCAAAGTTATCATGTTAAAACACATAGATCACATCATTTCTCATCTTAAAATTCTCCAACGATTTTCCATCTCAGTTGAAAGAAAAACTGAATTCCTTACCGTGTTCCACAAGACCCTGCATGGTCTGGACCCCAGCTACTGCTCTGACCTCATCACTTACCACTCTCTGGTTGGCTTACACCACTCATTTGTACTTGCCTCCCTGCTGTTCCTCAGACATGCCAAACATGCTCCCACCTCAGGGCCTTTGCACCTACTGCACTTGCTGTTCCCTCTACTTCAGCAGTCATTCTCCAGAGAACCCCCTCTCTCGTTCCTTCATTTTCTTTAAGTCCTTAATCAAACACCAACTTTCACCATCCTCATTCCTTCACCCTTTCCCGCTACCCTGCCTTATTTTTCTCTATGAAACACCACCTGGCACACTAAATATTTTCTTGTTTATCTGTTTGCTGGCTGTTTCTGCTCAAAGAAATGTATCCATAAGGACTGAGACTTTCATCTGCTTTGTTCATTCCTATATCTCTAGCATCTAGAATAGTGACTCGCACATAGTAGGTGCTCAATAAATATATAAACTAATTGACTCAGAAAGAATTCATAATGTTAGGCTGAATAATTAAGAATGAGCTAGATAACCATGCATTAAATATGTTTTTCAGAACTGTATTGTTTGGTTCTAGCAGATCTTTAAAGGCATCTTTCAAGAGTTAGCCACCTTAGCCAATTTTCAGATAGGAGTCTCATTCTTCAAAAACCTAGTGGTTTCAAATCCTAGTTGCCCTTTTGCCACTCAAAATCAGTTTTTCTTACGTGGATAATTGTTTAAATCTCGTCTTTAGAACTGACAAGGGAAAATGTAGATAATTGCTGTTACAATAAATGGAAAAGCGCCAAAAACTACTGATATTTTCAGTTCATTTAACCCCTAATCAACTGTCAAACAGAACATCCTTCCCAACTGTCAGCTTCAGTTAGCAAACTAAGGGGCCTGCTTGTCTCAGGCTCCTGTCACATCAAGAGTCTCAGAAGGCAAACTAATTGCTTATCACCTAAGAAGAACAGGAACAGGGGCATTATATTTTCTTATTACTGTACAACTTTATTTCTCTTTTTGCTAATGCTTTTGGAGCTGGTGATGTCAAATTTTGAACTGCATTTTTTTCATCCCATACAGAAAGCCGTGCTGCTTCAGAGAGGCAGAGACCAATAGGTGGGCTCCTAGATTGATTTGTGTCACATGAAAGATACTCACAGATACTCCTTGAAATACTCACGTGAGAGGACGATTGAGCAAGGGGTTCAAGAAGGAGGCAAGAGCAGCCGGAAGCAGGATGCAGGGGGTTTGAGGTTCCTACTTAACATCCACCGAGACATGAGATGGGGGAGAAAACCCAACCTTCTCTATGACTACCTTCTCTATTGAGTAATAGCACAGACCGATTAAAAAAATAAAAAATAGGGCTTCCCTGGTGGCGCAGTGGTTGAGAGTCCGCCTGCCGATGCAGGGGACACGGGTTCGTGCCCCGGTCAGGGAGGATCCCACATGCCGCGGAGCGGCTGGGCCCGTGAGCCATGGCCGCTGAGCCTGCACGTCCGGAGCCTGTGCTCCGCAACGGGAGAGGCCACAACAGTGAGAGGCCCGCATACCGCAAAAAAAATAATAATAATAAAAATAAAGAATAAAAACCCACAACTTCTAGTCTAGAGTCCAAAGCCCCTAGAGATTTTGATTTCTCTTTCTCGGTTTCTAAATTCCTCTGCCTTATTTCTTTGCCTTCTCTCTTCTCTCTCTGTAGGACATTCAGTTGTTGTTTTCATTGATTATACTTTTGTAAACAAATTTCTACTTTTAGTTTTTTGAGATAGTGGGATAAAGGGTACATTATTTCCCTTTTTACCTAGATTTTTTTATATTACTACATTTTGAAATTTAAAAATAACAAAGTAGGGACTTCCCTGGTGGTGCAGTGGTTAAGAATCAGCCTGCCAATGCAGGAGACATGGGTTCGAGCCCTGGTCCAGGAAGATTTGACATGCCATGGAGCAACTAAGCCCATGCACCACAACTACTGAGCCTGTGCTCTAGAGCCCACAAGCCACAGCTAGTGAGCCCATGTGCCACAACTACTGAAGCCGGCACGCCTAGAGTCCATACTCTGCAACAAGAGAAGCCACCGCAATGAGAAGCCCACACACCGCAACAAAGAGTAGCCCCTGCTTGCCATAACTAGAGAAAGCCTGTGCACAGCAACAAAGACCCAATGCAGACAAAAATTATTAATTAATTAATTAAACTTTTTTAAAGTAACAAAGTAAATAGAAGACACATGTATTGGGAGCAAAAGTGAAAACCACTCTGATGCAGTCCTGGACACACTAGTACTTAAATGCTCTTTACATATTTTCATCTTGTATTAAAGTCATTCTTGGGAATTCCCTGGCCTTCCAGTGGTTAGGACTCCGCACTTTCACTGTGAAGGGCGTGAGTTTGGTCCCTGGCCAGGGAGCTAAGATCTCACAAGCCGTGCCAGCGCAGCCAAAGTCATTCTTGATATAATACTGACCTCCACAAATATACGTCCAGGAGAAAAACCACACAGTTTCTAAACTGAACTTGAGAGCAGGGACTTTGTCTTTTTATCCATTTTTTAATTCAATAAAAGCAATTATTGAGTGCTTAAAAATGCCAGGAGCTAAGTTTATAACCTGAGCAAAAGAGATATAATTTGTTCCCAAAAGGATTTTAAAGTGAAGGGATTGTTTTGTTTCTTTGCATCCAGGAGTCTCACAAATGCCAGGAATATAGGGGACACTGGATAAATGTTGTTTTAACTAATTACTAACTGCCTTGGGTGCCAGGGCCTTGGTTCTAGTCTCCCCAAATCCCTGAGGCACTTTTTATCAACTATTCTTTTTCCATTCAATATTTCAATCTCACCTATGCATTTGTGGACAACCTGCTCCCCCAGACAGTAAACACAAACCACATGAACAACTCTCTGTAAAATGGGGGTAGGAGATGGGAGGGACAGTGTAGGAATCATAGATCAGTCTGTAAGTCACCGCCCTTTCTTTAGGAAGTTAGTATTGCTCTGTTTATGACCCCTGTAGGAGCTTAATACATAGAGATCTTTGATGAAAGAGTTAATGAAGGGGTATGTGCTATTAAAAATAACGATAATTCAGAACAAGAAGATAGAAATTAATACGGCTGGTTTTTTAAGGAAAAAGCCCTGCATGTGTGTGTGTGAAGGGGAGGATTCCAATGAAGTTGCTGTTGCTCGAAACATCTTTGGAATTCCTTTCGGTAAAATTATTCATAAAAAAAATACCCTAAGGATAGGTTTAACTAAAGCTTTTGGATACAGCTGAGATATGAGGAATTTCTTTTGGTCAGTCACAAGATAAAAAATTCTACTCAGCATTTCTCAAATTGAGAACCCTTTTATACTAGTCTTAAACATAAACCAACAAAAGAGTTCTGTGGCCAAAAACGTTTAGGAACTACTTCATCCTATTCTCCACCCTGGAGATTTACAAAGCATATTTCTATTATGTTATCAGCTCTTTGCTGCTTAATTATGGATTCCCAAACTAATTTGACTGAGAAGACTTTAAAAAAAAATTATGCCTATCAACATTGGAAAAAAATTTATTGAGGTATAATTGATTTATAACAAGAAAATCTTGTTTTAAAGTAACACGTGCTTTTCTTGTGTAATTTTAATTTTTTTTCTAAAAACCCTTACTTGAACATACAGATTTTAGATATACCTCTTTTTAAAATCAGTTACTAAAATCAGTTACTGTAGCAAACATTGTGAGTTATATTTTCATATCCATTTTTCCCTTCTACCTTTACAAAACAAAACAAATCCCTTTTGTTCAATGTGGCAAAGTATTCAGCTACAGACACGCACCTAATCTACATCCCTTTGTGGCGTTGTGACCAAGTTTTAGCAAATGAGATCTAAGCAGAAGTAACTAGGTGTGGCTTCTAGGGAAGCTATTTAAAAGGTGAAAATTCTGCTGGTGTACCCATACAGCCTTTTTCCTCTGTCCCTCTCCCCTGCCTGGAGCACAGTCATGACACCTGAGGGGCAGCCAGCATCTTGCATCCATGAGATTGAAAGCCACAGTCTGGGGAGAGTGGAGCAGCAAGATGGAAGCAGCCTAGGCGGCTGAGGGCATTACGGGGCTGCCCTGGGCTCCGGAACTTTTTTTTTGTTTCAGAAAAACAAACTTCTTTCTTGTTTAAGCCATTGTCTGTCATATTTTCTTTTAATTTTGACCAAACACATTCGTAACCAAGAGTCACATTTATGATCACATTTCCCATAGTTTCTATCTTGCAATGAGTTGTGTTTTAGACTTATTATTCTTGTACTTTTATTGTACATCACCTCAAACCCTTCTTGACAGTACATATAGTGTATATGAAACAATAAAAACATATGTATTTATAACCATTGCAAGCTCCACATTGCAAATTGCTGTAGGTCAGCAATTAGAAATAAATGTACATGTGGTCTGCAAAGATTTTTCTAAACCTGAATATTGGTCAAAGAATCCAAAACCATTAGTTTTGTTTAATGTCGTAGCAATCACCTTCTATAAATTCTGTTTGTAAATGTAGCTCTATTCATAATTTAAGTAAATGAAAATAAATTTTGTAGTGACAATTTTATTTCATCCTTTGTAAAAACGGTAAATGTCCTTAAGTATTATTACCTTGGGTTGGGATGCCATGATCTAGATATACATCTTTAATTCTACTTTGTTCTTTTTGAATGGAGAAAATCTGACTTCATCTCAGTTCCCAGCACAACTGGCCTTGGGAATGCTGGGAAATGGATAGCTCTAAAATATGTGGGGAAATGAAGGGGATATAAATTGCTGAGTATTATCATCATCTTGATGGCATTGTAGTCTTTTTCTCTTCTTTAGACAGAGTCAGTGACTGGGAAGAGAGATATGACTGAACTCTGTAAGTCTATGTAAGGATGGAAGGGCAATAACCTAAGCCACCCTTGATGTTCTATTGAAGACTGGCTGCTTTGCCATTGTTGCAAATTGCCCTGCAATTTGTCAAAAGTAACTAAAGAGACTTGAAATTTTTACCTGAGGAATAGTGATGAGACAGAATCCAGACTCCCTTAAGAAGTTTCACCTGACTGAAAAAGGGCCAAGAAAATCAAGCCCACTTCTGGAAATTACCATGCGTATTAGTTCTTCATAATTACAAATGGATGGACTTCCCTGGTGGCGCAGTGGTTAAGAATCCGCCTGCCAATGCAGGGGACACAGGTTCGAGCCCTGGTCCAGGAAGATCTCACATGCCGCAGAGCAACTAAGCCTGTGCACCACAACTACTGAGCCTGCGCTTTAGAGCCCACAGGCCACAACTACTGAAGCCTGCACATCTAGAGCCCGTGCTCCGCAACGAGAGAAGCTACCGCAATGAGAAGCCCACGCACCACAACTAAGAGTAGCCCCTGCTCACTGCAACTGGAGAAAGCCCACATGCAGCAATGAAGACCCAATGCAGCTAAAAATTAATTAATAAATTGATTTTTAAAAATAATAATAATTACAAGTGGAATTCTATGGAGTGCTGAAGGAGTGTTGTCACTTAACGACTTCCTAAATAAACTGCCATAAAAAGAAGCATATTAAAGAGGAGTGATATTTAACATGTGGCAAGAATTATCTGAGATAAATTACAAAGAAGGTGCCTCTCAGCTTTGCATGCAAAAAGAATCTCCATTAAGTAATCAATTAACCCCAAAGCAATCCTGAACAACTGATACATTTAACAAACTTCACTGAAGGCCTATCATTTGTTATCACTGAGATTCACACAAAGGATATAAAAAGCATTTCTATGGCAGAAGTATGTAACCATAAAAAGTTTACAACTGGGGCTTCCCTGGTGGCACAGTGGTTGAGAATCTGCCTGCCAATGCAGGGGACACAGGTTCGAGCCCTGGTCAAGGAAGATCCCACATGCCGTGGAGCAACTGGGCCCATGAGCCACAACTACTGAGCCTGCGCGTCTGGAGCCTGTGCTCCGCAATAGTGAGAGGCCCGCGCACCGCGATGAAGAGTGGCCCCCGCTGACCGCAACTAGAGAAAGCCCTAGCACAGAAATGAAGACCCAACACAGCCAAAAATAAATAAATAAATTTATTTTTTTAAAAAAAGTTTACAACTGAATAGGAAATTTAGGACATATATAAGAGCAAAATAAATAATGATACATAAACTAAGTTGCTGCACCCAAGTGACACAGCCAAAGGAACTACAGGAATTCAAAGGAATAAACAGGGTGTCCTGGTTAAGGGCTTTGTGAACAGAGAGAATGGGCTTGAGTCCCTGTTCCATCTCACTCCACCTTTGTGACTCTAGGCAAGTTACCTAACCTGTCTATGCCTCAGTTTCCTCATCTGTAAAATGGATTTAATAGTTGTAACTACCACAAGGTTGTTTTCAGAATTAAATATGGGGCTTCCCTGGTGGCGCAGTGGTTGAGAGTCCGCCTGCCGATGCAGGGGACATGGGTTCGTGCCCCGGTCTGGGGGGATCCCGCACGCCGCGAAGCTGCTGGTCCCGTGAGCCATGGACGCTGAGCCTGCGCGTCTGGAGCCTGTGCTCCGCAACGAGAGAGGCCACAACAGTGAGAGGCCCACAAAAAAAAAAAAAGAAAGAAAGAAAAAAATATGATAACATACGTAAAATGCTTAGTATTGATTCTGGCAAGAGTAAGTACACGATAAATATTATCCATTATAAATACAGCCATACCTCAGAGATATCGCGGGTTCAGTTCCAAAGCACCGTAATAAAGCAAATAGCACAATAAAGCAAGTCACATGAATTTTTTGGTTCCCCAGCACATATAAAAGTTACGTTTACACTATACTATAGTCTATTAAGTGTGCAATAATAGCATTATGTCTTGAAAAACAATGTACATACCTTAATATAAAAATACTTTATTGCTAAAAATGTGCTAGTCTTCATCTGAGCCTTCAGCAAGTCATAATCTTTTTGATGTTGGAGGGTATGCCTCGATGTAGCTGGTGCTGACTGAGCGGGTGGTGGCTGCCGAAGGCTGGGTTGGCAGTGGCAATTCCTTAAATTAAGACAACCATGACGTCTGCTGCATCAATTGACTCTTCCTTTCATGAACGACTTCTCTGTAGCATCCATGCTGTTTGATAGCATTTTACCCCGAGAACTTCTTGCAAAATTAGAGTCAATCCTCTCAAACCCTGACTCTGCTTTATCAACCAAGTTTATGTAATATTCTAAATCCTTTGCTGTCATTTCTACAATCTTCACAGCATCTTCAGCAGGAGCAGATTCCACCTCAAGAAACCACCTTCTTTGCTCATTCCTAAGAAGCAACTCCTCATCCGCTCAAGTTTTATCATGAACTTGCAGCATCTCAGTCACATCTTCAGAGTCCACTTCTAATTCTAGTTCTCTTGCTGTTTATACCACCTCTGCAGTTACTTCCTCCAATGAAATCTTCCATGAGGGTTGGGATCACCTTCTTCCAAATTCCTGTTAATGTTGATATTTTGACCTCTTCTCATGAATCTCAAATGTTTTTAATGGCATGTATGTAGTGACTCCTTTCCAGAAGGTTTTCAATTCACTTTGCCCAAATTCATCAGAGGAATCAGTGTCTATGGCAGCTAGAGCCTTACACAGTGTATTTCTTAAATAATAAGACTTGAAAGTCAAAATTATTCCTTGATCCATAGGCTGCAGAATGGATGTTGTGTTAGCAGCATGAAAACAACATGAATCTCATTGTACATCTCCATCAGAGCTCTTGGGTGACCAAATGCATTATCAATGAACCATACCATTTTGAAAAGAAGCTTTTTTCTGAGCCGTAGGCCTCAGCAGTGTGCTGAAAATATTCAAGAAACCATGCTGTAAACAGATGTGCTGTCATCCAAGCTTTGTTTTTCCATTTATAGAGCCCAGGCAGAGTAGATTTAGCATCATTCTTAAGGACCCTAGGATTTGGGGCATGGTAAATGAGCATTGGCTTCAACTTCAAGTCACCAGCTGCATTAGCCCCTAACAAGAGAGTCAGCCTGTCCTTGGATGCTTTGAAGCCAGGCATTGACTTCTCCTCTCTAGCTATGAAAATCCTGGATGTCATCTTCTTCCAGTAGAAGGCTATACTGTCTTCATTGAAAATCTGTTGTTTAGTGTGGCCACCTTCATTAATGATCTTAGCTAGATCTTCTAATAACTTGCTGTAGCTTCTACATCAGCACTTGCTGCTTTACCCTGCACTTCTATGTTATGGAGATGATTCCTCCCCTAAACCTCATGTAACAACGTCTGCTAGCTTCAAACTTTTCTCTGCACCTACCTCACCTTTCTCAACTTTCATAATACTGAAGAGAGTAGGGGCTTGCTCTGGACTAGGCTTTGGTTTGAGGGAATGTTATGGCTAGTTTGATCGTCTATCCAGACCACTACAACTTTCTCCACATCAGCAATAAGGCTGTTTCTCTTTCTTATCATCTGTGTGTTCACTGCAGTAGCACTTTTGATTTCCTTCAAGAAGTTTTCCTTTGCATTCACAGCTTGACTAAGGGGCACCAGTGGCCTAGATTTTGGCTTGTCTTGACTTTTGACATGCCTTCCTCACTAAGCTTCTAGCTTCTGATTTAAAGGGAGAGACACGTGATTCTTCCTTTTACTTGAACACTTAGAGGCCACTGTAGGGTTATTAACTGGCCTAGTTTCCATATCGATATGTCTCAGGGAACAGGGAGGCCCCAGAAGAGGTAAAGAGATGGGGAGTAGCCAGTCAGTGGAGCAGTTAGAACACCTTTATCTATTGAGTTCCCTGTCTTATATGGGTGCAATTCTTTGCCCCAAGACAATTACAATAGTAACACTAAAGATCACTGATCACAGATCACCATAACAAATATAATAATAATGAAAAGGTTTTAAATATTGCAAGAAGTGGCAAAATGTGATAGAGACACGAAGTGAGCAGATGCTGTTAGAAAAATGGTGCCAATAGAGTTGCTTGACACAGGGTTGCTACAAAACCTTAATGTGTAAAAAATGCAGAATCTGTAAAATGCAATAACGTAAAGCATGATAAAATGGGGTACGCCTGTAATTTGGAGGAATGATAACTGAAGACTGGGTCTGTAACTGAACTGGAAGTCTTTCAGAAATGTTGTGAAGGATCCAATTTAAACAAGCAGAGAGAGAAGAGAGAATAACTCAAATCTTGACCAACATAAGTAAATACAAGGAATAGGAATGCACAGGGCACATTTTAGAATTAATAAATTTGAAATCAGTAGTTCTCAGTTGTTAGTAACTGAATATTGCAATCAAGAAAGAAGCAAAGGACATGAGCAGCAAAATCACAAATTAGGAAGTAATTAGGAAACAAACATATGGGAAAATATTCAGTCTTATTAGGAATCAAAAAATGCAAATTAATACGAGAGGACGATTGACTCAAGATGGTGGATTAAGCACACAAATCTAAGTACTTTCTTAGCCCCAAATCCCAAAAAATGTCAGCGATGATAGAAAGAAACTAGAACAAAGTGCCATCAGCAGACTAGAAATGTTGTGAGATTCCTGAACTATAAAAATCACACTGCAGTGGCTTGATGGAGGAAACCCAAAAGAGTATGGGGGAAAAAGACCACTGCAGTGATACGAGCCATTCTGGAGGTTATCCAAGTTCACAGGTAATTAAAACGTGGAGGAGGTGGGATGATTACTTCAGGTAATTACTGCATAGCTACTATAACAGACATGTCCTGAAATCTCACGGGTTTAATACAATAAAAGTTCATTTCCCTTACTTACATCACGTGCCGTCAGCAGCAGAGATGCAAACGGGCATTTCAGGGAAGGGGGCTGCTGCATTCTTCCCTGGGATAAATATGAGTGTAGATGCAATCACACCCTTAGACTGGCAGGTGGGGCCCCTGTCCTACATTTTGCCACTCAAGGATCCCTGTGCTCTGGAACACCTTCCTTGAAATTTTCTAAGTCTCGTGCCTGGACCTGCCAGAGACAGCAGTGCCATCCAAGCAGGGCACTCCAAGTCTGGACCTGGTCCAATATGGGTCCTGGTCACCAAAAGCCCCTCTGAAATTTTCCAAGCTTCCTCCAATAACTGGGAATGGCCAGGGCTGTCTGAATATTTTTCTCTCTTCTTCCCCTTTTTCTCTAGGAGTCCAATTACGTAGCGTTTAGGCTACTTAATATTGTCCCACAGAGCATGATGCTCTATTTAAGTTTTTTCTTAGGCTCCTTATTCTCTGTGCTTTCTTTTGGGTGGTTTCTGTTACTGCGTTAAAGTATACTGAACTTGTCTTCTCCAGTGCCTCATCTGCTGTTATGTCTACCTGGTCTATTTTTAATTTCAGATATGGTATTTTTTTCATCTTTAAAAGTTCCTTTTGGAATATATATCTATGTTCCACTTCTCTCCTCAACACATCATGTTTTCTTCTACTTTTTTTTTTTTGGTACGCGGGCCTCTCACTGTTGTGGCCCCTCCCGCTGCGGAACACAGGCTCCGGACGCGCAGGCTCAGCGGCCATGGCTCACGGGCCCAGCCGCCCCGCGGCATGTGGGATCCTCCCGGACCGGGGCACGAACCCGCGTCCCCTGCATCGGCAAGCGGACTCTCAACCACTGCGCCACCAGGAAAGCCCCAGCGTGTATGTATACAGATGTTTTAACGTCCTTTTCTGCCGGTTCTGTCATCTCTGGAGTCTGTTGTATTCCTTTCAATGAGGTTGGATATTTTCCTGGCACACAGATAAGTTACTGGAATAAGCTGAATGCTTTCAAGACTTACTTTTAAGCTTTGTTAGGATGTATCCAAGCAGTCATTAGTCAAGGGTTAATTTAGTTCCAGTACTAAGATAATATTCTTTGGAGGTTTCTACCCAATGTGTATATAATGAGGTCTTTCCAATACGGCTTGTGGGAACATGAGCTATTCCCAGCCTGTCTGAATCCCAGTAATTGTTCCTCCTACTTCTTTTTGATGGTTGTTTTTTCTGGTCTCAGAGAGTTCCCCTCTCACACTCAGTACTGGGCCAAAGTCTCAGAAGGACCCACTGCTGCTCCCTCCCTCACTCCCTCCCTGTCTCCCTCCTTTCTGCCCGCCCTGCAGCTCCATTCTCTAGGGTACTCTGACCCACAAATTGTTGCCATGTTGGCCTCCCCAGACTCCAATCTCTGTCTCCACAATTAACTGGGACTGCCAGTTTCCTTCTTCCTGTGCTGTGACCTGGAAACTGCCTCCGGGCAGTAAGCTGGTACAGTCACCTCAAGTTTTGTGTGTTTGTTTTTCTTCTCTCAGGAATATATCTCTTGCTGCCTATTATCCAATGTTGGAAGATTATTGTTTTGTATATCTTGTCCAGTTTTCCAGTTAAGGGAACAAAGTAAATCTTGTCCCTTCATTTCTTCTCATACAGAAACCTCTCAATGTAGCTTTAATTTGCATTTCTCTGATGCTAAGTTCTTGATCAAAGTGTATGTACATTTCAGAATTTTGAGAGATACTGCCTACTTGCTCTCCAAAAAAGGTGTTATAAATTTATATTCCACCAAGAGTTTTGCATTCCAATACTAATGATTGCCAATCTTAAAACATTGGATATGGAAAGATAGTAATAAGAATAGGAAGTACAAATGCCTTTAACCACATGAAAATATGCTCAATCCTGTGTAGAATATAGAGACCCAAAGCACAAAATTAAGAAAAAAAGCACTTAGTAGAAATAGAGAAGATGCAAAAAGAGAAAACATATAAACAGCTTGTTATTCATCAGATAAGATATTGCATTCATAAAACAAAAACAGAATGCTATTTTTTAAAAGGGATTTTCAGAGAACAAGAAAAAAATGCTTTCATAAGTTAGAAATGTGATCACAAAAGTTAAAAATAAAAAATAGAAGGGTTGAGGAAATTTCCCAGAGATGGCACACTCACACATAAAAAAGACAAAGATATAGGAAAGAAGAGAAAGAGATAAGAAAAATAAGAGAGTCGATCCAGGAAATCCAATGCCTAAGTAGTACAAGTTCCAGAAACAGAGAAATAAACAGGACAAAATTATCAACAAAATAATTAAGGAACATTCCCCACAACTGAGATACCAGATCGAAAGGGTCCACTGACTGCCAAGTACAGTGGATGAAAATAACCTAGAATGATGGACATTATTGTAACATCTCAAAACACTGGAGCAAAGAAAAGATTCTATAAGTTTTCAGAGAGAGAGAGATGGAGAGGGGCAGGGAGAGAAGAAGGAGGAGGAAGAGGATGGGGAAGGAGAAGAAGAAATCCATATCACTCTGGACATCTCAGCAGCTACCCTGGAGGCTAGAAGACAATGGAGAAATGGCTTCAAATGACAGCCAGTCTAGAATTCTATACCCAATCAAACTATCAAACAAGTGGGAAGATGGAATATAGGCATTTTTAGACACTCATGATCTCAAAAAAAAAAAAATCTATCTCCCACTAACCCATTATTGAGTAAAACTGACTAATGAGTTCCAACAAAATGAAGACGTACACCAACAAAGAGAAAAACATGGGGTCTAAGAAAACAGGAGGGGGGTCCAATGTAAAGGAAAGCATATGGAATCTCCAGGAGGAATGTGAAGGAAGATCCCAAGAAGGTAGTTACAGAACAAGTATAGAAGAGCAACCAGAACAGCGTTATTCAAAAAACTGACACGCTGAGAATTACCATTAGCAAGATCCTCCTGCCTTTTTGCCATCATTTTAATCTGAGGATTGAAAGCCCAGATAAAGCCTGACCCAGATTCTCATACACACTTGGCTTATTTGAACCATGCATTGATGATTCTCTTCTCTACTGCACACCTTGACTCTTGGATCAGCTGGGAGTACTCAACTCTTTCTAGAGAAATGTTTTGTTTTGATCTATTCCTGAAAATTTGAACTAGGACATAGCAAGCTTAAAAGTGGAAAATACAAAGCAGTCTCTTCCCTTCATCCTATTCCTGCTAGATATCCAGTACCTGGCCCATCTACACTCCTGCCAGATGCCCCAACTGTGGTAAGCCCTGCATCCCAGGATTCACTCCTGACTGTGCCCCCCAACTTCCCAAAAAGGGGCTCCTAAAAACTTTCAGGAAAGCTGAGGCCAGGCCATGACCCAGTGACTCTGTGCAAGTTATATTTTCTATGTTTCATCGGTGGTAATATCGCCTTTTCCTTACACAGCTAGGTCTGTGCTTATGTTGTTGAAGGATATACACATAGGTGATAAATCTATAAAGAGAAACACCACAATGAACACAGAGCTAGTACAGTGGTTCCTCTAGAAGGGTTAGAAGTAGGTACAATCAGAGAGGGACCCAGAGCCATTTCTAAAGTGTTGGTAATGTTTTAATCTACTTCATGTATTATAACTTTTCATTTTATAATTATTACTTAAAATGTGCATATGCATTTTATACACACTTCTATGTGTGTGATACACTTCACAGTAAAAAGAAAAAATATATAGCAACATAATGATGTCCATAACTGGACAAGTAGGCCATGAAATTGAATGCATGCTATGATTACAACTCTGCATTACATGACTAGGGAGAAAGAATAGAAGGTAGTTATTCTCCAATGAGAGCAGTAAATTATAGTTGAAAGATCATGCATGATTTTCTCACAAACCTAACAGTTTTCAAGTGGCTTCAAATGCATCATCCCATTAGTCCTCACCATTCTGTAAGGCAAAGATTTGTCACAATGCTCATGCTGCCAGTGGAGAAGCAGACGCCTGCCTTTTTTTAGCAAACCTCGCCCATAATCTCACAGTCAAGGAGCAGCAGACCTGGGACTCAAACCTCTACGCCATACAACGTCCCTGTCGCACCCTTTCTCCTACCTTGATCCCAGTGACCTCACTAAGCCTCAGCTTCTTCATCTGTAAAGTAATAATAATGGTAATGGAGCTTTATTCAAAGAGCTATCAGGATCAAATGAAATAAAGCATGTATAGCACTTAGCATACAACCTAACATACAGTAAGTGATCAATAACTGTTACATATCAGTAATAGTAATATTAATATTAAGAATTAATTAGAGGGCTTCCCTGGTGGTGCAGTGGTTAAGAATCTGCCTGCCAATGCAGGGGACACGGGCTCGAGCCCTGGTCTGGGAAGAGCCCACATGCCGTGGAGCAACTGGGCCCGTGAGCCACAACTACTGAGCCTGCGCGTTTGCAGCCTGTGCTCCGCAGCAAGGGAGGCCGCAATAGTGAGAGGCCCGCGCACCGCGATAAAGAGTGGCCCCCGCTCGCCGCAACTAGAGAAAGCCATGGCACAGAAACGAGGACCCAACACAGCCAAAAATAAATAAATTTATTTTTTAAAAATGAATTAATTAGATAGTTGAGTTCAGTACTATTTAACTAGGCATTAGGCATACGAGAATGACTATGAGGCCATTTGTCCAGGAGTGACAGACAATTAAACAAATAACAAATTCAGGAATCTGTAGAAATGATGGTGATATAGATATACATAGATATATATAGATACAGATCTCTCTCCAAGGAAGATGTGTGTGTGTGTGTGTGTGTGTGTGTGTGTATATGTATATATATATACTTTTTTTTTTTTCAAGGAACATTTGCTTTGGAATTGGACCTGGTCAGGTGAGGTGAGGCAGCTGGGGAAGGCTTCCCTGAGGAAATGTTGCAGACTCTGAGATGTACGGCTGAATTGGAAGGAGTCTAAGAGACTATCTAGGCTATTCTCTCAATCCTCACTTGAGAAAAGGAAAAATGATGACAGTGGGAGTTGAGGTAAGGAGATTATTATACCCAGAGTTTAATATTACCACACTAAAATGGTCTACTGTGACTGTTAAATCAAAGGAATAAGGGCAAAAGGTCTTTGGCTTTGGCAATTAAAAGATAATTAGTTTCAGAAAAAAATAGGTACCTGGGAATTAGATGATATCAAAGAATTGTTCATTTTGTTAGGTGTGATATATGGTGGTTATATTTTTTTAAGTACCATTCTGTGAAAGACATAGAGTTCAACTTCATTAGTTACCTTAACTTATATAATTGGCCTACAGTGGGAATGGGATAGGCGTGAGAGTGCTGATTATAAAAGAAAGTATCACAGAAAGGAAATCACCAGGCATTCAAAGAGAATAACCTTATCTCTACCTTTATATATGTTTGACATTTTCTGTAATAAAAAATTTTAAATATAAAAAGTGGCCAGCGACCTTGAAGGAAGCCACTTCAGATAAATATTGTGGGGAGAAGACAGATTTAAAAGGGTCAAAGCGTACATGGGTGATGAAATATTGAGTCAACAAGAATTCTGGCCATAGCTCGGTGGAGTCTCAGGCTGAGAAAATGCAGATAGAGATACAGATAAATACATAGATATATACAGAAATAAATATGGTTTGGCTAATTATAAGGAAATCTAAACACATCTGTGGGTCTAAAGGAAGAAGCCAGTGGAGGAAGAAAGACTGAAAAAGTAAACCAGAAGGCATAAGACGTTAAAACCCCAGATGGGTCCTAAGAGGAGAGGAGATTAAGCCAGAAATTAGAGCAAGAGAAACTACTTTCAAACCCGTCCATGTCAGATGAGCAAAATCCCCAGCTCTCCTGCCAGCCTCGGCCACTTGTTTCAGGAAGACACACCCATCACCATCATGCGATGGAGCTCTTCAATGTGAGGCCTGACAGTGGAGGGCATGGGCTACCAACGAAAAGGAGGAAAAGGTGAACAAAGAAACAGGTACAAAGAGAAAGGAGACAGCTACTCCGAGTGAAAAATCTGATATTGAAAAGAACCTGCCATGGGGTGAATCATAGCGTTCACCCCAGCCCTGCTGCTCCACCACTAAGTCCAATCAGATTCCAGCGAGCAGCCCACCCACAGACTCAGGTCTGGAGTTCAGGAAAGGCAAGAAGACTGGCCCAGGTTGGAGTTAGTAATCCAGGGGTTAATATGGGCTCAGCCTAGGGTAGAAGCGAAAGGCAGGGCAAGGGAGGAGGTGTGTCCATTTCAGAGAGGTTCCGAGACCCAGATTTAACAGCCCTGAATCTCAAGGGTCAGTCCAAACAGGGCCAAATTATTTGGTTTGAAATAGGAGCAGGCTGCTTAAATATGGCTACTCGCCAGCAGAACCCATATTATTATCCGATACTAAATTTAATGATGCAGGAATTTTGGCTTACCACTTCTCTGTAACTCAATTTCCACAGTTACCCTAAGTTGGCCCGTGGTGGGAGAAAAGTATTCCAAAATAATTATCATAAGAAAAAAAAATGTCAATGAGAGGAATAAAATTATTCCTCTCCTCCGTGCAAACAAAGAAACCTTTTCTACCTTTTCCCCTACACCCATCCAAAAAGGTATCTGAATCATTGGTCCTTTGAGAACCAACAATAACCCTCAATTGTTAAGGAACTAGAATTCTACTAGAACAAATTATTTTCTTAACGACTCCAGCTGAGGAAGTGAGAACTATTTGTTGCACTGTTTAGCTGCCTTAATAGGGCATCGTTAAAATTCCCTCTTCAGTTCACTACTTGAGATGCAAAGCCAGGGAAATGTTCCACTAGGTGTGAGTACAGACATTCTAATTAACGTCATTGTAATCAGGGTTTCTGCCCACCGATATGCTAAATCACGTGAATTGCATGAATAGTGAAATGGAGTGGCAAGTATTTCAGAGGTGCCTTCGGAGCAGAATCCATATTCTGATTCTAATCAGAGCTACAAAGATTTCCTATATAAAATCTCACATTTCTAAGTCTCCATCCATCAGTTATTGACTCCTCCTTAGAGCCACTTCACCCACAGTCCTCACAGCAATACTCACTCCTGTGTGTTTTTACTCCCTGGGACACAACCCATTGCCCCTCACCAGGAATTCTCATTGACAATACCCGGAGAGCAGAGTTATTCTCAGAGAACAGCTTGCCCAGTGCCGGGCTTCATTTGTCTTTCCCCGTGGGTCATTTATCACAGGGAGCTAGCCTGTTGAGGTAAATACTAATTGAAAGCCTGTATGTTCTCCTGTGTGAGAGCTGTACGTTCTCCAGCCCTGAGCAAAGGAAATTATTTTGCACACAGAGGCACCAGTCCAGAACTGGACAAAGTCCCCCCAGCTGGCAGTAACACATGCCCTATCACTGTCTTTGGAAGAAAGATTCTTCCAATTCTCAGAGAAAAAAGGAATCATAGAGTATTGCAATTTACATATGCAAGCTGAGATTTCCCCCAGGCCAAAGGTTTTGTTTCTATAGTAGCTTTAACTACCTTCCTTATCAGAACCCAACAAGAGAAGGTTGGGTTCCCAAATGTAGGCGTGTTCCTACATCCCTTTCCTCACCCTTCCCCCTCCCTCTCTCCTCCCTATTGGACTTGACATTACAGGTAGAATCCATTTGTAAATAACTTGGCACATTCATTCATTCAGCAAATACAAGTGTCTGTTATGCACCAGGCACAGCAGCAGCTGTAGAAGATAGAATTTTGATTTTGAAAGAGAATTATATACCATAATAATGCAAACACCGATTATTGATTTTTAGCAAGTTAATCTATGCATAAAACTTGAAAAACTTAAAAAATGTACAGAGCAGAATGTGAATGGTAGAAAATGATGTAAATGTACAATGTCAAATGCTGGCAAGTGAAAGGGAGGGAAGGGGCTTCCCTGGTGGTGCAGTGGTTAAGAATCCACCTGCCAATGCAGGGGACATGGATTCGAGCCCTGGTCCGGGAAGATCCCACATGCCGCGGAGCAACTAAGCCCATGCGCCACAACTACTGAGCCTGCGCTCTAGAGCCCGCGAGCCACGACCACTGAGCCCGCGCGCCACAACTACAGAAGCCCACGCGCCTAGAGCCCATGCTCCGCAACAAGAGAAGCCACCGCAATGCGAAGCCCGCGCACCGCAACGAAGAGTAGCCCCCGCTCGCCGCAACTAGAAAAAGCCCGCGCGCAGCAACGAAGACCCAACACAGCCATAAATAAATAAATAAATAAAAGGGAGAGAAGATTGCTGAGGGGAAGGATTTGGAATCTATGGAGGAGCAAATAAAGGTATAAATGCGTTAACGTTACCAAGGTAATTAGAGTGGACGTTACTGGTGCCTGACCTATTGCCACCTCCCCTTCTCTCCCTTTCCCCCTGCATTTTGCTTGTTAGCAGAGCCCAGGTTCTATTCATGTGCCCACGTTATTCTTTGGAATCATGTGCTCAGGAACAATCAAGGGTAAATCATGATTGATCTAAATCGTGATAACTGCACACCCCTTGTCAGTCATTAGTGCTGAGTATGTGGCTGGTTCTAGCCAAAGAGACAGGAGGCAAAAATCGGCACTGAGCTTCTGGGAAAGATATAAAGGAAGAAACGGCCTCTCATATTGCTTTAGACATTATCTGAATTGATTAACCTTATAGTTAACCTATCTTGGAACATCTTACTGTGGGAAAATACATTTTCCTTACTGCTTAAATATTTGGAATTGATTTTCTCTTTCTACAAGTGAAAAACAACCTAAATACGATAACTCACTGCAGAACTAAAAATGATGATTTAAATGTGGAGGAAGGAAAAAAGAAGGAAGGAGGAGATGTAAATGATGATTTAAATGTGGAGGAAGGGAAAAAGAGTAAATTCTCAAGTATAATAGCAGAAGATTATATATATGTATATATCTATGGTATATATGTATATATATGTATGTATATAATTGATTTCTTAACAAAAGAAAAGTAGCAGTGTAAGAATTCTATTTAGAGGGATGGAGGTAGTCATCAGAAGAAACAGAAGTTAAAAATGTGACCAGAACTGAGGTGGGAAGGAGTGGGTAAACTATTTTTCATTATAAGTCTTTTTGCACTATTTTATTTTTAAACCATGTGCATGCATTATTTTTGATAAAAGCTTTAACATTCACATAAAGAAGAAAATGAATTCAAAACTAGAAATTAATTTCCTCTTCTAGAGCCACCAGAGAGAAAATAAGACTCTTTCTCGGAGACAAATCAACAAACGTTAATAGAAGTGCTTTTAACCAGGGGAGAATGCCAAGGGCCCCAGTGCTTTTCCCCCGTGCTATCAGTGTAGTAGTTTCTCTTTGTGCAGATGTGGATTAGGCTTTTGGCAGTGGAAGTGTTTGAAATAGAAGGAGATAAGGGAGTTTGGAGGGCAAAGAAAGAGAAAAATCCCCCAGCTACAGTACAACCAGTTTTCCTCTCGCTCCAAACAATGCAAATGACACATGCGCTCAGATTCCATTTTGCTAAAATAGGTGGCAGGTATATGAGTTGGATAACTAAGCATGCTGCATTTCTCCCACTAAAGTAAGATACCAAAAGTAAGATACCAACTTTCTCCGAACTGATTTCACTCTTAAAAGTACAAGAGAAAATTGCCATGGTTATCTTGACAGTCTCCTCTGGGATATGAACAAAGTTCAAACTGCGTCTCCCCCACCTCTTTGACACTGTTGACAAAAAGGTACCAATGATCTAACTTGAGCCACCAGTATCACCATAGAACATCTAAGGACATTCCTCTTCAGCAAATCCCAAAGCTCCCAAAGATGCGATTTTGTTCCCAGAGGATCAGAGTTACTGAAACAAGTTCTGGGAAGAAGACAATCCTATAACTGCCAGAGTCCAAGAGAAATAAACATCTACTTCCAACTTTATTCACTTGATGTCCCATTGAACTCATTGGTCAATAGGCCATTTCTTTTAAGCTGTTTTTCAGTAATGTAAGCCGTATATACTGGTTTAAGCTCAGTTAAAATAAATTCTAACCTGAAACTAGTCAAGTCTTCTGAAAACTAACCTATTACAATATCAAATATGAACTGACGCAGCCATGCATATTTCTAGCAATACAGCCTGCAGAAATAAGACATACAAGGTTGTGCGTTGCAGCATCCTTTGTTATGACAAAAAAACCAAACAATCCAAAAGTCAAACAGCAGGAGATGGATTGAACAAATAACGACGTAACCACACTAGGGAATACTATACAGCTATTTAAACAAAAATAAAATAAAAACTAGATAGAACTCCATGAATTGTCATAGAAAGATGCCCATAATACATTGTTATCTAAAAAAAAAGTTGCAGAAATATGTGCAGAATATAATTCCATTTTATTAAAAAAAAGTGTATATGTATATCTGTATGTTTATTTTTATTTTTTTCATGTAACCAGGGAAAGATATGAAAGGGTATAGGTCAAACTGTTCATGGTGATCACCTCGGGGCATAGAATTAGAGGCAGTACAGTTTTACTTTATACACTAGGAAATATTTTGAATCATCATATCAACACCACATTATTTTGCATTGAGGAAAAAAAACAAAGATGTATTTGTTGGGAGTGTACGGAAGGTTTTCAAATCCTCTCTTCCAGGACCACACTTAATATTACAATTTCATGAACATCTGTCTGGTTTTTCAATATCTTCAGAAAATAAAGATTTTACAACCTTCTTCTGTAACTTTGTCATCATAATAGTTTCCATTTAGTGAAAAGCTAATGTGTGTGGGTGCTTCCCATACAGTCACTCACTTAGTCTTTCAGTAACAGCCCTGGCTTCCCTAGGTCAATTGTACAGATGAGAAAATGAAGTAACTTAAAGAAGATCACACAAATCCACCAAGCAGCCTAGTCAGGATTCCAAAGCAGATCTAGCTGGAAAGTTTGTGCTCTTCCTGGGGCTACAGCACATCTATTAAGCGCATGCTTCTAAGCCGAATCACTCACCTCACTTCGAATTCGATTCGTTTTGCAAATGGAAATAGTATATACTGTGGGAGTCTAAAAACCTACCTCACAGAGATGTTGAAAAAGAATCAAAAGAGACCTGCCTCAACCATGGTCTCTTCTTCCACTCATCATGCTCGCCTCCCAAAGAAAACTGTCCTTCACAAGCCATCATGTCCTCTGTTACTCAAAGCCATACTCTTCCCACTCTATCTTTACCTTCAGCCTTTTTTTTTTTTTTTTTTTTGCGGTACGCGGGCCTCTCACTGCTGTGGCCTCTCCCGTTGCGGAGCACAGGCTCCGGACGCGCAGGCTCAGCGGCCATGGCTCACGGGCCCAGCCGCTCCGCAGCACGTGGGATCCTCCCGGACCGGGGCACGAACCCGTGTCCCCTGCATCGGCAGGCGGACTCTCAACCACGGCGCCACGAGGGAAGCCCCCGGCCTGTTTTTTAAAAATTCTCTTGGTGAGGTCTCTCTGAATTCTCTAGATTTTTCCAGACCTGAAATCTGAACAGATCCCTTCAATACTAAAGCTTACCTCCCAGCTTCCAAAAGCTTAGTCCTCTAGTATCCCAATAGCCTGCAAGCGTGTCATGATGTTTTGAAGGTTAACAAAAACAAAAATATTGCGAACTCATGGTCACTTGACTCTAATATTTTTTTCAGCTCTGCTTGAAAAATGGTTTGTCATTCCTGGCCTTGAACTTGTAAGATTTGTTAACAACTCTGTGGGAGGGACAATGGTCAACAACTTTTGGAGAAAAATGTTCATTAGAGCCAAAGAGGAAAACTCAGTAGGGTTTAGATGATACACAGCATAGTAACTAAGAACTGGGAATGTACAGTATACATCGGAGAGGCAGCAGCTCTGTCCCCTGTCGCGGACGCTGAGATGTGGCTGGATTATTACAGGTGCTGTCTCCTCACACAGCCACAGTAACCAGAAATGCCTTTCATCCCATCTCTGGCTGGTCCAAAGGTCATACTCCCCAGGGACCTACCACTTCTTAATAATGATTCATTATGTATTCCAGCCCCAGGACATTTCAAAAGAGTGTTTCAAACCACTGCTGGTTATTATATTGGATTTAACTCTACTGATGCATTTATTGACACCACGGGAACCACTGAAATGCAGTAAGCTCCTTTGAAAGCAGAGAATTTCAAGTAGGCACATATTTTGAATCTGTCTTTCCTAAGAGGCACAGAACACACTAATTAATGGTGGAAAGTCACAAGCCTATATACATGGAGTGACCTGGGAGGGAGGGCAAAGATCTGGGGGCAGTTGATGGGTACACCTACTCATTTACTTTTCATCTTTGTACTGTTGCTATAGCAATCTTTCTAATCTGCAAAGCTAGATCAAGTCTCTCCCACATGTAGAAGCCTTCAATGGTTCCCACTGCCTTCAAGATAACCCCCTTAACATGCTGTCTACCCCCCTTTCAGGATCTGGAACAAAATTCTCCATCTTGGATCCATCAAGCGTGCATAGTAACTGATAGTAAGTAACAATTGACTATGTCTTTGTATCCACAGAGGCTAAGAGAATCCTTAGAATACAGTAGATGCTTGTTGACTGACAGAAAAACTGAAAAAGTGAAAGAAGAAACAAGTGGAAGAATGAGACATTCTTACAAGATTCTGTTCAGTTGTTTTGATTCAAAATTGTGACTGTTTCTGCTATCTCATATTCACAGGAAGGGGGCAGGGGAGGAGACAGATAGATAGATAAATTTTTTTCCTGTGAATATAGGCGTATTATATATATATTTTTCCCCCCACAGGAAATATGCACAGTAAAAAAAAGATTATCTATCTAGCTATTATCTCTATCTGATAGCCCAACAAAACCAGGCATTTTAGTTCTGGTTGCTCTTTTCAGTGGGGGTTTTTGGCCCCAAGAATGTGAGGAATTTACTTGTATTTACTTTCTTATCCTCAAGGCTAATTTTTATCACTCACTTAACATTCCAAAAGCCCCTGGAGCCAATAAGCAAACCATTTGATTGAAAATAAAATTGTAACGTAGTCCTCTATTGCCTAGAGAATTAATTAGAGTTCCAACTCACTTCCTTAGTACCATTTTAGACTGGGGGGAAAAACCTAACTACAGAAATCACATGTTACTGGTATTGATGCTTCACCCAGGCCATACATCGTAGGCCACTGAGTACTAGGAAACAACCTAACACCTAAAAGCGCCCCTATAGGCTAGAAGTATTAATGCAGCTCTCTCATTACATCAATGGAGTAGCTTGGCACAAAATGACTAATTCTTTTACACAGACCTGAAAAGAACTCTGTAGAGAATCATTTCTCTGTCAAATCCCCCTCTTCCCCAACACCACCAGAAGCCTTAGCCAACAGCACTACACTTACTCACTGCGCAGGTCAAAAACTTAGCAGCCGCCTGTGGTTCTTCTCTCTGACACTCTACAGCCAGTCCGTCTATAAGCCCTGATAGCTCTGACTATAATACATAAATAACTCTCAACTGACCATCTTCCCTCCCTCCACTGCTACCACCCGAGTGTAAGCCCACTACCAGGTCTCCGTCTCCACCACACTTGTCCCGTCTGTCCATCCTCTCCACAGCAGCCAAACTGTCTATTCTAATTACATCAGCCCACATCCCTTTCCTGCATCAAACACTCAATGACTTCTCACTGCACCATG
The DNA here is from genome assembly GCF_963455315.2 of Globicephala melas. Classification (NCBI taxonomy): domain Eukaryota; kingdom Metazoa; phylum Chordata; class Mammalia; order Artiodactyla; family Delphinidae; genus Globicephala; species Globicephala melas. The sequence goes on along the minus strand of NC_083323.1, from coordinate 38,808,616 downwards.
AGTAAACTCCAAACTTCTCACCGTGGCCGCTAAAGCTTTTCATACCCAGCCCCTGCCTCCCTCTCCCGTCTCATCCTCCCTTCTCCCTCGTTCATCACGTCCCAATCCACCGGCCTCGTTTCTATCCAACATGCTGAGCTCAGCCCCTACTCCCTCAAAATTGTCAAATGGCTGCTTTCTTCCCAACATTCAGACCTCAGTTCAGATGTCATGACCAATTTGACATCTTTGACCAATCGACATCTTTCCTGACCAATTTAAGCCACTCTCTAACCCATGACCCTATTTTATTCTTTCAAGGTTAGATTTTATTATCTGTCTCCTTCCACTAAAGTTGGAAGCTCCTTAAGGTCAGGGACTCATCTGTTTAAGTTCTCTGCTCTACCCACATGGACTAGAACATTTCCTGGCACAAAGCGTGCATCAATAAATATTTGCCAACTAACTGAGTACCACCAAAAAAAGGATCTTCTTTTCCACATACCACATGCTAGCGTCCGGCGAGAATGAGCACACCTGTGAGGTGCCGTCGTTTGAAAAACAAACAAATTATCTCTTTGAAAGGAATATTTCAGACCACTGTGGATAAGATTCGTATCCAGAGTAGAGAAATGACTTGTCATGAGCAGACACTAGAGGTAGTTTGTCTTTCATTCTCACTAGATTAAGATCTAAAAGTCTAATTTCCACACCCTGAGATCTTCAAACGAAACCTGATGAGTTTTTTCCCCTCGCCTGTCAACTGATAAACAGACACTTGTGGTCTTTCTTACTATCATTCACTCAATCTTTGATCTTTGGAATTCTGCTTCCTTCATCTCGGTGCAGTTACAGCTCCACTCTGTGGAAAAACGGGGAAGGCAGGAAACTCAGGATAGGTGTGTCACCTACGTGACCACTGAGAAAACTGGGGAACCTAGGCATCAGGAGTACAGCCTGTAAGAACATGCACAGAACATCAGAATAATGAAGTGTGTTTTATTCTTATTTAGATTCTATATGGTAATCTCTAAAAATTAAATATGAATCCCGGGCCTATCAATGTTTGATGATTTACTTGCTTTCTTGCCCATCTTCCCACCTCTTTTATTTCCATCGCAGGTTTGCAACGGTTCAGCAATGTGCTTTTCTAAATGATGCATCTCTGTCAGTAGACACCATGACGTGTATAAAAATTACGAATACATAACACAAAGTTCATTCTGGTCAGACCCCGAAATGAGATGATGAAAAGCAAATGATTTCCTATATCCAGATGCATAGAATGCAGCCATGGAAACTAGCAGAGGCAGCACTGACTTTTCTTAAAAGGAAAAGAATGTTTTTCACCAACTGGTATCCCTCAAGCCTTGCCTAGGGGAAAAGATCCTTCATGAAGCTGCCAATCGTTATGAGCAACATCAAATCAAGACCTAATCAATGTCCAGTTGGCCCAGCTTCCAGGAGAACAGGTGCAGAAAGGAAGTTAATCATCTCTCCCAGAGAAGTCTAGAAATATTTTAACATTTCTTAGGATTTAATACACTGCAACTTGTGGTCTCCAAAGCATCAAAACTTAACACGGTTTCTGGTAACAGAGCGACACTCAACACAAACAGCTACAAGGCTTCCACCACTTTGCCATCTAAAGATTTTAAAGCCATTTCAGACTGAGTTTTAATCTATGATTGATGGTAATAATATCAATTGCCCCTTCTCCAGCTTCAAGAAGTCAAATTTGGGCTCCACTTTACACTGGGTTTTTCATTGGACTAACTCATTAGAAGGCTTCAACCCTTAGTGAAATTAGAAACTAGGCAGAGTTTATCTTTGGTGACCCAAGATAAACACTTCATCTCCACACTCCCCCACGCTCCTGTCCCTGTTTTGCTCTCAAGTTCTTTCCCTATCAAAACAGCCTCTAAAGAAGAGATCTGAATTCCTTAGCACTAAAATAAACCTCTGCTAGAAGCTTCCAGAATGACCTTTATCCAGGAGCTACAAATAGGGATCAAAGCTTTGAATTAGACTATGTTTTCAAGAACAAGAGAACATGTAGGGAGATGAGGAGTTTTTCCCGAACCCATGAAATTGCAGAGACGGCAGCTGCCAGCTTAGCCTACTGTGTGATTAAATAAATTCACTTCAAAACTTCAAAACCAAGCCCTTCCTTCAATTAGTTCATAGTTCACAAACATGCAAACAATTCATTTTCATTCATGAAATAATTACAAGATTATTTAAAGGACAGATTGATACCCAAAAAAAAGAGAAAGTTTCACAAAGGAGGCAATGACTGAGCTTGGTTCTCAAGGATGAATAAGAATCTGTCAGCAGTCGAGGTTAAAGGACGTTGTAAAGCAATGGATCAAAATGAGTAAGGGGTCGGGGGCGGGCGGGGGGGGGGGGGGACTGAAAGCATTCTATTGGCAGCTTGGTTTCTAACTTACCTCTCTCTCCCCTCTGGAAAACCCTGGCCTTAGGGATTAGAAACTCTGCTGACAAGCCCCAGTGCTCCGATTTAGAATATATATATGGACTGAGAATATTCGTGATGGACAATTCACTGTGTAGAATATAATGAATAGTAAGAAACAGCCCGGCCACAAAGCAATTCACAATATAATGGACAGAAATAGAAATGGATGCACAGAACATAAGAGAATAAAGACTAAGAAGAAGAGAGAGTGGAGCGTGAACTGGCTGTAAAGTAAGCCAGACATAAAGTTAGCCCAGCTCCCAAAACGGAAGTCACGGTGCGTAGATCATTTAAAATCCTATCCAAAATAAATAAATAAAAATTTAAAAATAAAAGTACTATCCAGTGGCTAAGTCAATGTTCCCAAGTCCTGCCTGAGTGAGAGGAGACTGAGTGGGTAGGCGTGGCTGTCTTCTGCCCCACCTTCATGTTTTCAATTTGCTGATAAACCCCACTCAACAAAGGTCAGGTTCTCCCGGCTCAGGAAAGAGGCTCAAGGGTTTTAAATTTTCTACATTTACTAACTTATCATGGAAAAATTCCTGATCACGGGAAAATTCACCCACAGCTAATATCACGTGGGGCAGTTCTCAGCAAAAAGGGTAACCACTTCCTCATTTACTGGAACCACAAATCCCATCTTACTTGTAAAAGAGAAGAAACCTCAACATCCTGCTGACCCCTCAGAATCTTGCCTCTTCTGCCAAGGGCTGCATGCTCCCGTCATCTGGTTGCCTTGGACACATCACCTCCCTCATCTCCCTGATGTGGGGCTGCACGTAAAGATCACTCAGTGCAACTCTGGAAATCCCCCAGTCTGGGTAGTGTCCGCCCTATGGCTGCCCACAGCTGTCACTGCTCAGGCCACCTTCACTCAGCCAACGCCACTTAGAGCAAGGAGAGCTTTGCTGCTGCTGCAGATGTTGACAAATGTCCCTCCACCTGTGGCTGGATCAGCCTGCCATGGTCTTCTGTGTTGAGTTTGAGCTAGGAAGCCTCTGACCCCTTGGGCCAGACATCCAGCTGGTTGTTTTGGACAATTACGAATCAGGTAAATATTTTCATAAGGCTGAATATTTTTAGCAGTTTGAGTGAATGCTCTTCAAAGCTTCAGGTTCTGGGTCAAAGGCAGTTTTCATTTAGAGAAAAAGTCTCATCCCTTCCCTTTTTACCTGTTAAAGTTGTATGGACACTATTTGAGATAGCTGCTACTTTATTTTTCCTTTTATCTTTTCTTGAGTGTGAAAGTGTGGGAAGCCCATGTTAAGCGGGTATTCTCTCTGGAGAAGGCATCTCAGGTCCAGTCACATGCCTTCAGATTTCCACCTATATAATGATATGAGCCTTCATGTAGAATGTAAAATGAATTCACACACAGGATAAAAGTAATCTTGATAAACACTGAAATTTTTACTATATGGGAAAAAAATATGAATGGGGTATCCTGTAGTTTAGAAGAAGCATAGACTCAAAAAACCTCAGAGATCCTGTCATCTAAGCTCTCATTTTATGATTTAGGGAATTCATTCCCATTCATTCATTCACTCATTCAAAACCAGACAGGGTTCATCCCAGCCCAGCATTCATCCCAGTGATTCTCAAAGTGTAACCCCAGGACCAGCAGCAGCAGCATCACCTGGGACCCTCTAAAAATGAAAATTCTTGAGCCCCACCACAAATCTACTGCGTCAGAAACTGTGGGGGGTAGGATCCAGCAACCTGTATGTTACCAAGTCTTCCAGGCACACAAAAGTTTGAGAGTCACTTCCCTATATCCTGTAAGTGGAATGTATTAGGGCTATTTATTTTAACTGGATTAAACAAAAAAGGAAATCTGTTCATTTATGCAACTAAAAAGTTCAAGGAGGGGACTTCCCTTGTGGTGCAGTGGTTAAGAATCCACCTGCCAATGCAGGGGACATGGGCTTGAGCCCTGGTCCGGGAAGATCCCACATGCCACGGAGCAACTAAGCCCGTGCGCCTAGAGCCCATGCTCCACAACGAGAGAAGCCCCCCGCTCACCACAACTAGAGAAAGCCCACGGGCAGCAATGAAGACCCAACGCAGCCAAAACTAGAATTTAAAAATAAATAAATAATTTTGAAAGTTCAAGGAGTAATTCCTCCTCTAGAATAATCTGGGGAAAACACCATGTTTTGCTTTTCTTCAACGGCTGCAAATTTCCATCTCCATCAGCTACTCCTCTGTTAGGGTTGTCCATACCATGGTCCCAAGCTATCTCTCTAACTTGATTTCCCACTGCTCTCCAACAGGTACCGCTGCTAGAAACTTTATGGTTTTCCCCGTGTCTTTTTTTTAATTGAAGTAGAGTTAATTTACAATGTTGTGTTAGTTTCAAGTATACATCAAAAGTGATTCAGTTTATATATACATATATATACACATTCTATTTCAGATTCTTTTCCATTATAGGCTATTACAAGATATTGAGTATAGTTCCCTGTGCTATATAGTAGATCCTTGTTGATTACCTATTTTATATATAGTAGTGTGTATATGTTAATCCCAAACTCCTAATTTATCTCCCCTTCCCCCCACCGCTATCACCTTTGGTAACCATAAGTTTGTTTTCTATGTCTGTGAGTCTATTTCTGTTTTGTAAATAAGTTCATTTGTATCATATTTTAGATTCCATATATAAGTGATATCATATGATATTTGTCTTTCTCTGTCTGACTTACTTCACTTAGTATGATCATCTCTATGTCCACCCACATTGCTGCAAATGGCATCATTTCATTCTTTTTTATGGCTGAGTAATATTCCACCCCCTCACCCCCGTGTCTTGACCATACTATGCCTATTCCCCTATGTTCATTTCTTCCAATAAATTCTCCTTAACTGAAACACTTCCATTCCCTCAGCCTATTAAAATCCTTCCCAGACTTTAAGAACAAGTTCAAGCTTTACCACTTCCATGAAAAATCCCTTGTCCACTCCAACCATCTCTTATAAACTTTCTTGTGAACTCCTATAGCATTCAGTGCCTGACCCATACAAGATAGTCTTTAATTACACTTCTTAGTTAGGGACTGTTTTGTTGTAAGAGAAACCATCTGTGCTTGTTTCAATAAATGGAGATAGCTGTAAGGATTTAGAGAGATTTCATGTAACCCAATTGCAGGATGATTAGCTAAACCTCAACAGGTGTGAAAGGTCACAAGTAGTAGACAGGGACACTTATTCCTCATGTTTTAATATGGATGGACATATACTGTCCTCTCTCCCTACCCCTCAATCAATCTCAATTAACTGTCCGACTGGTGACTTTGGGAGAAGGAAGTACACGCTCAGTGTAGCCCCTTATTCTCCTTTTTTGTGGGGGGAGGCAGGCTTCTGTAGGGAGCGTTCAAGGGCAGGTGCCCAGGGCAGGGAGGTGGGCAGCACTGCAGTTTTCCAACTCTGCTTGGACTAGGTGGGTAAGTTTATTTTGGGGTGAAGTTAGTGAGCCCCTTGTTACTGCAGGGTTGAAGTTGGAAATCAACCCAAACAGATTAAGGTGACACTTTTATTTCCAGCTGCCTTATTTGTCTGACCCTCAGCTGGTTCCAACTCAGGCAAGAAAGAAAAGGGTATTATCACTGGTTACCCTATAACCATCTAAATAAGAAGCAGCAATTCTCTAACTGGAGCTACATATTCATCATCCTTGCTGTAAATCCACTCCAATTCTCCCTCTGAAAATGAACTTCTTTTTTATTTGAGCTTCTGGCTCCTCATTAACTTAGAAATTTATGTGGAACTGGGTGTTGCCATTAGTGACAGAAACTGCTAATTTTCCCCCAGATTTATTCCCCTCTTCATCCTTAGTAACAGAACACCCAAATTTCAGCTGAGTACATGGAAACCCAGAATAAAGAATATATTTCCCAAGTAGATGTGGTCATGTGATTAAGTTCTGTCCAAGGGGATTTAAGAGGAAGGGCTATGCACAACTTCTGGAAGATATCTTAAGAGTGAGGGAGTTTGCTCTTCCCTTTTGATTTCTTCTTTCCTACTGGTTGAAATGCAGTTCTAATGGCTGGAAATGAGGCAGCCATTTTGGACCATGAGGAAGAAGCAGTGGTATGCTAGAGCTGGCTCACAGGTTCAGGGCAGCAGATTGTTGAACCTTCAGGAATTTTGCAAACTAGTGATTAAACCACTGGTAGCTTGAAATTGGCCATGCTGGGAAGGTTTCCAACATAGGAATCAGGCAAATGTTACAACTCAAGCCTTTCCACTCCCAGCCGTCACCCCCAGCCCTGAGGATCAGTTTACCAGCACACCATTGGATAGAAAGAAGTGTATGTTGAAGATGTCAGAGCAACAGGACAAAAGAAGCCTGAGTCCCTGGTGGCAATGAAATACCTTGCCATGGGAGCCCTGGACTGCCTACATTTATGTGAGGAAAAAGTGAATTTCTATCTTGTTAAGGAATTATAATTTTTGCTTTCTACTCCTCAAAGCCAAACCCAGTTGGGACACTGGACCTAACTCAACATCACCTGACCATTGTTTTGGGGTCATTAGGAAACTAAGAAAATCTAATTACTTCAGCTTAGATCAGGTTTCCACATCCCTGGAACAACCTTTGGGGGACAGGTGTGTGGGTTCCATGGTACAAACCTGGCCACCTAAACCATCCTTTCAGCAGGGCTATAGGTTTACATCTGAAAAAAAGGGGATATGAATGGAGCAGGCACCCCAAACTAGTTAATTATGCTACCAGTTGGTATATTAGGACACAGTTAACTTATTTAATGTCATTCCACGTAGCATCTACATCTGCTCCTTTTAAGCCCACTTGTCTGCATTACTTTCCAAAAGCATTTTATAAATAATTGTTTCTATGTCTTCCACATAATTTATAGCTGCATATTTTCCCCTCTGCCCTGAATGCTGTAGGTACACTACACTCACTCAGCCACTGAGAGCTCCACCATGCTGCCCTGAGTTCAGTGTCTTGTTTATTCCAGCGTGGTCTCTCTCTGTTGATTCTGGGCTCTGGCAAACAGATCTGATCAATAACACCAGAGAAAAGCTGTTCAGATGACGGTGCTGTACCTGCCAAATGGAGCAAGAAAGAGCAGCACAGGAGACCCTCAAATGCCTGCTTTATTGCAGCTCCAGGCACCTCCAAGGAAACAGACAATGAAGTTCCTTAGTCAGTAAGAGACCCAGAAGTCCTCTGACTTTACGAACATCCTCATCAACATTACTGCGTCTATGGCGGATTGACCAACCATCGCACGACTATGCAGCTAAAGGAAGATACAGCTGGAGACTCAACAGAACTTCAGGGGATCTGAAGAAACTGGAAAATCGACTGCCAATCTACCAAGTGGAAATGCATTTCCAGTGGACTTTGCTGTAACAGCCGTTTATAATGCTGATTCCTTTAGGGTGCCCAAGTTCAGGGAAAAAAACTGTGCCACTGTGTGTGGTATGAATCTACTCAAAATGTCTATGTGTGTGTATGCTTCATGTGTGGGTGGATATTATATTTCTAACCAGATTATAAACTCCAGGAGAATATGGAGAGAAAAAGATCAACAAGACAAGGTCCTTGACCTATCAGAGAAAACAGACAAGTGAAGAGAATACTACAAAAATGGTGTGAAAAGTACTGTAAGAGAGATAAGCAGAGTGAAGTGCTCTTGGTGGTGGACTCTCCAATATCGTCTCTACTCCACATGAATAGTCTATCCACCCACAAGAATCCCATGCCTGTCATTGGTTTAAAATGGACACAGGAGCCAATCTTGGTCTCCGAGACATGGAAAGAAGCAGAAAGTTTTCTCACTCCTAAAAAGGAGACACAAAAAAGAGGTATTCCCACTCTTCCTCTGGACATTGGGGTCAAACACTTACCCAGTGGGCTTACTATAAAGCACTAGGCCCTATTTTAGCAGATGAAAAAGAAGGCCCAGAAAAAAGAAAAAGCTAGATATCTGAGTAGAGGGACTTGAAATACCATAGTAGAAAATAGCAATCATTCTTCCTACAGGCAGGAGCTAAGCCACTTCTAAGAGGCTGGCTGCTTTGTCTGATAACTATTTGCAGAAATCTCTTCCTATCCCTACTCTCTGCTGTATTATAGGGCAAGGACCATGTCTAGGACAAGGCCTCAGGCACAGTGCCTTGTATAGCCCAATCAACAGTGCTCAGAAAAAGTTCAAGAGCAAAAACCCAATAAATGGGGCTTCCCTGGTGACGCAGTGGTTAAGAATCCGCCTGCCAATGCAGGGGACACGGGTTCGATCTCTGGTCTGGTAAGATCCCACATGCCGCGGAGCAACTAAGCCCATGCGCCAGAACTACTGAGCCCGCGTGCCTGCGTAGAGCCTGTGCTCCGCAACAAGAGAAGCTACGACAATGAGAAGCCTGTGCACCGCAATGAAGAGTAGCCCCCGCTCGCCGCAACTAGAGAAAGCCCGCGCACAGCAACAAAGACCCCAACACAGCCAAAAATAAAAACAAATAAATAAATTTATTTAAAAAAATAAATCTTTTTCAAGGAGTGAGATTGGGTATTTGATAGTGAGAAAAACAAAATGATTAGAAAGAAAGATTTGGGGGGAACTAGTGCTATTCTAGGATCCCCTCCCCCAAATTCTTCATTCCTCAAGCCTGCTTTTTTCTTTTTTTTTTAGTTATTTATTGTATTTATTTATTTTTGGCTGCATTGGGTCTTCGTTGCTGCGCGTGGGCTTTCTCTAGTTGCGGTGAGCGGGGGCTACTCTTCGTTGTGGTGCGAGGGCTTCTCATTGCGGTGGCTTCTCTTGTTGCGGCGTGCGGGCTTCAGTAGTCGTGGCACACGGACTCAGCAGTTGTGGCACACAGGCTCTAGAGCGCAGGCTCGGTAGTTGTGGCTCCTGGGCTTAGTTGCTCTGCGGCATGTGGGATCTTCCCGGACCAGGGCTCGAACCCGTGTTCCCTGCATTGGCAGGCGGATTCTTAACCGCTGCGCCACCAGGGAAGCCCAAGCCTGCTTTCTTCTACAAAAGTCTGCTTTCTTTAGCTGCAGCTCAAGAACTATATTTTTCCTACACTACCCTCTCTCAATTGAGAATTAATTCTACATGCTGCCCCTTCAGGATCCTGTTCTGCCCTCCACTGGTCATGTCAAGTTCCTATCCCTCACTGTGAACTAGATTTTTTGATTTTTAACTATCAAGACCCAGGTCCCACTTCCAGACTGATTGAATCTAGTATGAAGCCAGAGCTGAGAACCAGGATATGACTGTATAATAGACGGCTGTCGCCGCTAGATCTCCAGAATTGTTGAGGAAGTTCTATAGCTATGAACAAAATCCCACCCATATTCCATGTCTGAAGAGCTCACGGGTGTAGGGGACAGATGCCTTCATGTAGGAACTGGAGACAGTCAACCTGCCAGCAGACCCACTTCTTTGACGCAAGAGAGAGAAGGGGAGAGAGACAGGGAGTACCTCTGGGAGGAACGCATTCTGCAGAGTGGCAACCATCCCTTCCATCGCCCCTCACTGTTTAGAAGGTTAGTTTTCAAGCTGGGATCCCCGCACGATAAAACTGAGGCCGAAATGTCGCTTCCTACCACTACCGCTAAGTTGAGGACTGGGGATGGGCTCTGGACTGACAGTTGGCAAGTCACTGGTCTGGCACAGCACCTGATCCTTGCCAGAGTGGAGGGGGGAGCAGAAGAGAGGTGCTGAAGCTGACGGGAAGCACTAGAAGGCGGGCTGTGTTGCCCTCTTTGGAGCAGCAAGAAGACAAGTGTTCCACTTGGCTCTGACAGAATCCAAGGAAGGTGACTGGGCTTTAGCCGTCACGCTTTCCCAGGCAGCTAAGCATACCATGGTCTAAACGAGAACATTGCACCTGAGAGAGATCTCCACTTGGAGCATGGCCAGGGGTAGCCTGGAGAGCCCACTGAGGAACCAGCACATGTACCCCAAGAGAGAAACTGCATTCAGACAGCAAAGGGCAATCAGTGTTGGCCAGATAAGCTGCCACAGCCTACAGAAAGGAGAGGTGAGTACAGACCTCCTCACCAGAAGCAGGCAGGTAAGAGGAGGCATTGCCAGCTTCCATTCCTACATCGGAATTGTAAACGCTCGCTCGTTTTTTTTTTTTTTTTTTTTTTGTGGTCGCACCGCGCGCCATGCGGTGTCTTAGTTCCCCGACCAAGGATGGAATCTGCTCCCCCTGCAGTGGAAGTGCAGAGTCTTAACCACTGGACGGCCAGGGAAGTCCCTGTAAGCGATCTTAATGGCGTCTCAGCCCAATTCCATACCTTGTGTCGCTCCCAATTTATTAAAAGTGTCATTGAAATCTTAAGACTCAGTAGTGCTCATTTTAGTTTACAATCATTTTCTATGCAAAGGTCTTCTTCCTTCTATTGCCCACACCCCTAGAAAACTCAGTCATCTTAAATGCTGGAGGGTGGGATGGGGATCTTTGTTCTCTCACATCCCAGCGCCCTTTGCTGCGCTTAGGTCACCACCTTGCCCCGAGGTATCAGTTCCCAGGTCCACGAAAAGACTCCAAGAGGAGACTCTGACTTCAGAACCAGTTCCCTAGCCTGAGGTCACTGTGATCCGAGGTGTTTTCGAGAAAGCCCCTCCCCCTCCCTCTGAGGCTAAACTTTCTTTCCCGTGGGTCTGAAATTCTCAGCATTCCTGGCATTCCCCAAGGGCTGCGACAGCTCTCTAAACATTCCTGCCCAAAGGCACCTGAGGAATGGGGCCACAGTTCTGTGGGAAGGCCGAAGGAAGCTAAGTGCACAGGGCAGCCAAAGTATTTGGGAGGACGACAGGGAGGCCTTAGACAGACAGACACACACACACACACACACACACACACACACACACACACGAGAGGGTGGAGGGTGCCAGAGAGGGAGCTTGGTCTAGAGGAGAATTTGCAGCACCTTGGTTCCGGCTCAGCCTGGTTAGGGACTTACCTTGGAAAGGAACGTGGGCCAGCAGAAGCTGGTGCAAAGCTTTGGAGGCTGGAAAGGAACCCAGGGCCCTAATATAAATTTTTAATCAAGACTTTTCGCTAGTATCACTTGCTGGAACCCCTGGGGGAAAAAGTTTTCACTGAGGCCCTAAGTGTACCTCAGTAGCCCAGTCACTAGAGCCTCAGAGATGAGCTCCATCGGCAAAAATCCTCTCCCTTTCTGGTCTCTTTCTCTCCCTCCATCTCCCTCCGCCTCCTTTCTCTTTCCCACACACCACCTGAGAGTTTATTGGGGTAAATCTTCCTGAGAACTGGGTACACCTGCAGTTTATTCATCTATGCCTCAGACACACCACTAGAGGGCAGTGTCGTCACTGATCCCCTAAAAAAGGCTCCCGGTTTCCTCTGGCTGCAGTGTTCAGGCAGGCCCAGGCACACATCCTGTGACAGGATGTTTCAGAACTTTTCCTTCCACTCTCATTGTAAATAAACAACCTCGGGGTGGATCCATCCAGATGCACATCACAGCACAGCATGAGCTGCCTGGGCCAAAGCTTCCGGTCTATCTGTAACAGTCTTGCTCAACTGTAGCACAGGTCAAAAGCCGGAGCTTAAACTTGCATTTTCGTCCTTCTGAATTTCTGCCTGAATTCTGGAATTTCTCTCATATGCTGCCCTCAGGAGCAAAAGGAACTTTTCAAAGGAATGAACAGTTGAAGGATCCTGCACAGCCTTTTTTGTACAAAACTCTGTTTTGTTTCCATGTTCAAGTTACAAGTGTTTGGCTTGCTCAAAAAGCAAGGTTGCCCAACTGGTCAGAAGTGATTAGTAGCTTAGTCGTGTGTGCAAACATGGGGACCAGGAGCCACACGTTTCTCTCTGCTGGAGGCACTGGGAGTATGAACTGGGGCCCAGTAGATCTGGTCTTAGTTAATGTGCCAAAAACACAAAGTTGCTAGAAGCTTTGGGCGTTTTTGGCAGAATTCCCCTTCCTGTGAGTTCCACTAGTGCTCCTAGGCCCAGGGGACAGGCTCGTATCTGACTTCTCTGAGATTAGTATTTGAAGAAGCCATGCAAACTAACCCACTGACTGAAGGTCTGGGTGAAATGATGATAAATCAGGGAGTATTAAAGGAATGAGGTAAGGGCTAGAACATGGGCATGGACATCGCTGCCCCAACATTGGTACTGTACTTCCTTAGACAACCAGTACCTCCTGATATCAAACTCATCTTCAGTTTATCAGCAAAGGCAGATAAGGTGAAACATTTGCAGCAAGAAGGATATCTGGAATTTTCCTACCATGCTGAAATACCATCCAGAGTTCAAGTGGGCCATATTTGGACAAAGATTGCTATGTTTTTTTCCCTATCTTTTGTGTTTTCACTGCTATATAATAACATTAACACTCTTTACACAAGGTCAGTACTATTTACCTAAGACTTTCTCAAAGGTCTCCCTTCTCTTTTCCTATTCTTTTCCCTCAAAGGATCATGAGTCCATTTATGCTTTTGAGGGGAAAAATAAAATAGAGAAGTTTATTGAAATGAGTCAGGTGGGGACTGTAACTCCACAAATCCACGTGCACTGAAGGGAAGATGGGAGCTGAAAACCAGTCCCAAAATTTAAAGATGACATTTCAACAGGAAGCTCCCAGGGTTGGGCCCACATTGTGCTTCACAGCAGGCAAATACAGAAAAAAGCACATAAAAACAAAGATAGAAGAAAATGGAGCAAAACCTAACTAGGTAGAATGTTGACAAAGGGTGGAGATGGATTCAAGAGTTTTACAGGTGGCACCTGTGGCCCTCACCACCCACACACCCCATGAACATTACCAAGGAGGCATCATGGCCTTTTCTCTTACAGGTACCTTCTTTACCAGATGTTGCCCACCCCAGGAAATCAGGGAACAAGCACTTCTTTGCTTTCAGCTCACCTTTACAAGTCCAAGATTTGGGGACAAAAAAAAAAAAAAAAAAAACCAGATAGCTAGGAAAGGATAAACAGTAGGTGAAATCCCAGCTGTAACTTGGCTAAATAGAGTTGTTTCAGAACATGACAACTGGGCTTCAATCCATATTATTCTGAATGTATAATCGATGTGTCCTGTCTGTTTCCAGGAAAGGAACTTGTGTTCTGCTTTTTTCTTCTCCACTTTCACTTGGAAAGAATGGCTTTCTCATTAGGCAACGTTCACATGCCCTCAGAAAATGTGTTTGGAGTAGAAAGACTCCCCGGAATCACAGATTAAAATGCCAGCAGGGTTGAGTATGTTCTTCCCCATTCTGAGCTGGTGAAATGAGCACTCATGCCGTTCTCCATGTGGGGAGCTTCTCAGGTAAGACTATTAAAGCCATGGAGTCATCTACTTAGTGTGGTTATTAAAATCCCACAGCACCCTTGTGAAGAGTGTGTGGACTGGCAGCCAGAACATCTTTTCCCATTCCAGCCCCTATCTTTCCTGAATTTATAGAAGCAAAGCAAGTAGGTAAGATTTAGGTCCTCTCACCCGCTTTGCAGATATTAATTGAGCAACTGTTCAATGTGTTAGGCACTGGAGTACAAGATCTACGGACTTCCCTGGTGGTCCAGTGGTTAAGAATCCACCTTCCAATGCAGGAGATGGCGGTTCAATCCCTGGTCGGGGAACTAAGATCCCACGTGCCATGGGGCAACTAAGCCCGCGCGCTGCAAACGAGCATGCGAGAGCAACTGGAGAGTCTGCGTGCTCAACTACAGGGCCCACCCGCTCGGGAGCCCGCGGGCCACAATTAGAGAGAAGCCTGCACACCACAACGAAGATCTCATGCAACTAAGACCCGATGCAGCCGAAAAATAAAATGAAATAAATCAATAAATTTTTTAAATAAATAAATAAACAAGATCTAGCCTAGACTTTGCCTTCACAGCGTTTAGTCATGAGGGAAACAAGCCAGTTAAAAGTCAATTATAACTTCACACCCACAAGCGTGGCTGTCACCACTTAAAACAAAACAAAACAAAACCAGAAAATAACAAGTGCTAGCAAAACTTCAGAGAATTTAGAATGCTCATACACTGTTGGTGGGAATGTAAAATGGTATAGCTACTGTGGAAAACAGAGTTACCATATGACCCAGCAATTCCCCTCCTAGGTACATATCCAAGAAAACTGAAAACATGATCAGGCAAAAACTTGTACAGAAGTGTTCATAGAAGCATTATTCATAACGACCAAAAAGAGAAAACAACGCAAATGTTCATTAACTGATGAATGAATAAACAAATGTAGTGTATCCATACAATGGAATAATGTTCGGCCATAAAAGGGAGTGAAGTGCTGATACATGCTACAACGTGTATGAAGCTTGAACACATTATGCTGAGTGAAAGAAGCCAGACACCAAAGGACAAATATTGTATGATTTCATTTACATGAAAAGCCTAGAAGAGACAAATCCCCAGAGATAGAATTTAGACTAGTAGTTGCCAGTGGATGGGGGAGGAGGGGAGTGAGGGGCTCAGAGGGTGTGGGGTTGTTTTCTGGGCTGATGAAAATGTTCTGAAATTAGGTAGTGGTGATGACTGCATCTGAACTCTATACACTTTAAAAGGGTGAATTTTATGGTATGTGAATTATATCTCAATAAAATGAAGTAATTATAAGGCAGTCTGATGAACGCTTTCTGAAAGAAGTAACTTTTAAGCAGAGACCATAAAAGATAAATAAGGGGCTTCCCTGATGGCGCAGTGGTTGAGAGTCCGCCTGCCGATGCAGGGGACGCGGGTTTGTGCCCCAGTCCGGGAAGATCCCACATGCCGCGGAGCGGCTGGGCCCGTGAGCCATGGCCGCTGAGCCTGCACGTCCGGAGCCTGTGCTCCGCAACGGGAGAGGCCACGACAGTGAGAGGTCCGCGTACCGCAAAAAAAAAAAAAAAAAAAAAAGGATAAGTAGGAAGAGGGACAGAGGAGGAAGAGTGAGCAACGCTCAAGGACCAGCGGAACAGCTGGGTGCTGAGGGGAGAAAGCACGGCACAGTTGGGTAAACAGTGAATTGCCCCGTGAGCTGAAGCAGCGTTTGTGGTGGGCAGCAGAGAGACACGAGGTTTGGGGTAGAAGGAGCTAACCAGCCAAGCTAAGGAATTTGGACTTTGTCCAAATTATAACAGGAAACCTTTGAAAGAATTAAAGCTCAGGGGCAGCAAGATCTGACGCGTTATTCAGAAAGGCTGCTCCAAATGCGGAGTGCAGAGCAGGCTGGAGACAGAGCAAGGATGGAGGCGGGGAGATTAGTCAGGAGGTTACTGCACTGGGACAAGTCAGAACTGACCGTGTAGGGAGAATTGGAAGGTACCGGGGAAGGGCTTCCAGGCTCCCTGGCATTAATGCCCTGCCAACCCTAGTGGAGATGCGGTCTCCTGAAAGGCGGGGCTGAGCCTGCCGGCGGCGTGCCTCCCTGCAGGGAGGCCCTGCTTCTGCTGCGGGCCAGACTTGCCTTCGCTTTTCAGACCACCCCGACCATAAAGAGCCTGACCACCTGCCCTGGAAAGACAGTCTGCTCTGCATCAGCTACGGAGCTGGGACGCAGAGACACCCGAGTTCAATGCCTGCTCTGCCGTTTCCAAGCTGCCTGACCCTGGGTAGCTGTTTCATCTCTGATCTGTTTCCTCGAATGTGGGGTGAGGGGTATAGTACATAACTCACAGTCTTTACTCACGGCTCTATGTGACTATATAGATTAAAAAAAGCCTTGGACCAGGCCTGCCCTGTAGTGGGTGCTCAAGAAACTTGTTTTCTGTACCTTTCAAGCCCTCTGAGATTGTAACTGTGGTTTCAGTCACAGTCATAATTCTTCAAGGCAAAGTGGGAGTCCACAGGGTAAAAAAAAAGTCTGCCTTAGGCCTGGTGCTGTCAGTATTTAAGAGAGCTGGGAAACACTGTTCCGCTATCGTCCTAGAAAGAGGTGCTTGCCCAAATGACAAACGTAAGTCATCTGGATCCAGGCTCTTTAAAGACCACTTCAAAATCAAATGTATTTAAATAAATTCCTAAAAAGAAAGATCTGAGAGCTCCTCAGACAAGTTACCGAATTGGGCTTGTTTACGCTCCAGGAAGGCCAAAGTTCCAGGTAAGACACCCCTTTCAGGAGCTCAGCATAACTCCAGGGCAGCAGACCATATAAATAGTTTGAGGCACTGAACAAATGGAATGTCGTCTGGAATGATAATGTGAAAACAGAAAAACAGTCATGTAAACACAGCAGGCGATTTAATTTAAAGAAGCACATTGAACAGGCCACCTAGAGCTTTCTAGGCACAAGTTAAGGGAATACATTTTAAAAACCAGGCGAGGATAGAAAGTATCAAAATGTATTTTAAACCCTTACTAAGGAGTTTATTGTTATCAGCACTGAAACCAAGGTCTTTCCTCTTCTCCTTTGCCAGGTTGCAAGTCCTAGTCATAAAATATAATTTTAATACAGATATCATCTAGTAAACAATCCCCCAAACCTTTAGAAAGCTCTCTCGCGCTCTCTCACACACACACACAATGTATCTTTCATGTATCTGAAACATGTTTCCCTCTCATCTTCCTACACTATGAAAATTCATCTCCGAGGAAATACCCACCTTCCTAAGGATTTTCCTTTCTTCTCTGATCACTGTAATGGGTTGCAGAAAGCACAAGGTGGCAGCAGCACACTAGAAATGCAACTAGAATAAGCTCTTGGGCATCATGGAAACTGCATCAACAATCAATTTATTTTCATAAAAGTAAAAGAGACTTTTCCATTATAAGAACAAATATGCTAAAAGTTTGGAAAATACGACAGTGAAAAGAGAATTATACCACCCAGAGATATGGACAAATGTTTAATTCTTCCTGCCATGATGAGTAGTTGTGATTATACTAGATATGCAACTGTATATTTCTCCCTTTTAAACTTTAACGAAGTGAGCACTTTAAAATCTTATTTATTCATACATCGCCTTGTTTCAAAAAAGATTTAAGGCATCTGCATGTCTGTCCATATTTTTATAAACGCTTTAAAAAGATAATTTATTAGAATTAGCATATTTAACCATTTTCCCATTAGCAACAATTACTTTAAGCAAAACGTTATCAACAGTGCCTGAGCTAATAAGTTTACATTTCTAAGATGCAATATCTAAAAGCAAAAACAAAAAAGCTAGTTATTAGGGAGAATCAGAACTGAACAAATGAAATGGTAACCCTCTCTTTTTTCCTAAAACAGAAAATGAAATCATGGTGTCCTTTCTGGGGGAACAGCATTTACTCTAAAACCTCTGTAACTCCAGAAAAAAAGTACAGAATATATTATTGCTTTAGCTGGTCTGTATGTACTGGGATCTTCATTTTCTTATTTTCAAACCTATATCAACAGTGTATAATATGTATTTTACAGGTGTGGGAATAACTGTACATATATGCATAATTTTACATGCAGAAAATATCACATAACAAAATAATTTTTAAAATACTTAAGTATTGCTGAAGCAGCCAAAAGTCCTTTATACTTTTAGAAGATTGCCACTAACTAGATTTGCTCCTGGAAAATTAACCAAAACCAAAATTCATTTGCTGCTTTGGAATCATTGATGAGTGCTTAAAAGAACTGTATAAAATCATTTGGTCTGGTCATCTCCTTTAGACAGAAAAAACCCATTATTATTACCCTCTACTCAGGCAAGTGAAACCTTCAACAACATCAGGCAACTAAGTGGGGAGACAGGGTACTTAAAACCCTGTAGCAAGCACTGAAAAAATTCCATATCATCTCCCCCATGTTTCAGTACCTTAACTCACCCCTTTAATCCGCAGGTCAAATATGAAAAGTTAGAAATAATGTAGTCACTCTTCCCCCTTTTTAAAGTGAAAACTTAATTTGCTTTATTAAATGAACAAAATACTGACTTCCATGGGAGGGGAAATTCAATTGTCAGGAACAAATATTATTACAGTCCAGAAACTCCAAATGGTAAATCTTGATTCTCTCCTTTGTAAGAACCTATTAGGCAATCACATGAAATTCTCTTCAAGAAAAGATCCCATTCAGACTCCCCAGGCCCCAGTCAGAACTCAAACAAAAGGGTTCTCACTCTGAAGGTTTCACTTGCTCCTTGCTGCTTTCCCCCTTCCCAGGTAGCTTTGAAGAAGTTTCCCATTTTATTCAAATGCTCTCAGCCAGTTCGGAAAGGGGATTTCCTGAACTCTGAGCGCCAAGGTTAAGTCTTCTGTGGTCCAATATATTGCAACTTGGAAGTGACTGAAGGGGGAAAAGTCAGCTTTAAAGAAATTACTAGTGCAGGAATTGAGAGCACTTTCTCAACATTTCTTCACCATAGAACTGCATAAGAGACTCAAGATTGAGTCTGGATGATTTGACTAGAAACTTTTTTTGCCTCCCTAGTAGCTGAGGTTTCCCAAAGATTGGGCTTTTCCATTTCCAGAGCCCTGGAGAAGATTAAAAAGCATGTACTATATTAAGTAACATGCCTTGTGTATGGAGTATCCACATTTTAAAAGCCTAGAAATTCTCTGGCTTGGGAAAGCTAGAAAAGTAAACACCAACTATGATGACTGGCAAACTTAATCTTTCCACTGCTGTATCTCGTCCCCAAACTTTTCATAAAAATAATTTAGGTTTTGGCCCTCGGAACTATTCCTTACGAAAACTGCTTATCGTTATACGAGAATAGTTTCCACTATTTTCTGTTTGTTTTTCCTCTATTTCTATTCTTTCCCACATAGATTAAACCAAAATAAGATTAGCCAGACCTAATTTGATTCCAATCCAAGCCACACACCCTATAAGTATTCCATTCCAAATCAAGTTTAATTTACTAACTTCCTTGGGGCCCAACTGAATGACCTACTGGAAAGAGGTCACAGAATAATATTGCAGGCCAAAAAAAGAATGTGAAAAACACAAACAAGCCTGGAAACAGATTGGCCCAAACACATGACTTGGTTAAGATGTTTCTTGTGGAATTCCAATGTTAAAAGATTAAGCCTTCCAACAGGAGAAGCAGCCAAGGGAGAAGTAGATGCATTTGTATTTACTTATCATTCGTTCATCCACTTATTCGACAAATATTTATTGAGCACCTATTATGCAATCAGACCTTGTATACTCATGGACCTTACAATAGTAGAAGAGACTTCAGGAGACTATTTGCTTTTCCAGGTGTCCAGGTCTGCACTAAAGCCTGTCTCCCCTCTGTCTTCAGTATTCCTTCCGTGTACTGTGAAATCTGTGAACAGAAGCTTCATATTTTACCTGCTTCTATCTTTTGATAATTTAGAAGCTGAATTAAAAACCTCCCTTTTGATTCTGGCAACAAATGACTTTTGGATTCTTTTAATCTCAAGGATTTTAGACCTTTTTTTTAAACCTCCTTTTGAAGTCAAGTTTTACCTCTAAAAGATAAAGTCAATTTCATTTGCTAACAATATAAGAGCTAATAGTATAGCAGCTACATATGGCTTTATACTAGTGATAAATCACTAATATTGTTATAGCTCATGTTACAAACTTCCACCATATTTTTGACCCTCAAAATCACTCTCATGTAATAGGAGAGGTATTACTATGTAATAGTGTATTTTGTAGATTAAGAAGTGGAGGCTAAAGAAGGGGAAATGACACATCCAAAGTCACTTAGTAGGTGGTGAATCCAAATCTTAAGACTATCTGATCAATGTGCTTTTCTACTTTTCCTCAATTTAAATTCAGTTTAAAATTTAAACTTTTGGCTGTTTGTGCTAGCGAGTGGGACTCTGTTATGCTACAAACACATCAAGTATTCCTCCTTAAGATTCAGAAGTTTCCTGCTTAGTTTTGTTTAACAACATACCATATGCCCCATTTGAATTAAAAACAAAAATTAAACACATGATAACAGTAGACTATAGGTATATCAGACTCCCATAAATAGAACAAAAATGCTCTTATTTAGAGCATGTCATTTTGGTGAACAGGAAATCAGAAAAACTATTTTAGTCCTCATTTCAGCATTATTTAGCTAATTAATCCTCTATGTCAAGTTCTGTGACAGTTTTACACACTATAAAATGTGTATAAAAAGTGTCCTTTAAATTTATAAGAAGAACAAAATCATTAATTCTAAAATATTTTATATAGTACCTAGTGTTACTGTTACATGAATTCTGAAAAGGGAGAGAAAAAAGCCCATTTCCAGTTTCAGCTCAGCAATATCTTAGGAGAGAAGGTACATTTTTTTGAGGTTTCTTGTTTAGTATCTAGAATATTGTAATCACAATCAGTGAATTCTTTAAATTCCTTTTACGGACATCCCTTTGGACCATGAATCCAAAATTATGTAGGCATTTTCCCTATTACACGATTAGACTGATTGGTTTGCACAAGGTACACAGTAAGTGAGTAGGAGGATCAAAGGTCAAAATCTCTGCTCGATATCCTAACGTGCCAGGATCACTAGGTCACACCTCTGCTAATAAGATAAAACTGTGACAGAACTCAACAGAATTCAACAGAACTCTCTAAGCTGAGCCTTAGTTTGGCCATCAGTTCCCATGCTAAATCTTACCAGATCTGCTTCTTTCTCTTTCTCTATTCATGCCTAACAAGCAAAACAACAGATAAAAAGCAAGCTGTAAATGTGGAGCAAAGAATCTGAATAATCCACAAGCCAGAAAAACCTGACTGAACGAGAGTTAACTAAATGGATTTCTTTTCTACAGTTTAGAAAGTGAGTTTTCTTTCTTTCTTTCTTTTTTTTGCGGTACGCAGGCCTCTCACTGCTGTGGCCTCTACCATTGCGGAGTACAGGCTCTGGACGCACAGGCTCAGTGGCCATGGCTCACAGGCCCAGCCGCTCCGCGGTATGTGGAAATCTTCCCGGACCGGGGCACGAACCCGTGTCCCCTGCATCGGCAGGCGGACTCTCAACCACTGCGCCACCAGGGAAGCCCAAAAGTGAGCTTTCTTAAATCATATAATGAGTCCAAGGATTCAGCAGGCTACAATGTGAGTTTGTATTAGAATTTTATTTTCATGAAAAAATTTTCAGAGTCACAAAATGGAAATAAGAAAATGCACAGGGACTTCCCTGGTGGTCCAGTGGTAGAGAATCTGTCTTCTGATGCAGGGCACGTGGGTTCGATCCCTAGTCAGGGACCTAATATCCCACATGCCACGGGGCAACTAAGCCCGCATGCCACAACTACTGAGCTCGCGTGCATCAATGACAGAGCCCGCCGTGCCGCAAACTACAGAGCCCATGCGCTCTGGAGCCCACGCACCACAACTTGAGAGAGAAAACCCGCATGCCTCATCTAGAGAGAAGCCCGCGTGCCGCAAGAAGAGCCCACATGCCGCAACTAAGACCCAATGCAACCAAAAAATAAAATAAAATAAATATTTTTTTAAAAATAAGAATATGCATAAGTTGGCCTACAGAAAGAGAAAAATGCCTGTGAGAACTCTATCACAGGACAAAATTGTAAAAAAATCACAAAAATCTTTCAGAAAAGGTAATCTAGTCACCCAAAGAAATGTATAAATTGGCTGGAGAAGAGCTACTGAAAAATACAGACCCTGTCCTTAACAGGTTAGTAAGAAATAACAATACTAATAGTTCTGCATTTACCATGTAATACATATTGATTTAGGCATTTTTAAAAAAATCTTAATCCCTTAAAAATTGCTAGATCCCTAAGAAGTTTCACTAGTCCTTCAAAGCAATCTCTCCTTCCTCTGTGCTTGTTCACATTATATCTACCCTTTAACTATATGTAAACCTACTGAAGACAGAGACAGTCTGATTTATTTTACTACTGCCTTCAGCATATACCACAGTGCCCTGCCCAGTAAACAGCAGAGTTTAAAAGAGTGGTTTTCAAACTTTGGGTGCATAAAGTATCACCACCAGATTTTGTTAAAGGGGCAAATCCCCAGACGCCAGACTCCAGAAAATTGGATCTAGTATATCTGAATTGAATCTAGTGATTAATTCAAATATGCAATAAACATTTATGAAGTACTTACATGGTAGGTGTCATTCACTCGACTTTACAGATACAGAGCCATGAGTAAAGTAACCTGCTAAAGGTCACAAAACATAATAAATAAGGGTCAGGCTTAGGCTAAAGTAGCAACCAAGGTCTCCCATTTACTCATTCATTCATTCTTGTATTCACTTATTTAACTGGTAATTGAAAACCTCCTACGGGTGGGCCTTTGAAAGGAAAATGTACACAGACACCAAATGCCAATCATTTCCGTACTGTTAGCTGACAGTCCTGGAAAACGTTATCCCCACCAGCGTAGTCCTGGAGTAGCCGTCAGAAAGGGTGCAAGAAAGAAGAGAGAAGGGATGTCCTAGTTTTATTTCTAGGAGATAGAAGCACTGCACGATTTTAGGAATAGGCTTTTTCTTTGTACATTAATTTTTTTCATTGGGAATTATATTTTTTAAAGATGCCTTTTTCACATTTTTTTCTGTTTAGCAGCTTAGTCAGCTATCTTTTAAATGTTAAGAAAATCCATCTCTCTTTAAATCCATACTACCTTTCATAACCTCCACCAATTTAAACTGAAGTTCCAAATATTTTTGGTTGAAAAAGAGTCTATCGCTTGCTTTAATTTTTCTCATCAATCTCACTCATGGGAAAAAACATTCCTATTTCTGAACTTAATTAAAACAGAGATTAAACTTTCTTATACTCCACAAATTTCATATAACAAGTAAAATACACATGTTTAAGCTGAGCAGAGTATTTTCCTACTAGAGCGATATGCATGTGTAAGGTCTAAGAATGGACAAGTGTAAGATCTAAGATATCTCAGGAGAAAATACAACAAAAGGAGATACACTGTGTGTACAATTTCAAATTAATACATATAACTGGACAAATAAAATGTCCACATTCCAGTTAAGATTCTTTTTCTAGGTCAGAAGACGAACATTACTTTTAAACTTGTACAATTCAGGAGGGAAAAAAAAATGTCCTAGCCCTTTCAATTGCTACTGGGGTACCCTGCCTCAGTGATAAAAAAAAAAAAAAAATCATCCCTAGTACTGACACCTGTAACTGCCATCCTCTGCTTTGCCGCCTAATATAGCACGTGTATCCAGGGCAACAGAAACTGCTTCTTGTTGTACAGGAGCAGGTCAGGAGACAAACAACCTCTTGCTTTGATATGCTTCCTGTTTTCTGCTATCAGGACATACCAGTCTCTAGTAATCAGGTACACTGAAAAAACAAGCGGAGAAGTAGAGAAAGAAACTGACTCGTTGCCAACCTTCATGAATTCAAGCTGATTCACCCTGTTTGTTTAGTTCCCGTATCAGCTCGGTTAATGATACTCCTCTGGAATATATTTGTTCAGGAGTCCGGGCAGAGACATTTCTTAGTAGGAAAACAGGCCCAGGTTGAGCCTGGGGATTTGAAAGGAAGAGAAAGCTAACTGAGAAATACTCTGAGCTTCTCAAGTAAACTAAATCAAGAAGCTCTTTCTTTCTAAAATATGCTTGCCTTCAACCAAGATTTTGTTCAGTGTTTCTTGGGTAGCCACAATTTTCCAGGGGCTATAGAGATTATGTTACATTAATATCAACACATAGCGCATCCTCTTTCAGGACAGAGCTCAGACTTGCTTCAATTGGACTTCTGAGGACAGTCTCCCTAGCAAAGCAGATATTTAAGACCAGAGGGCAGTTTTATTACTCACTCAGAGCTTCCTGATTACTTTTTGTTTAATTTCAGGGAGGACAATCATTATCTTCTCAACTTCTTCACTGGTAAAACTCACACGAGAAAAGGTACTTCATTTAAATTCTTCTCCCATCATAGCTATGAACAGGCATAGCGTCACATTTTCATTTATCCTTCACAATGAGCCAACCAAGTTAGGCACTATTTTGTCCTGGGTGCAGATGAAATTATAAAGCAACTTGTCCAAGGTCACTCAGCTAGTAGTGGTACAGCCAGGCTCTGAATTTGAGTAGGTCTAACTTGGAAGCCAGCACTTCATAAGGTGGTGTGTGTATGAAGAACCTTAGCTGCAACTCTCGGGTGCAATACCACGGCTCATCAGACGTTGAGTATTATTTTCCTAAATATTCCTGACTATGACTGACACCAGCCCTCCCTCCCCAGTTCCTTCAAACTTGCCTCAAATTCTAGGTCCTAAAGGTGTCTCCTCAGTCCTTTAAGGAATTAATCTCCCCCTCCTCTTTTTTGTGCACATCCTGTCTAATCCTTAACCATGTATATGCATTTTGAGAACGAACAGACAGTCTGATTCATTTGGGTGTCCCTACGGCCTCCAGGTGATTCTGAGGCAGGGGTAGAGGGACTACCACACTTAAAGAAACACTGCCTCCAGCTGTTTGTGACTTTGGATTGAAATCATGTTCTAAAGAGACACGAACAAAATAAAAGTTAATTTCCACTCTCCCTCCACTCAAATAATTTTTATGATTTCCTATATCTTATGGTTTTATAGTATTGTTTAATCTCTGACCTTTCTCTAAACAGGTCAGTGTTGCAGACTAATCTTATTAGTGGTCAGACACCTCCATTTTCAGGTACTAGTAAGATATCTGATTCTGTTTACATCACTACGTGACCTCAGGGTAAATAAAACACTCCTCTCGGTCTTATTTCCCCATCAACGCAGAGATATTCAGCTTTTTAAAGTTATGAAGATGTTATAAGCCTATTTGAGACCAAATAAGAGAAACTTCTCAAGTACCCTGGGGAGGGGAAATAATTCTTACCAATTTAAGTTACTTTTAAGAGTTTAAAATAATCTAGGTATAAAAGGGAAAGGGCTATCCTAAGTTCATAAGTGAATCAGGGGTAAATCCTCAAAACTGGTTCTAATTCCCCCACATATGTTCTTCCCCAAAGAAATAAATCTTTAGGTAACTCACAGGAAAAGGATAAAGTGTCCTGACCGCTCAATTACAAAAAAAAAAAAAGTAAATGGATGATGATTTCACCGTAGGGGGAGTGTTTCTCAAGTAACTAGACACCAAAAGCTTGTAAAGGACACTGTACTTAGTTCCACCTCAATTGCAGAGCTCAGAAGGAAAGAAAAACACACAGAGAAATAAGTTTTATTTAACCATGGGTGACTTTGGGAACTTTATGAGCTATAGGAACATAGATCCATATTTGGGAATCCATTATAAAATTAAGCATAGAAATGGTAAATAATTACAGATCTTTCAGATGATCAGAATGTACTAGAAAATGTGGAATCCTGACCTCCACTAAGAACTTACTAGCCTTGGCCATTAAGGACATGATTTGGGGGCAAAAATAAAATCCATGTAACAAATTAAATGAATGGAAATACAAATTTATGCTCTAAATGCCCAATTTCTCATGATTAGGGGAATAAATCTGCCTTTTCCAAACATTAGACCTATCAGCATGTTTATGACACAAACCATAGCCCATGACACATATTGAGGCTACTCTCTCTGTCAAAAGAGAAGTGAATTTCAATTCTCATCTTCTGGGAAGTTCCAAAGGACATTCTGAGAAGCAACCACCCTGTGCCAACACTCTTTTTAGGGCAACAGAGAATAAAATGGTGTTGGCTAGGATTTGTCTTTTCGTTCACCGTGATATACCAAGTACCTAGAACCAGAGCCTAGCACAAAGTAGTATACAAGGAGTATCTGTGAACTAATGCACGATGCAAAATACAAGAATTCTAGGCTACAGCTGGTTTCCATGTTCTGGAAGAAAAGAGGGGATCCTTCTTTCTGGATGGAGATACTGGCAGGAAGAGAAGAAAGGTTTTGTCAATGTTAATTATCAGGTGGTCCCCTAGTCGATGGCTGCCAGCAACCAGGCTTTATTCTAAGCACCGCAAGAACTCGTGGTGGCTCAGTCACAGGGCGACTTCACAACCTGCCTCTAGCCGTCATCCAACACTCCACCTCCTACTCACCAGGATTGCCTCACAACCAGCTGTGAAAACTTGCTTGGCTGGCACCTCTACACAGACCCTCATTCATATGTGACTAGAGACGGAAGTGTCTAGCATCTATTAAAACCCCTACTCCGAGTTTGCGCCAAATTTTAATGGGGTGAGGAATGAGAATTTGTGCACCACTTTTTAATTATGATTTTATTAGCTTAATTAAATTATATAAGCTCTCTGATGTCTTTTCACATCCAACTCAATGAACATCTACCTATACATGCTGACGTTAGTTCTGTGTTGCATTCTAATTTGAACACCACTTTACTGTGATTTAACTACTAAAAAAAAAAAGAAAAAATCTTGACTTTTATAGTCAATCTCCTGAGGTTCTCAACAGGCATGAATAGATTTAACTTTTTTTCAAATCAAGATATGTAAGATCTGCTTACCATTTATTTGCACAGAAAATGAGTGAGAGAATGAGAAATCACAAAGCAACAAGCAGCTTTCTGTCATCTTTCTAAAATTTTCTAGTAAAAGTACGAGTTGGAAAATGTTTCAAGGTCCTTACAGCTTTTACAGTTAAGAAGAACTCTGTAAGTGCTCTCTGGTTTTTATTTCATCTGATAATCTAGATGGTTATCAAGGATTTAATTTTTTACAAAGAAAGGTAGCTCTTAATTCCAGGTCTTGAAAAGGCAATGTACAAGATGAGACTGGAACACCTAATGCCAGAAAACAAGGAGGCTATCCATGACCAAAAGGACACAGGAGCTAACTTGGAAGGGGCACCCACTGGCCACATATAAGATAACCTGGACATAAAAAAATAATGACTGCAATGGATTAAAACACTTTAACCATATAAAACAAACATATGACTTACCTTTGGAGGCAGCCTGGGCTCTGGCCCATTACTGTAAAACTGGTAAATAAACGAAAAGAATGTGATCTTATCTTCCTTATATTTTAGAGAAACCAAGTAATTGATGAAGAGCTTCTCTTTAAAGAATTCGAACTACTAATGTAAACAGAATGATAGAACTTGAAAATTATCACTGCAATACCTAATGATATAATAGATCTGGGCAATAATTATCAATATTTGCTAAAACCATTACATAAAAGGTTGATGTCAAATTTTTAAATAGAGCAATCAAACTAATAACATCTGAATTTACTGACCTATCTTAACATCATTAAAAGTGAGACAACCAGACATTATGCACCTTCTGATGTGATTCAACAGAAATACACAACACTTATAAATTACTGCCCAAAAGGTATACATATATTGAATCTAGTAAAGTCTCTTCATCTAATTAACAATTTATAGAAAATAGGGGGGATAGAGGGACAAGTTAAACAGCATCTTAAAGATAGAATCAGCCAAATCCAGAATGTGGGAAATTCTACAGCACAAATGATCTAATTTCTTCAATTTGAAAAAAGGCATAAAAATTGGGGGTGTGTGTAATTTATAGGTTAAAAAAAGGCTTAAGAGACATAGTAACCAAATGCAATGAATGACTCTCATTTGGATCTTTATTTGAATAAACAGTAAAAGGACATTTTTTGAGGTGTCGGGAAATTTGAACACGAAGTATTACAGGATGTGGCAGCCATGAAAATGGGCTTCTCCATGCTCCTACTGTGGGGTGGGTAATTAACTGACAGCTGCTGTGATTTGAATCTGCCATGGTGTGCAGCTAAGGCCCTGCTTCCTACTGGCTACTCCCTGCCAACAAAGGAGCATAGCAGGAATACAAAGGCAAGCCCATTCCTGCAAGATGTGGGACTACTCTGATGAATGGGCATCTTTGGCATGAGGACTTTTACAGACTTGCTAAAACTTTCTTCAAACTGCACTGTGGATTAAGACTTCCTGCTCAACCATCCTCCTTCCCTCTCTTCTTCACAGCAGTCAGGTCTATGCTGAGGTTTCCCAACCTGCCCTAGCTCCTGCCCCATTTTTCCTCACATGTGCTTTCCCCCAGCAGATCTCTTGCAGGCCTGCCAGAACCCCAACTAAACAGATGATATCAAGAAATTAGCATTAAATGAGTTGGGGATGCTAATATTGTGATTATTTTTTGAGCCTTATCTATTAGAGACACATACTCAGGTATTTACAGGTAAAACGATAGGATGACTGAAATTTAACTGTAAAAATACCTCAGCAAAAAATGAGAAAATGGGGGACAAATTAAGATTGGAAAAATATGGGTAATTTCTCTTCTTTTGTGTATATCTGAAAACATCCATAGTAAGATGTGAGAAATACCTGACCAATAATCCTCAAAACTGTCGAGGTCATCAAAAACAAGGGAAGTCTAAGAAACTCACAGCTAAGAAGGGTGTAAAGAGATACGACAACTAAGCATCATGCGGTATCGTAGAGTGGATCCTGGAACAGAGAAAGGACATTTGGGAAAAAGTGAGGCTACATGAACCAAGTATGAACTTCAGTAAATAATAATATACCAATATTGATCCACTAATTATCACAAATGCACCACATTAACGTAAGACATTAATAACAGGGGAAACTGGGTGTGGGGTATTCGAGTACTCTCTGTACCATCTTCATAATAATTCTGTAATAGAAACTTGCTCCAAAGTTTTTAAAAAGTAAAAAAAAAAACAAACAGTAGATTATTTAACTATCTCATCATGTAAGAAAATAATAATCCCAAATTAGACTTTAATGTTTTTCTTTACTCACTGGGATGCAATTTTGTGGCTTTATCCTCACCAGTCAATTAGCTAGAAAATGCTATTGAATTTCTGAGTGCACAGAGAGTAAACTGAAAATTCAGTCTCCCCATGGACCACCCCACAGTGTCTATACATACAAAAAAATGAAAACAAAACTATAACTCTGATGAAACATACATTTATTTGTTCCCATCAAGGTTTAAAATTTGACAAAAATGCATTTCTGTTACCAAAAACCTTCAGGCAATAACAGAGATTGACCTTAACACAGAAGAACAAAGATTTCATTCCACAGACTCTTGGACTTAAGAATTCATTTGAGTTCCAGAGATAATACTAAACTAATGGGGTCATGTCAAGCTGCCAGTATCCATGCTGAGGCTTTTCCTGATACAATCTTTTGCAATGTAAGCAACAATGAAAATATCATTTTTTTTTACAAGTTCATGTTATATTACTTATATAATGTCCAAAGACAAAAGGAGGACCAAGATCTTTGCTTAAAAATAGAAGTGCATAATGCAAATTTGCAAGCTTTGACCTGCATCAGAATCATTTGAAGGGCTTGTTAAAACACAGATTGTTGGGCCTCGCCTCATTCTGTTGTTGGGTGGGGCCCACGAATTTGTATTTCTAACAGGTTTCTAAGTGAAGCCAATGATACTAGTGCGGGGACCACACTTTGAGAACCACTGGGAAAATATTTAATAGGACAATAATTATGGCATGAAAGTGAGTATGTCATAGCAAAAGGCACAAAGTATTGTTTTGTGACCTTGGGCAAATTAACCTCCCAATCTGTACCTTGCATAGGTTTTAAGGAATCAAATAAAAACAATATTTAAAGCACTTAACACAATACCTGGCATATGTGGTTACTGAATTATTAATTATTGAATGTTTTTATGCTATACGAAATTAAGGTTAAAGTTATGTTCATACTGTTAACTGAGTCACTATGCTTAACTGAACTTAAGATATACTGATCTCAAAAGAGTTACAAGAAACAAGAGGTACTTTTAGTCTTCTTATGATCATTAATTACCATTCTGAAGTGTACATTTATCCAATTACAATGTTCACTGATTAACTGATTTACTTTAAATAATAAAGAATACAGTTAATATGAAAATTACTGGCATAACTTTACTTTAGATTAGTGATGTTGTTTACTATCCTGAATTATCCATTCATGAAACTTTCAATCGGCTACAGAAGGCTAATAATTTTCCTACTTTTCTTAACACTGTATCAAATGAATGCATTCTTACCAAAACTGATTTGCAGGTTCTTCAAATGGAATTTCCTATGCCTTTGACTGATAGCTTTGTTTATACTTTTGCACTACAAAAATAATAAAAGGAGTCAGATACCTTTCTATTATTTTTCCTAAAACTTTGCTTCCATAAAGCTAAAATGTCCACTGATGACATCATCCACCTTTGTTTAACCACAGTAAATAGTTTACATTTCAAAGGAATGCAAACATTTCCCTGGATAAAAGCCTGTAATGTAATATAGACTGTAAATTTCATGTCCCGTAGTATATCTAAGCAGGTATAGCTGCTGATCATATATGGACTAAGACAATAATTTATCCTGAATAATTTTTCATACTTCAACATGAAAAAACATACCTAGCAGTCAAAACCCTTATTTCGTTTTTCTTTCACATGTATAAAGTCAAAGTCCAATCTACCTTTCCTAACTAGCTCATATTAATTTTTTTTCATACTGCTCAACTATCTGACACCAAGTAGCATTCTCCTTTATTAAAAGCATCTTTATTCAGTCAGAGCAGTTTTTTTAAAGTGAGAATTGAATTGTGCATTTGGTCCAGAATTAAGAGAGAAGTGCTTTGCTTTCTTTTTAACCTTACATGGTTAGACATTAAAAAAAAAAAAAAAAAAGGTTTGTAAAGGGTATTATAACCAGCCCTACCTCTTTAACATGAAGGTCTAATATTACATAATTCTTTCCAAGAAGCTGACCGAGAGTAAAATGTAACCTCTTGTAGAGGTGAAAAGAGAAAACTAGAGGCATGAGATTAAAAAATCATATGGGTAGTTTATAGCTACTCATAGAATTGTGTGCACGCACAGAGTGAATCTAGAAGGAAAAACAAAAAATAGGGATTTGATGAAGTCTAAGATAAAGAGATCCAGTTCCAGTTGAGACTAGGAGACCTTGCAAATTTTTTCAATAAACTTGCAAATGGAGTACATTCTTACATAATGACTTGAGACTTTATCTAAACAGTCTGACTGAAAGATGCTTGTTCACTTGTTAGACATGTATGACATTACTGAGAAGATTTAGAGTTCTAGAAGTAAAGAAGACTGATTAGCCTGTGCAGGTGTATGAAGAATGACACATTAGGCAAGAGGTTATGTAAACCATTTACTAAAAAAACACAGACTGGATTTTTACATTCCCAGACCTCTACCTATCTTTTCTAAGTATGAGGGACCTGAAATTCTTTGACCACCATCAGATTTAGTGGATGACAGAGCAAATTTTGGATTAAGAAATTATTTGTGCAGTTTCAAAACACAAAAACAATTAAAATTTTTAGTCAGGTTGAACATGTACACTTCCTCATTCAAAAAGCCCCACCACGAATGTATTCAGATCTTATCAATACCATATTTTTGTTTTGTAAAATACAATTCCTTCTACAATAATATACTAATAAAGATTTTAAAGTACTGCATACTGTTTCAGTAAGAGGCACATAATGAGAATATTAACATTGTCCTTTAACTTCGAAAATAAAACTCATGGTCAGGGTTTCACCGATAGTACAGGAAGGAAAAAAATAATTAACCCGTGTTAAAAATTAAACAAAAATTTACTTTTTATTGAGTATTTATTACTTTACATGCAAAGCATATTAAAAGTGAATCTATATCACGTTGACTACCCCAGTGAAAACCTACGCAATGGGAATTATGAAAGCTGTCTACACAATACTAATGTGATCAATAAATGATCCACATGTTTCTCTACAAATTTGCATTACCTGAATTAGCTGATTTTTCAACAAAACAGTAATTTTAGCTTTCATGGTCTTTACTGGTAACAGCAGACATCTGATACTTAAATTTAGCAGAAAAGCATAATAATAAAAACCCTGAATAGCACAGTCAAAACTTTCAAGAAACAAGTTCACCAAAAAAAGGTAATATACATCTATTAGGTATCCAGAGGGGGAAACAAAACAAAACAAAACAGGCATGTAATAAATGTCCATCAAGTGATCATCACTAACATTCTATTATTACCAAAGTGACTGCCAATATGTGAACTGTTTATTAGACTTAAATACCTAAAACAAACCAGTAATCAATAATGTATACAGAAAAACTAACTTAAAATTACATTTGAATACCATTAACAGTTTGGTGTATCTGACATAAACTGAATTCTTTTTACTTCACCACTGCTACAAATGCCTTTAAAATGTTCTTTTCATAATACATAATTATCTTAAAGAAACATGGTAAGATACTTCCCAAAATGCATCAGGTCTTTCATCCACCACTCAGTAAATGCTGCAGCAAATTAAACAGTACCTATTAACCAGACCTAAAATACAATGGCTGGATAATAAATACAAAAAGAATACTTTTGAATGAACTATTCAGATTAGACTGGCTAATGCTACTTAAGATATAGCACTCTTAAGATAGCACTGACACACACTATACAGATTGTACAATGCTAGATAGAAGGGCTGGTCCATGTCCATTTTTTGGAAACTTCTGTAATATCTAGAATTGTATACCCAGTTGACTAATAAATACCTGCTGAAAGAATAAGTATGAAAATTTAACATAACCCCCTCAACCATATTTTTCTCACATATAATTATTTTGGGGGGGTAGGATGGGGATATGACTTTAGTATGCTGTGAGATTCTAGCTAAGTAAACTAAAAAAACAACGTGGGCTCAGGTTTTCTTGGACTATGATTCAAGTCTACACTGAGAATGAAATGACCAACTTCTATACATCAATGAGAAAACGTAACAGGATGGGGGGAAGTACCTTTGTTGATGGACCTGATGAGCAAAATGTTTGTCTTATTAGTACTATGTTTTCAGTTTATTGAAACAACAAAAGTGTCACTAGTTCTCAGATAAGTCGTACAAGTTACAATCCTAATCAATGGGATGTCCTTTATTTATGAGAGCATAGTTCCAATGCAAAAGAAGTCAAGTTTACTGTTACATATTAGGAATGGTTTAGATATAATAAGAGAACATTTACCACTGACTTTAACATGTTATTTTAAAGTTCTGATTCCTGAATGTTAGTTCCTTCTCACTTAATATATTCTCCCCAGTGATAAGCTGGTGTTCGGTTTTTCGTATTATAAGATGAAAATATATGCCTGAATCTTATAACAGGTTATTAACAACATTATGAATAGTTATTAAATAAGTGCCAACATTGCATGAACTTACTAGGTACTGAGTCAAGATCAAAGAACTACAAAAAAGATGAAAGATAACTATCACTATACATATGAATACTGTGTAGGACATCAGATTAATCATCAAACCCAAGGTCCTTCCTATTTTGTCTTTTGGTGTTGAACATACGGACGTGCTACTACATTGACTTGCATTATTTTCCACAAAGTATTAGTGGACTCAAAAACTTGCATTTTAATTTCTAATTATAAAAATCCAGAGTAATCCAGAAAACAGAAACCACATGTAACTGAGGTAGGTTTTTTACCTTAAGAATACATTGCTTTCTACTGCAACTAGAAAGTTATTTTTAAAAACACATTGTTTCAGATATCTGCTCCTGATACTTAACCTTCTGTTATAAACTACTTGAGCAAGTATTACAATGTTAATCTACTATATTTAATAAATTCCCTTAGAAATACACACCCTAAAGCCTTCCTCTTCCTCTCTAAAGGTAACTATAGTGCAATAAAATTAGTAACAATTCTAGAAAGATGAAACAGATATTACTACAGTAATTCCCAAGTTTATGCATGTCAGAAATCAAGGAGGAGAGTCACATTCATTTTAAAGATGATAAACTTACTGTTTTGAAAATAATATCATAAACACATTAGAACTTTGGATATGCTTTATTATGCCACAAATTCCCAAGAGATATAAGAAATATTATTTCTGAACGGGACTAATAATTTCACAAATACTAGCACTTTATTGACAATAGCCAAGTTTTTTAAGGTCATGCACATGTATTTAAGTAACCTTTTTAAAATCTCGTGCTTTTTATAAAATTTAAAGGGAAACTGTAGCAGATCCTACTTTATTTTTCAATATTCAGTGTAAAAATCTATATGTGATATAAATATACATTTTAAGGACAGGAGGGAGGACTGCAAATGAACTGCTTTGCCTAAGTTGCCAGGCTCCTGCATAGGTACCGTTATGTAAAAGATCATTGTTGGAAATGCTCCTGATAAACTGAAATAAAGGAAAAACTTTAAAACAGCTTGGTCTTTAAAAGCATTAATACCTGGCATAATTTTAAAGGGGGAAATGAAATATTCCTTTACTTCCAAATGGATTAAACAGAAAAGTCAAAATACTTCTCTTATTGAAAAACGAGTACACAAATACATTTTAAGGCTGGATACTAACACCATTTTCACAACATCCAAAGTATGGATGGGAAACTAGGCAACACCGATATTTCTGCCATACGCCTAAGGGTAAACAAAGGGAGATGAGGACTTCACCCCCAAAGATGGTGACTGAGCCTGGCATACCACTTTGACATGTGGGCAGCAGATCACTGTTCCCATGCTGGGACTATTCTCCAAAAAGGATGCCCTTATGCAGTAATTCTACAACTTTATCAAGTTTGGTAATCTAACATTGAACTTTTTGCTAAATATATATATGGACATATGTGAAGTTCTCCAGTGACCAAGTTAATTATTAAATAAACTAAATGGTGAAAAAATGCTAATAGCTAAAATTATGTTAATTTCAGGGTTTTCAATGGAAGATATAGGAGGAAAGAGGCAAGGGTAGCTGTTTCCAAATATAAGTTATGAACAGAATCATTAGATGTTGAGCTTTAAAAATTCTATCCAGGGTCTCAACCTAAACCTATCTAGAAGCTATAACCCAAGAATTCTTTTTAAGCAACCCAAATGATTCTGATGATTAGTCAACGTTGAAACTTCTGAATTGGGGGCATGGGGGAGGGGAGAGGGCACGATCTAGATTATTGCAGAGTTTTAGTATTCAACATTGATATTTATCATTTACTCTGCATTTTTTCCCAGCTGTCTCACCTTCCCTATTTTTCTAACAGTGAATAATGAAGTGGCTTAGCACGTAAAAGGAAAAGAGTCAGTAGGGTACCCAAAATGGGTTTTTACTATGTTCAAGCCATTTACATACATTAATTGGATAAAAGGGTACCAGTAGACTGTTTGAGATTCAACTTCAGACAGATATTTCTTAATGTATTTTAAAGGAGAAGGTTTCCTTACTCAACATGAGAATGTAATAATATAAAATAATTCTAAACATTATTGTTACTTAATAA
This sequence comes from Globicephala melas, assembly GCF_963455315.2. Lineage (NCBI taxonomy): Eukaryota > Metazoa > Chordata > Mammalia > Artiodactyla > Delphinidae > Globicephala > Globicephala melas. Next base: position 38,773,005 of record NC_083323.1, on the reverse strand, counting down.
AAGAGAAAATTTGTATAATTCTTCAAAATAATTGTTTTTATAAATCCAATGTTAGGAAGAAAATCCCTTAAATTTGAGGTAGGGGAATAATTCTCTCATATGGGAACAACTGTGTCACAGTGTTATCCTCCAAGTTAGAAATTAAGCAAAGTATTTCAGTATTATTTCTGTTTACATACTGTTTTGTTACAGTAAGTACAAATGTTTTAAATGTGGATAAATATTTTGGTTTTGATTTTAATGCATATGATAATTAAAAATATGGATTTTTTTTTCCTTCTACACTGAAATTGTATACACTCTCTAGGCTTGATGAATAAACAACTTTTAAAATACCCCATGTTCACTTATAAACCTTGGAATAATAATAAAAAAAAAAGTAGTACCTACATAAGAAATTTTACATTAAAATTACAATTGTATGTTTTTCTGAAGTCAAAGTGATTTTAAATTTATTTCAATATTTGAATACAAAATAGTACATTTTAATTTACTATAGCATAATTCAAGTATTCTCTTAAATTTTATATTTAGCCAACTAGTATATGATATTAACTGACTTTTTATAATAGCTTTCCTTTTTTAAAGATGACTGTTATACAAAAGAGTGTGACTCTATGTTCCTCTAAATTGCTTAGAATAAGTTGAGAGAACAAATGACAGTAGCTAAAGACCTTTAGGAGTAAATCATCAACATATAAAAGGTTGCACACATCAGTAATAAGGCATTTGCAGGTAACTCCCTAAAAAGTATTTGAATTCATGTAAACAAAGACTATGTATATTCTTTTAGGGAGAAAATGCACTACCATAGATGAAATATATTCAGATGGTTGTGACTTTAAACCATATGTTATTTGAATACCACACAAAACCGAAAGAGGCATAACCTACCAGTTTAATAACTAAAAGATGTTACTTATTTGTGAACTAAAAGGTTGATACTTTTTGAAACTGATAATGAAAAAGAAATATTTTGAAAATAAACATCCACTGTTTTCTAGAAATAAATATACATACTTAGTTAGTTTAATGTATTACAGCATAGGAATACTGTCCTAGCGCCCAAAACATTCAATCAGTAGTTTTAAAATATTTTTCCACACTGAGCCTTGAATCTTCTACCTTGTTAGCTGCCCAACAACTTTCAAAAGAGTTTTATTCTCCTGCTTTAGTTGTTCATTTTCATCTTCTATGTCATCTAGGTCCTTAAGGAAACAAAAAGGAAAATAATACGTAAGTTTTTAAAACACTTAAAAGTATTCTGAAGGTGATAAAAAAAATTTCAAAAATATACATTCAAAGATAATTCATACAAGCAATTAGTCTGCAAACGAGGGCTAGTTCTGAAAACAACTTTGGAAGGAATATGCCCCACCTAAAGGCAGCATCCACTACTTAGACTCCTCACTGGTATCATGATAATGCAGGCCAGCTCCTGCCAGATCTTTCAGTTTTTAAAGAGAAGCCAGAAATCAGAATTCTTTATTGTGAATCTTCCAATTTTTAATCACTATAAATAATTTAAGTTTTTAGTTAAAAACAAATCCCTCCTTCCCCAAACTAAGAGCTAAATACATATGCAGTCAATGTGAGGTTTGGGGCCTTGGATTGCAACCCTGTGTCAAATTAGGCATCAAAAAGATCCAGGTACAAGTTCTAGATGTACCCCTACCACGTTGGTGATCTTTGACAAGTATGCATGTTGCAGGGGGAGAATCTGGGGAGGTGATAGAACTGAGGTATACAGAAAAGGAGGTCTGGGGCTTACAGAGTTGATCTGGTTCAATTTATGTTAGGCTTCTCTATGATATTTTGTTTAAGGGAAAGGTTTAGAGCTTAAAAAAATGCAAAAGCCACTAAACTAGGTGCTTTAAAGTTATCTGATTCTAGCTCTATGTTCCTTATATTAATCTTAGTACCATATAAACACCAGTTGGTAAATACAAAGGCAATCCACTATAAGTTTTAGTTTGAAGAAAGACTATTTCAAGGTAGACTATTTACTGATGGTTGGAAAAGAAAACATTTATAGATTTATCCTTGCAATTCAAAATACTAAACTTGGAGAAATCAATTTGAATTCTAAGTGTACTACTGGATAGCAAAATTCTGAAACATTTAGTATACTGTCTTTGAACGATTAGGTAAATGAGTTTTAAATGTTCAAACACAGAATTTGTATTTACTCACAAACTAAATTAATGATATTAGGAAACTAATTTGTTGAAACTAACAATAATAAAGATACGGGATTCCTAAAATCACTACAACTGAGACCTACCTAAGATTTAGAATTAAATAATAAAATACATTCACATATCATTTACTAGATTACAAACTCTGTAAGGGCAGGTGTTTTTTTTATTCTTTTTAATGAACACACTGACTAAGACAATGCGAATACATCATAGACATAAAAATATTTACAGATTTTATTGAATCATATTCTAGAACCAAAAGAGGAATGCCCGTGTTCCAAACCAAGATGAAAGGCAGTCTATAAGAATGGAAGAGCTTACTTAGAATTAAAACTATTGAATACCTGAGGGTCAAATACTGGCTCAGCAGATAACTATGTGATTACTACATATGACCTTGAGCAAGTTAAACTCTGAGTTTCAGTGTCCTCATCCACACCCTGCAGTTAATGCTGGAGAGCTGTATTAGAATAAGTCTGCACATAATGAAGCTTTCTATTTTCCCTTCTTTTAGAATTAGAGTTAAGATTGGATTAGGAATTTGTTCCGTTTTTCCCTGAAGCAAATTTATTTCTTTCCTCCATCTTATGTAAAGCCTTCGAAAAAGGGAAACTATGAAATCTCTCCTCATTACCATTACCTAAGTATGGCCTAGCATTAATACCTGCTTCTTAAGCAGGGAGTAAATTCTAGGGCTGAAAGAGAAAAAAAAAAAGAGAGACCTTAGGTTTAGGCTAAACCTAAAGCTGGGGATGCATATGTATAACTGAAGAAAAAAAAGTGGTGAAAATACCACAAAGACAAGGACATATGGAGTTTCTTATGGCAAGACAGTAGCAATTTTAGTTCTTCACTGGGGCAACTCTGTACCAGTACCATTTTATGTGTGGTGCTGACCAAGCTGCCTCTTACCTCCAGACTCTAACAAAACACAGAACAAATCCATTCACTGGTCCATCCCCAAAAGAACAATATTAAGTAAATACAACTGACTGGTAACTGGCCAGAGGAAATCAGTTTATGGAATGAAATGACGGTTCTGGCTACCACAAATTACTATTGCATTAACAAAAGAATGAACTATTTAGTTCATATTATTATTTAATAAAATTAAATAATTTCTTCATATTTATGTATTTTCATCCAGTTGACAGGAAAAAAGGAAACCATTAAACTGAAATATGTGAATACTCACTCGATTTAACAAATCAATTTCTTCTTTGAGTTTTCCAATCATTTCCTCTTTATCTTGCATTAGTCTCACAAGTCTTAAGTTTTCTTGTCTTTCTCTTACCACTTCCTGGTAGATATAATTACAAAGTATTAATTGGGAAGTAACAAGTTGTTTATAATCTTAAATAGCATACATCTGCTAAGTCTGGTGAAGTACCTTAGATACATGAAGATTTCCAATGAATTTCTTAAGTCACTTGGTAAGGAAAGGAGGACCCCATCCCAGAAAAGAACCAGAGAATGAGAGGAATACAGGAGTTGTAAAATATACTTCTGATTAAATCTATGTTTACCCAAGTTTTTAACAAATACCAATACTCAATGACTTTAGCTCTTTAGTTGATCACCACCATTAGTAATAAAATATCTTAACATTTAATGACCAATACCCTGTTGAAGAAAATTCAAAATTTTAATAAAAAATACAAAGTTCAAGAAAAGGAGATGGCTCTATGGAAAACTCTAAACAGAAAAATAGTGATCCTCCATTTTACTTCTGGCTCTGCCAGTTAACTGACAATGGATAAAATGAAGGAACTGAAAATGATTACTGGTTTTTAAACTTTTTTTTTCTTTAAACAATGCAACACCTTTTCCAAAGAAATCTTATCAGAAGCCTGGACTTTACGCTGGGTCAGCCACCTTGGGGGCAAAAGTGAAGCAGAACTGAAAAGGTCTCACATAGAATTTGGCTTCTTTCTTACCCTCAGAGGAAAGCAGCCAGCCGGCCTCATTAATCAGCTGCTGCCAACTGCTAGGAACTCAATCCAAACTCTTGTGGAACTTTAAAAGCCCTTCTGAAGAACCCCCTTGAAAACTATTATACTATGTATTCCTTAAAGTTTTTAATTTAAACTCACAGAAACTAGGGTTAAAGTTCGAATGTGAACTAACAATAATCATAATATTATAAAAAGAAACAATTTTTAAAATTCAATCTCTACTTAAAACAATTTTTATATCACAAGGAATAGTTTCAGTTCAGCAAAATAAAACACATTTTCAACAATCAGAAAGTAATTCAGCACCATTATCAATTTTAGGGATTTAATGTTTACAGAACAAAGTTGAGACCCCATGGTTAATAAATTAATGCCAATATTCATTTGAGATGTTCTCAAAGATACTCCTAAACAGGTTTATCCTTAAAATTGTTTCAAACACCACAGTGGCTCTGGGCTCTACCTCACAACCCAGAAGAAAGTCTACAATCTGTACAGATAATATAATAAACACACAGTAGTACATACTGCTAGCAGAGACTTCTAACCATTTCAAAGGCAAAGATTGTTTTCAATATATTAAAGATAACACTTGGCAAAATGAGAGTATCCATTAAATATTAACCAATTCAAGAGCTGGCTCCATTTCTAAAAGTTTTAACATCAACAGAACTGGACAGAAAAGTATTAAGGAAATCAGAAAATGCTTAGCCATTATGCATCTAGAAAATATATAATTAAGAGTGATTCAAAGCTTTTATTTGACTACACATGGAAGTACCAATTAACACTACTGGTTATCTTCCATTAGTGCCCCTCATTCTTTTCCCTTTTTTGTCACTGTCTCTTCCTTACACATTTCAATTTTTCTCTGTGCTGCTACGAAAGTGAAAAAGGGATCCCAATGGTATATTAATTTCATAAATCTTAAATAATTTGTAATTCATACCTTTTCAAGATCTTCAATTTTCTTTTCCAATGTGCTACTTGAGACCAAATTACCTGAAGCATTTGCATCCCTGTTATACCTGCTGAACCCACTTCTATCTGTTCGGGAAAATCTACTTGAGACATCTTCTTCAGAGGCAGTGGTTGTGCTATGGAAATAAAAAAGATACAAAAAATTTTTTTTTTTTTAGATGTTGGGGGTAGGAATTTATTAATTAATTAATCTATTTTTGCTGTGTTGGGTCTTCGTTTCTGTGCGAGGGCTTTCTCTAGTTGTGGCAAGCAGGGGCCACTCTTCATCGTGATGCGCGGGCCTTTCACTATTGCGGCCTCTCTTGTTGCGGAGCACAGGCTCCAGATGCACAGGCTCAGTAGTTGTGGCTCACGGGCCTAGTTGCTCCGGGGCATGTGGGATCCTCCCAGACCAGGGCTCCAACCCGTGTCCCCTGCATTAGTAGGCAGATTCTCAACCACTGTGCCACCAGGGAAGCCCCCCAAATTTTTAAAGATACCTAATATTCAGCAAGAAGAGTGCCAAGAGTATTTTCTGTTCACCCTAAACAATTATCATTCCCCTGAGGACACATGGTTATAATAGCCAACTTATTTATAATTATGGAAGTTAATCATTATTCCAACACGATAAAAAAATTTTTTTTAAATTAATTCTTTTGACCAGTATCTACTGAGTAGCTGCTAAGTACCAGACACTGTTATGAGTACTGAAGATGGAACAGGAAACACAGATGTGCAAACATGGACTCTGACTTTCATAGAGCTTTCAGTGTAATAGGAATATAACCAATGACAATAAAGCAAGACAACTATCACAATAAGGTAAGTGTAAGGTACTCTGAGAACTATGACAGTGGACCTAATGTAGCCTATCTGTAGTGAAGAACCACTTTCTTTCTCCTTTTATTTTTAAATTCCATTACATCATGGACAAACACTTTTTTTTTTTTGGCTGTGCTGGGTCTTCACTGCTGCACACAGGCTTTCTCTAGTTGCATCAAGCAGGGGCTACTCTTCATTGTGGTGCACGGGCTTCTCATTGAGGTGGCTTCTCTTGTGGCGGAGCACAGGCTCTAGGCACACAGGCTTCAGTAACTGCAGCACACGAGCTCAGTAGTTGTGGCTTGTGGGCTCTAGAGCACAGGCTCAGTAGTTGTGGCACACATCAGTTGTTCCGCGGCATGTGGGATCTTCCCAGACCAGGGCTCAAACCCGTGTCCCCTGCATTAGCAGGCGGATTCTTAACCACTGTACCACCAGGGAAGTCCCCATGGACCAATACTTTTGTAAGATCAAACAAAAATGAACTGGAAAAATAAAAGTAAAAAAGGCCATACAAAATACAAGCCTAAATGTTTTATTAGATTCAGACCCATAAAATTATATTTCAAAAACAGGATAAACAAAAAAGAAAAGAATTACATAAAACTGCAGAATTTTCATTGGAAGTATGCATATAGGCAATTATAGAAAACAGCTATCGCACTAGCAACTTTTGTCATTTCATAATTCTTATTTAACCAAAAGTTATCACTGAAATAGCCATTCTTCATATTAAACACCAATTCACACATTCTGAACTAATAGCATATGTCAATATTTAAAGTTTTTAATATAACAAATAAGCTTGCTTCTTGCTTTTGCATTAGTTATCTATTACTGCATAAAAAAATATGCCAAAACTTAGTGGCTTAAAATAACACAGTTATTATCTGACAATTTCTGTTGGTCAGGAATCTGGAAGCAGATTAGCTGGGTGTTCATGATTCAGGGTCTCTTATGAGGTTTTAGTCAAGATGTTGGTCAGGGCTACAGTCATCTGAAGCCTTGTCTGGGCTGGAGAATTTGCCTCACTGAGCTGATGGTAAAAGGCCTCATCAGTTTCTCACTGGTTGTTGGCCAAAAGCCTCAATTCCTCAGTATGAGGGCCTCTCTACTGGGCTGTGCACGACAAGGCAGCTGGCTTCCAGAGAGAAAGCGACACAACAACCAAGACAGACACTGCAGTCTCTGTTATGACCTAAACTCAGAAGTGACATACTATCACATCAACCCCATGTTGAATGTGGAAGGGGATTACACAAGGTGAAAATACCAGGAGGTAGAGCTTCCTGGGGGCTCTTTTGGAGGCTGGCATCATTCTTGCTAATCTACCGAATCTAGGTTGGACTGATGACAATGCTGATCACAAGGGGTAAGGTATATCTAAACTACCTCTATGATTTGTTTTAGTAGCACTCACAACAGAGAAATTAGTTTCACAGATGTATATTGACCAAAACAGGGGAAGAGACTTTGAAGCAATTTTAGCAAGCTCAGGATATTCAGTTTTAACTTTTACCCAATATGCAGAAAATGACACTTTTCAAAATTTGTCCTCAATTCTTTATTGGTAGCCAGTTCCAAAAATTTATCCATCAAAAGTATAGTTAAATCTATAATAACTTTTGATGAAAAATAATAGATTCTTGATCTATTAATTTCCTATGCATGGGTTTTCTTTTGATGGAAAATAAAATTCAAAGTCTTATCAAATTTGTAAGGTATATGCTTATAACATTTTGCAACAGTGCAATATTAAAATCATCACCTACTTACCGATAAATTGTGGAACCCATCATAACAATTTGAAGAATCTTTTCCCCAAAATTTCTAACTTTCATTTTTGTCCTTTGACCTTATGTAACACTGAAAACATTTGATATTTCTTTCTTGCATGAAAGGCTAATTAAGATCATTTTTTAAAAAACAATGATGCTATCAGACAAATAACCTTAATTCACATATTTTAAAAGCTGGGGACTAAACTAGTTTCTTTTTAAAAAAAAATGAAGTATAGTTGATTTACAAAACCTGATTTTTTATCTTGTAAAAACATGAAGTGTTCATGCCAAAGGTCAAATACTTTGCCTGAAAATTTCCCTTTAAAAATTACTGTATACCTCAGCATATCGTAACAGCTGATTGGCTCAGCTTCCAAACTATCATTTAGTTGTTTTAAAACCTCAAATTTAATGTATTAGTGTTTAAGTAATTCACACTTTTAGCGAACTGTTAATTTAGTTGATATTCCAAGTACACTACTTAGTTCAGCCGACATAACAAGACTTTCTCAATGAAACAAGCAGGAAGTTGATTTACATTCTGGCACAAGTTTCAACATTTTTTCCCTGTCACTGTTTATATAATAATCAGAACATACTCCTGCAAAGCAAAGCAAAACACCAAACCACATTTGTTGACTTGGTAACTCTTCAAAGTTTTATATATCTCAGACAAGCTGTGTTTGTCAGCAAGGAAGCTGAAAAATAAATTCTTCCTTCACATTACTGTCATGTGAGCAAAATCAATGTGCTGATCATATTGTAAGAAAAATTCCTTTGCTATCCTGATTTGTCTAAGAGTTGGTCTTCTGTATGACTAAAACTGTCCCTAAATATACCAAGCTATGGGTGTTGCTGGGAAATATTACATGAACTACCTTCTTTGCTACAGATTCATCCAACACCTTCCAGCGAACATCTTTGTCTTGTCATTTGTGTGTAGTTTTTTAATGTTAGCAACCTGAAGTCAGACTGTAAAAGAAACTCACAAAATACTAATGAAATCCTGAATATATATGAAATCCTGAAGATCTCTTCTGTCAGCTTAACTGTAATAGTTCTTCTTTCAAATAAGGCATTTGTGGTTGTGAATATAATTATGTCATGCATGTAAATGCCACTTAAATTTTGATGGTTTTATTGTTTTAGCAGCCAGTACATCACTGCAAATAACCCACTGTGGTTTTAGCACTTCCCATCAATAATGGCTAAAAATTGAACTCAATATAGGAAGGAGGATACTTCCCAACAAAACTAGTACAAACTCTTTTGGTCTGTACCTCTTTGAAATTACTTCCATCATCATCATTTGGTTTAGTATTACTGTCACATTCAGAAAAGATGTATCTTTTTTTATTAAAAAAATAATCTAGGAAAGCTTCCTTTATCATAAGTAAATTAAGATTGAAAATAAAGAATATAAATTTTAGGGCTTCCCTGGTGGCGCAGTGGTTGAGAGTCCGTCTGTTGATGCAGGGGACACGGGCTCATGCCCCAGTCCGGGAAGATCCCACATGCCACGGAGCAGCTAGGCCCGTGAGCCATGGCCACTGAGCCTGCGCATCCGGAGCCTGTGCTCCGCAATGGGAGAGGCCACAACAGTAAGAGGCCCGCGTACCGCAAAAAAAAAAAATTTTACTTCCTAGATTTAGGTAATACTAACAAAAGCAGAAATTGAAAAGAATAAAAAAGGTTTTTTGTTTTTATTTGTTTTATTTTGATTTATTATATATTTACTTTTTAATTATTTTACTTATGAAACAAGAATATGCCTGATTAAATTTAACACATGATTTTTAAGGTAAATAAATCCTTCTTCAATTCTTACACATTTTGGGTTACAAATGACTAACATAAAAATAACACAGGTAGAGCAGAATACACATTCTTCTCTAGCTTGCATGGTATACTAACCAATATAAACCATATTCTGAGCCATAAAACACACTTTCACAAATTTATAAGAACAGAAACCATATAATGTCTGCTCTTAGGCCACAACAGAATTAGACTAGAACCAGTAACAGCCCCAAAATAACATGCAGATTAAACAGTGCACTCCTAAATAACACATAGGTCAAAGAAGAAATCTCAAGAGAAATTTTAAAATATTTTGAACAAAACGAAAACGAACCCACAACTTATAACTTGTGGAATGCAGTAAAAGCAGTGCTTAGAGGGAAATTTATAGCAATGAACGCATATATTAGAAAAGAAGATAGATTTAAAATGAATAGTCTAAGTTTCTACCTTAGGAAACTAGAAAAGAAAGAGCAAATTAAATCCAAAGTAAGCAGAATAAAAGAATAACAAGAACCAGAGCAGAAATGAATGAAATTGAAAACAGGAAACCAACACAGAATAATCAATGAAACCAAAAGCTATTTCCTTGAAAATATCAATATAAGCAATAGGCCTCTAGCCAAGCTAACTAAGAAAAAGAGAGAATCTCTTCCAGAAGATAAAAGCAGAGGAAATATTTCCTAACTCATTTTATGAGGCCAGCATTACCCTAATACCAAAACCAAAGATATCGCAAGAAAAGAAAACTAAACACTAAGATGTCTCATGAACATTGATGCAAAAATCCTCAACAAAATATTTGCAAATCAAATTCGAGAATGTATAAAAAGAATTATACACCAAAATCAAGTGGGATTTATTCAAGCCTGGTTCAACAGTTTAAAAAAAAATCAATTAATGTAATCTATCACAGTAACAGGCTAAAGAAAATCACATGATCACCCATAAATTCAGAAAAAGCATTTGATAAAATCGAACATCTATTCATGATAAAAACTGGACAAACTAAGCACAGACGGGAACTTCCTTGACTTGATAAAGAATAACTACAAAAAACCTACATCATATGAAATGGTAAGACACTCAAAAGCTTTCCTGCTAAGATCAGGAGAAGGCAAGAATGTCCCCCCCCCCACTATTCCTTTTCAGCATCTTACTGGAAGTCCTAGGTAATGCAATAAGACAAGAAAAGGAAATAAAAGTAATACAGGCTGGGAAGGAAGAAATAAAACTGTCTTTGTTCACAAATGATAAGATCATCTATGGAGAAAATGTGAAAGAATCCACACCAAAAAATTCCTGGAACTAATAAGCAATTATAGCAAGGTTGCAAGATACAAGGTTAACATACAAAAGTCAATCCCTTTCCTACACGCCAGCACTGAACAAGCGGAATTTGAAATTAAAAACACAATACATTTACATTAGCTCTCTCCAAAATGAGATACTTAGGTATAAATCTAATTAAATATATACAACATCTACGTGAGGAAAACGACAAAACTCGAATGAAAGATACCAAAGAAGAACTAAATAGAGAAATAATCCCTGTTAATGGATAGGAAGAGTCAATATTGGCAAGATGTCACTTCTTCCCAACTTTGATTTCCCACTATCTACTGGCTCAATGAAAGCCGAATCAAAATCTTAGCAAATTATTTTGTGGCTATTGACAAACTAATTCTAAAGTTTACATGGAGAGGCAAGATCCAGAATAGCCAACACAATATTAATGAACAATGTTGGAGGGCTAACACTACCCAACTTCAAGGCTTACTATAAAGCTACAGTAATCAAGCAGTGCAACACTCGTGAAAGAAGAGACAAATAGAGCAATGGAACAGCAATGGAAGCAGAAAGAGACTCACATAAATAACCCACAAGTGATCTCTGTCAAAGAAGCAAAGGCAATACAATGGAACAAAACAGTCTTTTCAACAAATGATGCTGGAACAACTGGACATCCGCATGCAAAAAATGAAAAATAAGGCAAAGACTGTATACCCTTCACAAAAGTTACTTCAAAATGGATCACGGACCTAAATGAAAAATGCAAAACTACAAAATTTCCTAGAAGATAACTAACATAGGAGAAAATGTAAAAGTCCCTGGATATGCTGATGACTTCTTAGATAAAACACCAAAGGCACAATCCATGAAAGAAACTGATAGCTGGATTCATTAAAATTAAAAATTTCTGCTCTGTGAAAGACAATGTTAAGAGAACAAGAAGACAAGCCAGGCTGGGAGAAAATATTTACAAAAGACACATCTGGTAAAGAACTGTTATCCAAAATATACAAAGAATTCTACAACTCAACAATAACAAACCACCCGATTGAAGAATAGGCCAAAGAACGTAACAGACACCTCAGCAAAGAAGATACACAGATGGCAGATAAGCATATGAGAAGATGCTCCATATCATATATCATCAGGGAAATACAAACTAAAATGAGATACCACTGTACACATATTAAAATGGCTAAAATCAGGATCAATGCTGGTGAAGATGTGGAGTAACACGAACCCTTATTCACTGCTGGTGGGAATGTAAAATGGTACAGCCGCTTCAGTGACAGTTTCGTGGTTTCTTATAAAACTAAATATACTCTTACCGCCAATCATGCTCCTTGGTATTGACCTAAAGGAGCTGAAAACATATGTCTACCCAAAAACCTGCACGTGGGTGTTTATAGCAGTTTTATTCACAATTGCCAAAACTTGGGAGCAACCACGATGTCCTTTCCAGGTGAATACACAAATAAACTATAGAAAATGGAATATTATTCAGCACTAAAAAGAAATAAGCTATCAAGCCATGAAATGATATGAAGGAAACTTAAATGCATATTACTAAGTGAAAGAAGCCAATCTGAGAAGGCTATATACTGTATGGTTTCAGTTATATGACATTGTGGAAAAGGCAAAACTATGGAGAGAATAAAAAGATGAGAGACTAAAATGCTACCATAGTGATGGATACATGTCATTATACATTTGTCCAAACTCACAAAATGTGCAACACCAAGAGTGAACCATAATGTAAACTATGGACTTTGGGTGGTTATGATGTGTCAGTGTAAGTTCATCAGTTGTAACAAATGGGCTTCCCTATTGAGGAATGTTGACAATGGGGAGGCTATCCGTGTGTGGGGACAGGTTTATATGGGAAATCTCTGTACCTTTCCCTCAATTTTGCTCTAAAAACTTAAATTAAAAAAAATCACCACAGCACCTGAACTAGTCAATATCCTGTTCTGAAAGGATTCTGCTTATCATGCACTTAGGTGTGATGATGACAATGTTAAAATGCAATTCAGGCTTCTAAACATTTACTCTCAAGTTTTATTCTTACCTTGTCATGGATTACTTACAAACAGTTCAAGGACCACACTTTGAGCAGCATTATGCTAAAGAATGTTTAAACTCAGACTTAAAAGAGGAATAAGAATGTGTAAATATCTAGAAACAAAGAGTACGTGGCCCTTTGAGAAACAGAAAAATCCAATATGTCTAAAGCATGAAAGGTAAATATAAGGGTGATAAGATATGACACTGGAAAAGCAAGCAGGAGACCTGAAAGCAAGATATGACACTGGAAAAGCAAGCAGGAGACCTGAAAGCTCTTTTATGAAGAATTTCAACTAATGGTCTCCAAATTTATTCATTACATACACATTGGTATGTATATTTATCTACTATCTTTATAATCGATTTACAATATCATTATGTTTGGTTATATATTACATATTCATATATACTTTATTATACAAACATATGTAAATCAAATAATATGATTTATAATGTGATATTGTTAAAATATTATCTGTATCACTAAAAATATAACATAAAGGGGTGAAAAGATTTTAAATGTACATCTTTTTTCTTTTGGCTGCGTTGGGTCTTTGTTGCTGTGCGCAGGCTTTCTCTAGTTGCGGTGAACGGGAGCTACTCTTCGTTGCGGTGCGCGGGCTTCTCACTGCAGTGGCTTCTCTTGTTGTGGAGCACAGGCTCTAGGCGGGCAGGCTTCAGTAGTTGTGGTGCACAGGCTCAGTAGTTGTGGTGCACAGGCTCAGTAGTTGTGGCTCGTGGGCTCTAAAGGGCAGGCTCAGTAGCTGTGGAGCATGGGCTTAGTTGCTCCATGGCATGTGGGATCTTCCCGGACCAGGGATGAAACCCGTGTTCCCTGCATTGGCAGGTGGATTCTTAACCACTGTACCACCAGGGAAGTCCCTAAATATACATTTTAAATATTTATGATACAAATTTTTTTGTTTTCACAAAAATTGACTATAGTATTTTTTTTTTTTTGGGGGTACGCGGGCCTCTCACTCTTGTGGCCTCTTCCGTTACAGAGCACAGGCTCCGGATGTGCAGGCTTAGCGGCCATGGCTCACGGGCCCAGCCGCTCCGCGGCATGTGGTATCTTCCCAGACCGGAGCAAGAACCCGTGTCTCCTGAATCGGCAGGCGGACTCTCAACCACTGTGCCACCAGGGAAGCCCGACTATAGTATTTTTAATGAAAGTATAATTTGAATATGCTTCACTTCTGAGGAACTTATTTTAACTCTTTGTGATATATAGAGATTTGAAGGTGTAGTTCTATGCATATTTGATTTTTAATGTCTGTAACAGCAGAAAGAGATGTCTCACAGGAAGAATTTAAAGTTTTTTAAATTTTCACTTAAAACTCCAAAGCAAGCATCAAAATTTTTTTCTAATTTATAAGAACAGATCTGATTTTGTGTATCTTGCCAACTGAACACCACATGATCACCTTTGCGTTTATATACTTATTTTTATATTCTCCTTAAATTCCCCCCGACCTATCCCTTTTGTATTAGTTAAACAACATAATAATTCATAAATCCATCTAACCATTCAAATTACACTATTGTGCAACATTTAGAAAGTAAACAAACTTTCCTCAGGATACCTCAAATACTAAATAATCATCTGATACATAGAACAATGGAATAAATAACAAGTACATAGTGCTAGCTATTAAGTATACAGTGGGCCCTACGAATCTGTGGGTTCCACATCCACAGACTGAACCAACCCACATTGAAAATATTCAGGGGGGAAAAATGCTAGAAATTTCCAAAAAGCCAAACATATTTATATAGCACTCACACTGTATTAGGTACTATAAGCATTCTAGAGATAATTTAAGTATACAAGAGGATGTGCATAGATTATATACAAATACACCATTTTATACAAGAAACTTGAGCATCCACAAATTTTGGTATCCTCAGGGTCCTGGACCCAATCCCCGCTCCGTGAATATCAAGGGATGACTGTAAATGTCTTACTGTCTTTTAGATTAAAAGGTAAATACAAACAGAAGATCTAATATTTCCCTCCTGCATCCTAACATTATCTTGTGCATCACCCTGCCTTGGAGACCAGTTTAGACTCATTTAAAGGTAATAGGAAGTCATTAAAGCAGGGAAAGTGACAGAATCATTTTAATAAAATGCACTGGAAATGAGCAAAACTGAAGGCAGCGACACCAGTTTGAAGGGTATTGTAATCATCTATGTAAGAGATGATGAAAAAAAAAAAAAAAAAGAGATGATGGTGTCCCTGGACTTCCCTGGTGGTGCACTGGTTAAGAATCCACCTGCCAATGCAGGGAGCAAGGGTTCGATCCTTGGTCTGGGAAGATCCCACATGCCGCAGAGCAACTAAGCCCGTGCACCACTACTACTGAAGCCACACACCTAGAGCCTGTGCTCTGCAACAATAGAAGCCACCACAATGAGAAGCCCGGGCACCACAACGAAGAGTAGCCCCTGCTCACCACAAATAGAAAAAGTCCACACGCAGCAACAAAAAACCTAACGTAGCCAAAAATTAATTAATTAAATTTATAAATAAATATATATATATTATATTTATATATTATTTATTTATTTATTTTAAAAAAGAGATGATGGTGTCCTAGATTGGTGGGTTGGCACTGGAGCTACAATGACTGAATTTAAGTGAGGTTGTGAAGAAAGGGGAGGGGAGGGGAGGGGAGGGGAGGGGAGGGGAGGGGAGGGGAGGGGAGGGGAGGAGAGGAGAGGAGAGGAGAGGAGAAGAGAGGAGAGGAAAGGAAAGGAAAGGAAAGGAAAGGAAAGGAAAGGAAAGGAAAGGAAAGGAAGAAAGGAGGGAGGGAGGGAGGGAGGGAGGGAGGGAGGAAGGAAGGAAGGAAGGAAGGAAGGAAGGAAGGAAGGAAGGAAGGAAGAAGGAAGGAAGAGTCAAAAGCAATGTCCAGATTTCTGACTTGAGCAAGAATGTATTTTGATACCAACTACTGAAATCCACTAAGTTTCACAAGTTTACTTTTGAACATGCTGAGTTTAAGATGCTTCTAAGATATCTATAAGTAGACATTTGAAAGTTGTTGGTTATACAGATATAGAGCTAATGATTTAAAATCATCAACGTAGGTATATACAGTAACCAAAGTCACCAGAGTGAAAGAAATTTCTAGAACAAATACACAGAACAAAAAGAGAATAGTCTAAGACAAAGAGCTGAGTAACATCAACACATAAAGAGTAAGTACAGGAAAGGAAGAACTACAAATAAAAACTGGGAAATACTGGCAAAGTGGCAGGAAGAAAATCAAGAGGGTAAGGTATCACCAAAGCCATTATCTATCATGTTATAAAAGAGCATTAGAATCATTTTAAAGGACCTCTTTTCACTTAAAAAGAAGTCCACTTATCTGCATCAACCACAGATTATTCAAGTAGAAACCACAACGCTGACAACTACAAACGAAAACCTAAAAATGTGGATATCCCTTAATATGTTTGTTTGCTTGATGTACAAGCTTAAAACAGCCTTTCAAAAAGTTTAACCTATTAACAATTTTAAAAATCCTTCCTATTAGGCCTGTCAATACACAAGTGATAATATCATACAAACTCAAAACAAGGAATAATTATTACTGAAAAACATAATCAGTGATTTATCCCCATTAGGTATTAGGTTTGTAAAGAACACTGTCATAATTGTGAATAACTGTGTTAACTGATCTTATTACCAAATTTAGCTCTGTTTATTTTAAAAACAGGGGCTTCCCTGGTGGCACAGTGGTTGAGAGTCCGCCTGCCGATGCAGGGCACACGGGTTCGTGCCCCGGTCCGGGAAGATCCCACATGCCACGGAGAGGCTGGGCCCGTGAGCCATGGCCACTGAGCCTGCGCGTCCGGAGCCTGTGCTCCGCAACGGAAGAGGCCACAACAGTGAGAGGCCCGCATACCGCAAAAAAATAAAAAATAATAAATAAAAACAGAAATGTTTTTAACCTATTTTTGAGGGCTGGATATGTACAGCGCAAAATACCCAGAATAAAAGATTGTTTTATTAACTCCAAAAAGATTGTAACGTTCTATTCAGGAATGTTAACACAAATCTCTAACCAATACAATTCCAAAAAGAATCCCCCTCTGCCCTTAGCTACAAAGTATTAACCATAATGTGCAGAAAAGGAAAAAGAATAAACAGTATCATCAAAGATAAATACCACCATTTACCGAAATTTTCCCCTCTGGGAATTTTCATATTTTCTGTGGAAAGACTAGAAGGTGTTGTGTTGGGGGATAAAACTATCACGAGAACAAGATTGGCAGCATTATGAGATTACAGCTAAAGGAATTTCCCACTAAAATAGATATTTTAAACCTTAGCAATTAGAAGAAATACAAGACCCATGAGTAAAATCCTAGTTTTAGAATGGATACCAAATATTTAGAAGTATTAGGTAAGTCGGGGAATTACTAAATAACCAAGAAGTACATGACTGGTCTCCATATTTTTAATGTTTCACTACCTTATTCAATTCCACCACCACTGTCCCAAACAGTCCCTCACTCTGGGTAGGTCTTCTCTCTCTTCTCCCTTTAACACACACACACACACACACACACACACACACACACACACACACACACACACACACACACACACACACACACACACACACACACACAGCAACAACTAAAGATCAAAATTATCTCTCAGACTCTTTATTAAAATTGTGATACATATTCACTGTGGGAAACAGATAACATGAATCAATATCTCCAGTAACTCCACCAACCCAGAGATAACGGCTGTTATATTCTACAATATATTAGTAGTCCATAACCTTTTTGTATTGCATATCTCTTTGAAAATCTGATGAAAAATATAGCTCTTCTCCCAGATAACCATGATATTCTTTTATATAGAATTTTAGCAGCTCATCAATAGAGTTCAAGTTAAGAACACATATATATTATGATAGATGTTGTTTTATATCATACTCTTTGTAATATGCTTTCCCTCTCTCCATTTAACATAAATAGGTAATAATTTTCCTATAATTATTAATTCCTATAATTAACGGTTTTCTAAAGAATCAGTTTAATGCCTGTATTGTAACTTTATATTAATATGCTATAGCTTATAACCTATCTCACTGTTAGAAATTTAAGTTTCTCCAGTTAGGGGCTATCATACTTGTTCATTTCTGGTGTGTTAAGTATAATGAATTATCCTAAAGAAATCACTATAAACTTAACCAAGTAAACATTCCACTAAGAAAATTACACATTGGGGGAAAAAAAAAAACCCAAAAATACATAACCACTGATCCATCCTTCTTAAACCTTGAGTTTCAGAAATTTCAAGACTCCCCCCTCCAAATAATTATCCAAAGTTATTTAAACATGTTTTAAAAAGGAGTTCAGTGAATATGTTAAGAGACGTTCTAGGTAAACAGGAGTTGATTCAATAAAATAGAGCTCAACTACAGTGACTGCTTAACAAACTCAATGCTTAAAAAGTACATCCTTGATATTTGTAAGAAAAAAATTAATATTTAATCCATAATTTACAAGAGCACACAAACTAGTCTTGTGGGTGGCTTGTACCCTCTAATGATTTTTTCAGTTTGTCTAGTCGTATATATATCATAAGTTATTTGGTTTGCTGAAAATATTTTCTAACATATAATGCCAAATTTCTATCCTTTAGCCCATTCCTCCTTTTTTCACCCCCATTAATCAGCAGACACCCTTCTCCAAATAACATACATTCTCCAGTCTTTGCTACAACTTGCTGACAGATTAATGAAAGTAATGAACTGTTGATATACAATGTAACAAATTCCTCTAGATAAGGAATTGTTAATTTCAGATCTAGATTTTGTGCTTGTTTTTATTTGGTGTGTGTTCAACTACGAGTTGCTATGAGTCCATGAATAATGACTAGAAACTTTAAAAAAAAATTGTTGTTGTTTGTTTTATAACAGTATTAAACATGGCTAAACCTTTGAGAGCTAAAAAGTAACAAACCATGTGCTTTAGGCTATGAAAATAAAAGAAGTAACAAGTATATGAACAGGTCACAAGTAAAATAATGGTCTAAAAAATGGGTGGGATGGGGAAGGGAGGGAGATCCAAGAGGGAGGGGATATATGTATACATATAGCTAACTAACTTCACTGTACAGCAGAAACTTATACAACATTGTAAAGCAATTATACTCCAATAAAAAAAGCTTAAAAATAAAAACATACATCATGTGAAATCAATTTTCTACCTAATTTAACACAATATGTAAATAAAGCTTTTGATGAGGATTTGTAAATTATTCCCCTAATGATTCTACCTAAAGAATGCAAATCTGAAAAGTGCCAATTATAATTTAAGGTTTATAATTTAATAAGGATTAAATATGTATGAATGATACAGCAAACTTGGTAAGCTACTGAAGTTTATTTTTATTCCCCAAACCAAAAACTGATGATAAAAACTCTTTTGGTTTGAAAATGTGGCCTGGAAATAGGCCAAATCAAAGCTATTTGATTGGCAATGCTTGCTAGCAAAAGAAAAAAGAGTCTTTCCAGTTTAAACTATTCATGTTAAGTAAAAATTACCAAGCACAAGTTTCCTTATATCTAGATCAAAATTACTCAGAAATGAAAATAAAAGCAGCAGCAGTGGCAAACATATCAGACCTACTTAGTCAATTGTTGATTACCTTGGCCTTCTTATCTCTTTTAAAAGGTAAACACTGGGACTTCCCTGGTGCCACAGTGGTTAAGAATCCACCTGCCAATGCAGGGGACATGGGTTCGAGCCCGGGCCTAGGAAGATCCCACACGCCATGGAGCAGCTAAGCCCTTGCGCCACAACTACTGAAGCCCACGCACCTAGAGCCCACACTCTGCAACAAGAGAAGCCACCGCAATGAGAAGCCCACACACTGAAACGAAGACCCAACATGGCCAAAAATAAATAAATTTATTTATTTTTTAAAAAGTTAAACATTGAGTTTTATCTATATAATAACTTAGTATTAAAATTAGAGCTCTTCTTAATCAATGTTTTATTTTAGATGAATTATAATAACCACAACTTTTAACCAAATATTTTAAACTTTAACGTAAAAGTAGGGCAAGACAGAGGTTTTATATGTATAAATCTAGGTAGACTGTCTTGTGCAAGCATGCGAGTTCTGGAGTCAGGTTGCCCGAGTTAAAATCCAGACTCTTCTGTTCACTAGCTTCGTAAGCACAGTGAAATGATTCTACCTCTTTATCCCACTTCACTCACCTATAAAATAAGAGTAAATATTATACCTACAGTACCTACCTTACAAGATAACTTTGGGAATTGAATGAGATCTCTACGTAAAGCTTCTTGGACATTATAAGCACTTGATAAGATTTACCATTATTCCATGAATTATTAGCACAAGCATGACCACACCTTCTGCAACCTTCATGGCTTCAACAGGGAAAGAAGCTAATATCTCAGTCATCTCCGTTAAACAACTTATACTTAATTGTGATTTTCCTCCTATACATGTGTACACACACTCAAACACATTTCTGATAAAAGCATTACTCCTTGTGTATAGCTGGTGCTATGGACTTGCTAGGGTCTGAATGTTTGTGTCCCCCCAAAAATTCTGTTGAAATCCTAACGTCCAATGTAAGGGTAATAGGAGGTGAGGCTTTGGGAGGTGCCTAGGTCACAAAGGTGGAGTCCTCATGAATGGAGTTAGTGCTCTTATAAAAGAAATCCCACAGAGCTCTCTAGCCCCTTCCACCATGTGAGGACACAGTGAGAAGCTGTTAGTCTGCAACTGGCAAGAGGGCTTTCACCAACCAGAACCTGACCCTGCTGGCTCTCTGATCTCTGACTTCCACGCTCCAGAACTGTGAGAAATAAATTTCTGTTGTCTGTGATATTTTGTTATAGTGGCCTGAATGAACTAAGATCAGAATGAATTGGATACTCCCAAAATTCATATGCTGAAAGCACTAACCCCGATGTGATGGTATATTTGGAAGCAGGGCATTTGGGAGGTAACTAGATTTAGATGAGGTCATGAGGGTGGGGCCCTCATGATGGGATTAGTGCCTTTATCAAAAGAGACACCAGGGAAGCCACCCCTTCTCTCTCCACCATTTGAGGACAAAGTAAGAAGGCAGCTCTCTGCAAGTCAGGAAGAGAAGCCTCATCAGAACCAGACCATGCTGACACTGTGATCTTGGACTTTACAGCCTCCAGAACTGTAAGAAAATAAATTTCTGCTCTAGCCATCCTGTCTATAGTATTTTGTTATGGTATCCCAAAGCTGACTAATACAGATGGTATATCTGTATTTTCAGTGTTTAAATACACAAGGGAAAATGACACAGTTTTTCTTTTGCTAAGTTCATCAAACCCTTACAAATTCATGGTGTTTGCAGTATTCAAAGACTGCAGAGTATGTCAGAATAAGTCATGGTCAGAAAGACATTACACTCCTGCCTACGATGTAATTTCTTTTTAAGAGCACAATATTAAGGTTTCTTATTTTTCAAACAGCTGTTTGAAACAGTTCTAGTTAGTTAAGCCATGGTCAGGAAGACATTACACTTATGTCTACAATATGTTGTTAGTCATAACTTAAGGATTCTTACCTTTTGTATCTGCCTGAAACTGTTCTAGATGGCTCCTGTAAAGTAAAAATAAAAAATGACATATCAGTTTGGGTATGTGTATAAGCACACAATTCTGTATTCCATAAAACTACTGACAGAGATTACTGGAACAATTACCATTGTTTTTTTTAATAATTATTTTATAGATTTATTTATTTTTACTTATTTATCTTTGGCTGCATTGGGTCTTCGTTGCTGCTCGCGGGCTTCCTCTAGTTGCAGCAAGTGGGGGCTACTCTTTGTTGTGGTGTGCGGGCTTCTCATTGCGGTGGCTTCTCTTGTTGTGGAGCACGGGCTCTAGGCGCACGGGCTTAAATAGTTGTGGTATGCAGGCTCAGTAGTTGTGGCTCGCAGGCTCTATAGCGCAGGCTCAATAGCTGTGGCGCACAGGCTTAGGTGCTCTGCGGCATGTGGGATCTTCCCAGACCAGGGCTCAAACCCATGTCCCCCTCATTAGCAGGAGGATTCTTAACCACTGCGCCATCAGGGAAGTCCCTTTAAAACTATTTTTGAAACCACAGGAACTAGATTTAAATGTTTAATCACTGGTTATTTAGATAAAGCAGAAAGAAATACTAAGGTTATGTGTATGCACTCAAAGTACATTTTATTGAATGTAGATAATAATGATTCCATATGGAACTTTTCCCCTTAAGTTTCACAAACAGTACTCCAACTAACATTTTATCAAGGTTTTCTTTCATAAAAGTCCCTAATCTTATTTTATATGAACTAAAACTTAAGGCACAGACCTTGAATGATATCTGTCTAAATATGCATTAGAAAAAATGCTAATAATGCCTTAAGTTCCAAAACATAACACCTCTCTCACTTTGGTTATAAATGAAATATTTCAAAACATGACATCAGCTTGATTATCCAGACTATCTCTTGCTGCAATGAAATAGGCAAAATTGCTGAATAAGAATAGCCCTTGTTGCATTTACTGATTTGTGGGTAACTGATATATTGATTGTAATGGTAGAAACAACCTGGCAATAAATAATATTTCTGAGGCTTAAAGTAGGCATTTTCCCCTAACATGATAAAACTTAAGACTAATACACATTTAGAGTAGAATTTTAATAAATACAGAAAGGTGAAATGGAGGATGTTGGAGGATGTTTTCAGCAACACTACACTATCGTGGCATTATACTAATGTTATACTTTGACCCAACTATAAATGACTTAAAGTCAGTTATCAGGTAAGTTTCCATTTATGTATACTAATAAGTTGTATAATATCTGTTTTCTACGTTTCTCACAGCTTTTTTTTTTTTAAACAACTAGTGACTTAAAACATATGTCAACTTTTACGGTATTTTCTCTACAGCTAGTTTGGTGCAACTGATCAAATGACAACTTGGACATACTTGATCAAATTATTCCATGCTCATGTCCAAGATGTATAAACAATAAGATTTAAGCCTATTTCTGTATAACTAATATTCAAGAGCTAAGATTCTAAAGCAGACCAACAACTCTTAAGCTTATTGTTTATTGGTTAGATGTGAATATGGTTTTTATTAGACAACACTTAAGCTTACTGTTTATTGGTCAGATTTGAATACAGTTTTATTAGATTATACATTTTGTAACTAAATGTTATTTCACAGTGACTCTACTAATCAAATTCTATTGCTTAGGGACTTCCTTGGTGGTGCAGTGGTTGGGAATCTGCCTGCCAATGCAGGGGACACAGGTTCAAGCCCTGGTCCAGGAAGATCCCACATGCCGCAGAGCAACTAAGGCCGTGTGTCACAACTACTGAGCCTGAGCTCTAGAGCCTGCGAGCCACAACTACTGAGCCTGTGTACCACAACTACTGAAGCCCGCAAACCTAGAACCCGTGCTCCACAACAAGAGAAGCCACCGCAATGAGAAGGCCGCACACCACAACTAAGAGTAGTCCCCGCTCACCACAACTAGAGAAAGCCTACGTGCAGCAACAGAGACTCAATGCAGCCAAATATAAATAAATAAATAATAAATTTATATATATATATAAAAAATTCCATTGCTTAACAATGGAATGTTCCCCAAATTGGATAGACAATATTAGCAGAGATTGGGAGGGGTGGTAGCCTGCTTCTCATGTGTATTCAAGACTCACATTTACAGATGGAATTTAACTATTCCCTGCCAAAAAGAGGAAACTGAAATGATAGAAAAAAAAAAAAACATCAGCCCCTATAGTGCAGTAAAAGAGTCCCTTATAACTTTAAGGAGGAAAATTCTTGTTGTTTCTATACATTAATACAAAATTCTACACAAATATAAACCTTAGATTTGTTAACTAGAAGCCTCTATATTTCTGTGACCACAAAGATTTCCAAGCAAAGAGTGATAACGTCATAATTACTATAACTGTGAAAGTTGAAAATTCCATTCTAAGTGTGTGGGGGGAGAAGAAATACCTTCAGTATCACTGAAATTGCTTGTAAAAAATATGAATGCTAAGACTATATTGGTCTTAAAAGTTTCAAAGACTATGTAATTAGACCTTCCAATAACCCTAAAGTTTATTATACAACTGATTTAAAATATACTTTTCCTGAAATAATCTTTCTTGTAATGGGTGGTTTATATTACAAAAGGGAGGGGGAAAGGCCTATGTAGAGCTTAGAAAATGTTGGCAAAGCACGAACTGTTTTATGTGAGTTTAAATAAAACATTCTGCTTCATTCAAGCTTAGAATGGTCAATAAGGAAATTCCACGAACATTGTCTTTACAGGTGCAGTGGCAGATCAGCACTTGTAAAGTATAGCCCTTGGTAAACTATGGCATACCATGGTAACTGGCCCTCAGGACTAACTTTGAAATACCTATACTGGTATATATAATATACTAAGATACAATGTTGAAGATGAATGCAGAACAGAATATCTGTAATGTACAATTGAGAAAAATAACTTTAAAAATGAGAATAAAATAAGGACATTATCAAATTAACAAAGATTTTAAAAGGAAAAACTAAATAATAACCAATATTTGTAACTATAAATGAAGTATAACCTTTAAAAATTGTGAATCACTGTATTGTATACCTGTAACTTGTATAGTAGTGTACAGCAACTGTACTTCAATTAAAAAAAAAAAAAAAAAAAGGAAAAGCTCATTATTCCCCTCCTTTCCTGAACGCCTTAGTCCTAAAGCCATTAGGTGGGGCAGAGCAAGGTGGGGAGGAAACAAGGTGGCCCCAACCAGGGTATCAGAATACCGGAACACTCCATGAAGAAGAGCTGCTTGGCAAAAAGAATCAGAGTCCAAGAAAACTGAGGCCAGCATCCATACAGCAGGGGGACTTAGCCTGGCATGAGAAATCAGAGCCTGAGCAGAATGAGGAGGGGTCTACAAAGCATGAAAGGGAAGTTAGGTTATCAGGCCTGAGGCAAGGTCAGAAAGGGAGTCCCAGGAAGGGATACTGAGAGCCCCAAGCATGGTGTGATGGTCATCCATTCATGAGGGGGGCCCAAAATGGGGATTTAGAGCCCC
The DNA here is from genome assembly GCF_963455315.2 of Globicephala melas. Taxonomy (NCBI): domain Eukaryota; kingdom Metazoa; phylum Chordata; class Mammalia; order Artiodactyla; family Delphinidae; genus Globicephala; species Globicephala melas. The sequence continues at coordinate 38,747,995 of NC_083323.1, read as the reverse complement.
AGAAGGGTAAAGAGGCTGTTCCCTCAAAAAAGGCAGCCTGGGGCTTCCCTGGTGGCACAGTGGTTGAGAGTCCGCCTGCCGGTGCAGGGGACACGGGTTCGTGCCCCGGTCTGGGAGGATCCCACATGCTGCGGAGCGGTGGGCCCGTGAGCCATGGCTGCTGGGCCTGTGCGTCTGGAGCCTGTGCTCCGCAACGGGAGGGGCCACAGCAGTGAGAGGCCCGTGTACCGCAAAAAAAAAAAAAAAAAAAAAAAGGCAGTCTGGCATGGAGAATTCACAGCCCTTGCAAGGTGTGGAGAGCATCTCTGTAGGGCATGACCAGGGCTGACGTGCCAGAGCCCAAATAGGATGAAGAGAGTGTCCACAGAGTGGCAGCCTGGCCTGGAGGTGTCAAAACCCAATCAGGTGATAAGGGGTCCCCATGACGGAGTAATCCAGCATGAGGTCTCAGTCTGAGCGGGAACAAAGGAAGACCCTAAGGAAGAGCAGCCTGTCACAGGATGGAGAAGCTAAGCAGGGTAAGGACGGAATCCACAGAGGGGGTGAACTGGTGTGAGGAGTCACAACTCAAGCAGGGTAAAGAGGGCAACCTGCAGCTTCACAAGGGATGCCCAAGCCTGAAGAAACTGAGGAGAGTGTTCATGCACAAGGTAAAGCCAACGTATGATGTCAGAACCCACTCGCGGTACGGAGGGCATACGTGTGGGGAAGGAGTGGCAATGGGAAATAGGTTACATATAGGGGAATTGACTAAATAAGAAAACACATTAAGAATAACGGGAAACAGGTTCCTCAGTGTCACAAAAGGGAGTTACAAATACTAGATTTAAGTCTTGTGATATTAGATTAGAATTGGCCATATTGGTATAAATTAGTTTCAGTATCTACATAGATAGATGTAGTTACCTAGGTAGGTAGGCAGGCAGCAGACAAACAGATATGTATACGTATGCATGTACATAGAGACACACACAGTAGGTCTGTACATAGAGAGGGACTACAAATGGTGACATCTCAATAACATGAACATAACTACAGCCCAGATCTTGGCTTCACAATATCATTTACCAGTAAAAGGAATCAGGGCTCCTTAGAGAAATAGCTGCTAGCTTCCAAGACTGGAGTAAGAAGCTAAAGATGAGTCTGCATTATCTTATTATGCCAGAAAACAAAGAAGTATTCCAAGAATGATGGAGATGTAGCAAAGGATACAAAAGGTTAAAGGGGCTCTCACTGGCCAAATTTGGGATAAAGTGACTATTAAAATAAATAATGATGTGCTGTGGTAGGCAGAATAATGACCCTCAAAAGATGTTCACATTCTAATCTCTGTAACCTTCAAATATATTAGGCTACATGGCAAAGGGAAATTAAGGTTGCTAAATCAACGCCACTAAACAGGGAGATTATACTGGGTTATCTGATGGGCCCAATGTAATCACAAGGGTCACTGAAAGTGGAAGAAAGAGGCAGAAGAAGGTCAGAGGGAGATATGGAAAAGAATAAAGGTCACAATGCTGACTTTGAAGGAGGAAGAGGGACAAGGAATACAGGTAGCCACTAGGAGCTGGAAAAGGCAAGGAAACTGATTCTCCCCTACAGCCTCCAGAAAGGAATGCAGCCCTGATTTTAGCCTTTGATTTCAGTCCATGATTTTATTAGTCCAGTGAGACTTCCAACTTACAGAAGTGTAAGTTGATAATTTTGTGTCATTTTAAGATACCAAATTTGTGGTAATTTGTTATAGCAGCAATAGAAAACTAATACTGATGGTAAGTAAAATCCATCAGATAAAATAGGTAATAGTGAGTTGATACAGATATACAGATATAAATAGATGATAGATAAATGGACAGAGATAAATAGAAAGTTTGATGGAGATTAAGGTATCTACATGGTTCAAAGCACTTATCCACAAAATACTTATTAAGAAGGGGCAGTGAAGCCTGGCAAATACCACCTTCATCACACGACCAAAGTGATCATCATCAGCAATGGAACAAACTAAAATCATGTGTCACCCGATAGGATACACAATGAGAAAAACATAGCACCAATTTTGTGATATTCCTGACAAAGACATATAACCTGAATCTAATTATAAGTAAATATTAGATAACCCAAACTGAAGGTCACATCACAAAATAAATGACCTATAATCTTAAAAAGTGTTAAGATTAAGAAAGTTAAGGAAAGACTGTATCAGATTGAAGAAGAGATATAGTGACTAAATAGAACATGTGATTCTGAATTAGACCCTCTTGCTATAATTTAAGACATGACTGGGACAACTGGCAAAACTTGATGATGGCTGAATATGTTAGATGGTAAAAGAATGTGTCAATTTTAATTTCCTATTTTTAAGAGGTGCGTTGTGGTTATGTAGGAGATCTTGTTTGTAGAAAACACACAGTGTAGTATTGGGGGTAATAGGGCATCAAGTTAGCAACTTACTCTCAAACATTTTAAGGGAAAAAAATTCTCTGTACAGTACTTGCAACTTTTCAGTAAACTTGAGATTGTTTTAAAAGGCAAATCAATAAATAATCAAAGAAAGGAGAAAAATAAAACTCATAAATGTCCTCTCACAAAATGCCATTATTTACATAAACTGATAAACTTTTCTTCATAAGTAATTTAGGCAATATGTATCAGAAATTTTTAAAATCTTTAAAATGCATTATGGGGAATTCCCTGGCGGTCCAGTGGTTAGGACTCTGTGCTTTCACTGCAGGGGGCACAGGTTCGATCCCTGGGGGAACTAAGATCCCTCAAGCTGCAAGATGCGGCCAAAAAATAAATAAATAAAACATTTAAAAATGCTTTATGGCTTTTGGCCCAATAAGTTCATCTCTGGTAATCTGGCCAAAGAAAATAATTCAAAACACAAAAAGCTTATTTAATCTCCACAGATGTTAATTCCAGTATGACTTATAATAGTAAAAACGTTTAACCACTGAGGATTTGTATTAATGGGAAATTTGTGTCACCTATTACACACATTAAAAAAGAAAATTCTATGCTACTGAAAATAATACACAAAGAGTTTTGAATAACATGAAAAAAATGTTCATGCTATAACACCTACAAAGAGAATTTTGGCAATACCATCAAAATTACAAATGCACATTCCTTTTCACCCAGAAATTCTAGTGCTAGGGTTTTATCCTACTGATTTACACACACATATGCAAAAGAACATATATTAAAAGGTTTTCACCACCACATTGTTTGTAAAAGCAAAAAATTATATATAACCTAAATGACCATCAACAGAAATTAGTTAGAAAAATTATGATACATATACAAAATAGAATATTCTGTGTTTACAAAAAAATAATAGGGAAGCTCTTTATGTACTCCACAATATTAAATGAAACGAACAGGATGCAAAACAGTGTGCTAAAAATTAGTGAATACATATATAGACATATATATACACACATATAGACATAAATTTGTTTATGGACTACCTCAAGAAGGATCTAGAAGGATGTGCAAGAAAAGAAAGCACTAGTTGCCTCCAAAGAAGGTAACCAGGTAGCTGAGGAAGACTTTTTACCTACACCTTCTTATGCTTTTTCCATTTTTTAGCATGTGATTGTATGCTTCTTTTAAAATTAGTTAAGCCTAAAGTTTAAAATTTAATAAACAGTTCATAAAATACATAAGGAGACCAAACTAGATAATTTCCCGTCTTTTACATTTTCATTTTTTTCAAATTTTCTAATTGATCATGTATTATTTAATCAGAGAATTAATATATTACTTTAAAAACTGGCATATTATCTAGGGAAAAAACATGGTTAAAAATGTGTAAAATCATAGCTAAAAATATAAGAAAAAAATATAAAGTCTCATTTTTTATTACCACTACTCCATATTATTTGAAAAATGCCAAACAGAAACTTAAAACACTCTAACCTTTCACAGAGCTTACTGTTATGCCAAATTCATGTTCCCATTTCATTCTTCATTTAAAAAAATTTGTTTAACTGATTCACATACATAATGCTAAGAAACAAAATCTCTCTGTCCTATTCAAGAAAAGCCTTAAAACAACCAATGATGCCAATATTTTCTCTCTCTTTTTGTTGTTTTTGAAGTTGGAGTTATAAATAAAATCTATATCTTATGTGAGTAATAGAATATGTGAGTTTAGGTAGTAACTCAGAGAGAGGTCAACTATGTAGACAGAAAAGTTCCTGTTCCCATTCCAACTTCAATGTGGCAATTTGGGATCCACTGGAGAGTTTTTGCCTCACTTTCATCCTAAGCACATAGCCTGGAATATACATACTTAAAACCAAGATCATCAGTGAGTTACATCCTAATTGCTAATGAAACAAACAAATAAACAAAAATGAGAGAAATGAAGGGCAGACCTAGGAAGAGACTAGAAAAGCTACAGGAAAGAAGATAAACTGGATAAGGCAGAAAGCTCCTCAGAGAGCCCGGATCAGCAGAGACTGCTACATATCTGGGTATAAACTTGGAAATAAACTAAGCACTAGGCTCCTCAGCTTTGACTGGGTAAGGAACAGAAAGAAATCAGCCCTCTTTCCAAAAGCTGCTGCCTGATGTTAAGTGACATGACCAAGAACTAAAACCAGTTCTAGACTCAATCAAAATGCTATATTGTCTCTATCCCAATAAATTAAGCCTATTTCTTCTCCTGGAATAGGCACAGATTTAATTTCAACTTTGCTGTAATACACAAAAACAAAGGATACAAAGATACTTTAGATTATGAACAGTCACAGAGGTGCTGAGAGAAGCACTGCTGCTTAGCTTACACTATGTTATAATAGGGTATTCTAGCAGTAGCAACTGCAGTACAGGGGCACAGACAAACCCACATTACCATTCTTCGCATCAATGTATCTGCCTCAAAGAGCAGAGGAAAAAGAAGTTTTGCGTTCACATCCAAACCATTTCAAAATATTTTGCCTCTCTCTGCCAAATGCCTTCTATCATAACCTTGCAAATTAATAGACAAGTTTACATTTCATTTTTTTCATCAGTAAAACAGGGAGATATGTGTACTGCTCGGAAACTCCTTTTAGAGTAGTATCATAATAAAATGCACTTAAAAAGTCAAAGCTGGAACTCTGAAAAGACAACACAGTAGCTTACAATCTCAAAATGTCATCAAATTAATTTAAGCTTAGATTTATCAAGATAATTCCCAAAGTACAGTTTATATGGAATGATTCTGAAGAGTGATTTGCTTTAAACTCAGGCACCCCAATGCCAACAACTCCCAATTTTCTGTGCTACAAGAAGCCAAGATAACAGCTAATTGGAAACTGACTTAAATTTTGTTTTAAAAAGTATTTTATAATTACACAGAAATATGGGTGTTTCTGGCAATTCACAATACTACATGTTGTGTTTTATTATTATGTTGAAACATTTGGCTTGGTAGACACTTGTTATTCAACTCTTTATTTGCTACATAATTCTAATGCAGATATCAGCCTGGAACAGTACTCTCCACTCACTTAAAACTCACTAATCCTTACTTTTTTAAGAGCAAAAGGGTAATTATTTTTCCTGCTTATTTTTACAACAGATACTGTTTAAACCTGCTTAGTCAGTAAATATTCACTGATCAGGAACTAAGGACCAAATACTGCTTACGTCAAAAAGTATTTAGATATAAGGAAATCACTGGTTAAATCCATTTAAAGTACTTAAATGGAGTTGATGCAACCAAAATGAAACAGGAAAAATTATTAACAGTAACTTAAAAATTGTTAAAATAGCTAGTGACATTCTAGAATTTTTAAATACTCACTTGTAACAGATAGGAACTTCCTGGATCTAATAAGCTTACAGCCTCATTTTGCATCGTGTTCTGTTGTGTAATTGCATCTTCTCGTTTCCGCTCTTTCTGCCCAGCTTCATCATCTTCATATTCATCTAAGCACTGAAAGAAAGAATAGTTTCCATTTTACTTCTATATAATATTAATAAAATATTTTGATAGTACGTGAAGATACATTTGATAGCATTAAGAAATACTAAGCATTCAGAAACTACACAATAAAAGTGTTCCTTTCAACAACTGGTACATTTAATTCCTATAAACTAAATTATCTGCTTAAAATCCAAACCTCCACATTCACACCCTTGTCAACATCTTTCTAGGCTCTAGGCTCTACCTACCAGTGACAAGGTTTGCTTAAAGGTAGGGTTCACTCTTTCTTCATCATTCAATCTTCAAGTAAATGGACTACCTTAAAGCACTTTTTGGAAGGTAACAAAAGACACACCACACAGACATGGAATGTAGAGTCTAACGGGAAGGGGTGTGTGTCTGTGTGTACATGTGCAGATAACTTAATAATAAAAGCCACTGAAGGTAGGGGTGTGTGTGTGTGTGTGTGTGTGTGTGTGTGTGTGTGTGTGTGTGTGTGTGTATGTGTGTGTGTGTGTGTGTACGTGCGCACATAACTTAATGTTAAAGGCCATTTTCTACCTTAGTAGCCTATAAGTATCTTCACCTAGGGAGTAAGTCTTCTACAAACACTCTGTAGAAGAATTTACAATTTAAAAAATGCGTTTAATTTGGAATTGCAGATATTAAAAAAAGAAGAATCTCAGATGATGGGAAGAACATATGGAAAAGCTTACATGAAAGGGTGCTGTTTAAAAAACCGAATCACCACCTGTGTTATCTACCCAGACTTTTTACATTAATAAAAAAAAAACAAAACCAACAACCCATAAACAGAAACTAAACTCTATCCATTACACCCACTGTGAAATAGGTCATCTGTTCCTTGTAACTGAACACATTCTTAACCAATATACTGCCTGTGTGTGTTTTGTAAGAGACAAAAAATAAATAATATCTCTGCAGGCACTTTGTAAACACTAAGACACTGACCAAAGCACAGAATAGCAGGAAAGACAACAGTATTTACAAATTGTGCAAAGAGAAAAGAAAGGCTGAAGCCACTGTGCAAACCAAGAAGGATCCCTGGAGCATCTGAAATAGGAGAACACAGAAAATAAGCAGCACATTCAAAGACACAAGGTCCATAGCGGGGGGTATGGAAGAAAGCATCTGTTTGACATGGAGTCTTAAATCAGGATGATGTGGAGGGAAAGCTGGGGGACAGAATGGAAGGGATGAATTAAAGAAACAAGTAGGCTGAGATTCCAGAGAATGTTTAGGGTCTCTCCTGTAATGCAACTAACTATGTGTACAGGTGTCACCTGGCCCTCTTCTCACCCTGTGGGAACTGGGGCTTAGGTAACTGGTACAAGAAAAATGATAACACTGTGGCTACTGCTATTGCTGTGAGGAACAAACTGTTCTTGACTCCCAGGAGACTAGTGTCTTCTGCCAGGATCCATGAAACCAGAGCAGGCTAACTCGTTAGCTTGTAAGCAGGGTAAGATCTCAGATCCTTCAAAGTCCTTGACAGAGGTGAGTATTGGAAAGGCATATGCTCTGATCACAAAGAAATACAGATAATAAATAGCCTAAGAAGTCTAGACTTTTCATTACGTAACTCTGAAACATGTTACGGTGCTACAATTCCCTGGAATATAAGTAAAACATGATCAAAACTGATTTGGGGAAAGGAACCTGTATACAGCAATTCAGAGTTCTGATTAACAGGGACCAAAAGTGGAGACTAAACAACATAGTAGGCAATGGGATCCTATGAAAAATGATATATCTGGGAATTCCCTGGCAGTCCAGTGGTTAGGACTCAGCACTTTCGCTGCCGGGGCCTGGGTTTGATCCTTGGTCGGGGAACTAAGATCCCTCAAGCCTCTCAGCATGCCCCCCCCCAAAAAAAAAGATGTATCTTAGGTGGAAACAGAATCAATAAAAGGAATCTAGTAAAGGGTACCAAAGTTTAAGAAATTAGTCCTGATTAGAAAACGAATCTCTCTTAGGACTTTTAAAAAGACTTTCTCAAACCAATAGACAGTATCATGTTTTATGCCAAAATATCAACAAAATTTAAATGCAAAGCCAGACTTAAGACACTGATGTCCACTCTCAACAGGGTGGTTACCATCACTCTGGAAGTACTATTTGGTAAAACTAGGGAAGAAGAATAAGAGATTTCAGCATCAGAAAGGCAAATTTTCATCATTTCAAATGATACAAATTTGTCAGAAATATTTTAGAATTACTACAGTTCCTTAAGATGGTTTTTCATTAAGCACACAGAAATAAATAGCTTCTCAGAGTAACATCAATAGCTAGTTAGATTATATAATTTTAAGAGTAACCATAAAAATAAACTAAAAAAACTTTATGAAAAAACTATAAAACTTTACTGAGTGGTATAAATTAAGATCTCTTCTTAAGAAAAAAAAAACTAATACTGAAGGTGTCAATATCTGTAAATCAATTCATAAGTTGAATTTATTTGGAAAGTAAGGGTGGATCATCTGGATGCATAATTACATAAGACACCCAGAAAAATTACTTCTTAAAGAGAGTTATGACAGAACACTCACTCTAACTAACATTAAAATGTATAAAACCACAACACCGAAAACTATGTGATAAAGATACTAGAACGGAAAAGAGAGTGGAGTACAGAAATTCTTCAATACATAGTACTGAGACAAGAGTCAGCAAGACTCTAAGACCTAGAAAGAATAAAAAGTGGTCTCATCTAGCCTTCTACTCTGTGAAAGCAATCATTCTCTGGTACCTGGGCTGTAAAAATCCCTGACCGTAGGATCAAATGTCAGTAGCATGAATTCTTAAATCATAGAGTAATATAGACTCACCAGCATTAAAAGAAAGCAGAAAAAATAAACTTCAGTAAATGTTTGCTAAATGAACCAAGATGAGACAAATTAGGGAAATGGACTGTTGCATACCAAGTTAAAATTCTGAATGTTCTTTTTCTTGGCAACACTCTTACACCCACTGACCTGGGAACCTATTTATCACACATACTATCTCTGTGGAGAGTGTGTACATCTTACTTTCCAGGAAGCTTTTAGAATAGGAATTACTTGATGAATCACAATTTCCCTCCAAAGTTCTTCTAGAAACCAGTATAGTTCTTTTAGCAACAAGCATCTTACAAATTCCTTAAACTATCTTACTTAACGGGGGATAACTACACCTGGAGGAACCATTTGGTAGAAATGGTGAGAAATAAGAAAAGACTGAAAGCAAAAAGGAACTGAGTTAATTGACAAAGGTGGGTAAAGACATCTCCTATTCTACTTCTTGTAAAGATTAATAATTTTCTAAGCACAGAAGCTGGCTGGTATCCTCAAGGGAGAGAGAGAGTTGGTCTTTAAATAAGTACTAGCAAAAATAAAACCAAAAAGAACCCTAAATATTTTTTAAAGCTTCTTTCTATGAATTATAAGCTTTTTATCTGGGAGGGGAAAAGATGAGAAGAAAATAGCTACTGATTTTATAGTATACTTACAACAGTAATGTGGGACTGAATCTCCTACCTCTCTTCTCAGCTCTCATTTATAGATAAATGTAATAAACATGTAAAAGTTATTCTCTCCTTTCACACAGATTAGAGAGGAAGTTGCATGGGAACTGAGTTAACAATTATTTGAAACAAACCAAAAAGTCAGATTTTATGAAATGATAATAATAAGCATCACTAATTCTCATCAAGCTCTTTGCTCTTCCCAAAGGTACATTTAGAGTGTTAATATTTTAGCAAATAAAACCTCAGAACAAAAAAGGAAATGTATGATTTTCATTGCTAATAACAAAGTATCAACACTGGAAAAAAAAAAGCTACTTTGAATAATTTTTTATAACATGTAAGATTATTGCTCAGATCTGACAAAGTAACCAAATAAAAAGAAAATGGATTTTTTGTTAAGTCCTATTAGTTAGGATTCAAAAAACTGTACTTCATAGGAGCACAACAGAAAGTTCAGAAATAGATCTAAATAGACAAATTGTGTTTACAATAAAGTAGAAACTCTTACTGGTGGGAAAGAATGGGCTTTTTTTAAAACACATGGTTTGGGGATAACTGAATAACTATGTATTTTTTAATGTGAAATTGGATTTATTCCACATACTAGGATAAATTCCAGTACATCATTAAAAATGAGCAAGGGCTTCCCTGGTGGCGCAGTGGTTGAGAATCCGCCTGACGATGCAGGGGACACGGGTTCGTGCCTGGTCTGGGAAGATCTCACATGCCGCGGAGCGGCTGGGCCCCTGAACCCAGCGGCCATGCTGGGCCTGTGCGTCCGGAGCCTGTGCTCCTCAACAGGAGAGTCCGCAACAGTGAGAGGCCCGCGTACCACAAAAAAAAAAAAAAAAAAGAGCAAAAATTTGAACACTCTGCCGAAGAAAATATAGGGGTGACAAATAAATACATGAAAAAAAGGCTCAATATCAGTACTTATTAGGGAAATGCAAATGAAAACCACAATGGGCTATCACTACATACCTACTGGAATAATAAAATTAAATATCGACTAAAATTAAAGTGTTAATGAGGATTTGAAACAACCGAATGTCTCCTATATTGCTGGTAGGAACTGACAGTGGCGTAGTCATACAGGGAAACGCTTGGCAGTTTCTTATAAATTTAAATATATGCTTACCATATGACCCAACAATTCTACTCCTAGTTAGTTACGAAGAGAAATGAAAACATATTCACTCAAACCTTACACAAAAACTTGAACAAAAAAAAAATAAGGGCTTCCCTGGTGGTGCAGTGGTTGAGAGTCCGCCTGCCGATGCAGGGCACACGGGTTCGTGCCCCGGTCTGGGAAGATCCCACATGCCACAGAGCGGCTAGGCCTGTGAGCCACGGCCACTGAGCCTGCGCGTCCAGAGCCTGTGCTCCGCAACGGGAGAGGCCACAGCAGTGAGAGGCCCGCGTACCGCAAAAAAGAAATAAAATAAAAAATAAAATAAAATAAAAATCAGTTTTCATAATAGCCAAAAACTGGAAATAGTCCAAATGCACATCAACTGGTGAACAGATAACCAAGAGTAGTACAGCCATGCAACAGAATATACTCAGTAACAAAAGAATTATGCTAAGACACCAGGAAATGAAGACTATATGCTGTGTGATTCAATTTCTGTAAAATTCTAGAGAAAGCAAAGTCATAGTAACAGAAAGCAGATCAGTGGTTGTCAGAAGCTGTGCCTGAGGGGAGCGGGCTGACTAGAAAGGGGCAGAATGAATGACGGAAGTGTTCTACATCCTGATTCTCATGGTGGTTTGCCCAGTTGTGCATATTTGTCAAAATTCATCAAATCACACTCTTAAGACAGTAGCATATTATTATATGTAAAAGACACCTTAATAAATATGACTTAACAAAGAAAGAAATATCGTGGAGGTACTGAACAAATAAAATGAGTTTAAAAAAAAACTGAACCTAAATCTGATTAAGACTCTAGATCCAACTACCAACTAAAGGAAATAGAGGGAATAGAACAGTATATTAGACAACACCATGGAGATGCAATCATGAAAATCCAGATTGTGGGGATATAGAAGACCACAGAGCAAACAGTCATCTGGGGCTACATAAGGTTTGTTGCTTTAAAAAAAAAAAAAAACACTTTAAAAACCATTCTCAGCTCTCCATCATATAGAAATAAGCCTCTGCTGATCCCTGTTATAACTATAAAATACAAATGGCCAGTTCTTACAACTAATAAATTGTAAGAAAGGGAGAGAGAGGGAAAAGGAGAAGAGAGCCACAAATTTGAAACTCAAAGGACATATGAATGAATATCAATATATTGACCTCATTTGCATCCTTACTCAAAGAAACTATTTTTTTTTCAAAGAAACTATTTTTAAAATAATCATTTAAGAGACAGTTCGAACAATGATGAAATCTGAAATTAAGTCTAAGGAGTTTCATGAGATTAAGGAACTATATTTAAGGTTTGACAGTGATATTGTTCTTTTGTTTTAAAAAGATTCCTTATATTTTAGAGACATGCTGAAATCTTTAAGAATAAAATAATAAGTCATCTGAGATTTGCTTGAAAATAACATAGGGATAGAATGGGTAGTGCGTGGTGGTATAGGTAAGACAAAACTGGTCAGGAGTTGATCACTGTTGAAGCTGAAGGATGTGGACATGGCGGACTTCACTGCACCATTCTCATGACTTTTATATTTGACCGAAATTCTCACAATAAAGTTCTAAAAGTAGCAATAAAATTTGACTGTGCACTGACTAAGTAACTAGAACTAGGTAAGTATCTTTCCTATGAAGCATAACATTTCTGCCTCTAGAGAACAAAATGGTGGAATATTATTTGAAAACTGTTTTCAAAGAAATGGAAATGTTTGCAATTTAATGTAGAGTGGGGAAAAATACTATGATGAATGATAAAAAGAAAAATATATATTATCTCTAGATTTTCTTTTTTTAAATTTATAACTGTCTATAAGTTATATTTTAGATTAAAAAATATAAGAACTCAGATTTTGGAATCAGAGAGACCTAGATTCAAATCCCACGTTGGTGAATTAAAATAGTAATAGCATCTACTAGTAACTGAATATTTTCTAGGTGTGTAGAGAGCACTGTTAAGCTCTAATATCTAGTATTTCAAATACAGGTAATTTTCACAAAAACCTTAGGAGGTGGGTACTACTTTATATAAGAGGGATGTGAGGATTAGAATTAAGTAACAGGACACAAAGTTGTTGAGGGGTACCGTCAGAACTCCAACCCAAGCAGCCTAACTACAAACCTCAACCTCAATTTTCCAACTACCAGTTGTAACCTATTCATCTGTCACGAAATCCATTTAGTGCTCTGCAACCCAGAGTTTATTTGAAGAAAAAGAAAAGGAACAGAACAGAAAATATCAGTGAGCACTTTTCTGTGAAACTTTGGTTTCACGTTATCTCGTGAGGGTCCTGGATCACTTTGCAGAACACAGAATTACTGGAAGTTACAGGAAAAAAAAGAGTGGTTATGAGTTGACTATTGTTGTAGCTGGATGACAGTTATATAAGGGGGGTTCATTTACTCTGTATTAGCTCTGTGTATGTTACCTTTTTTTTCCCCCATTTTTAAAGGGACTTTTAGGTTCTACCAGGTCTCACTTCCATGTTTATTTCAGTCACTGACAGCAGACCAAACTTCCCCAGGTCTCACCCATTCACTTGTACAGACTCTCATTTCCATACCACTCTGTACGGTCCCTAATCTGACCCAATCCTGTGTCCTTCCTCTCCCTTCCAAATCATTCCTCTGTGCGCCCTCTGGAATTCCTGCTGATTAACATTTTGCTTTCCTCAGCTACAGGATGAAACCTAGTTGGCTCCCTGAAAAAGCCCTTTCCCCTGTAGCTCAGTCAACTGGAAGCTATTTGTTTTTGAAGTTCTTTCATACCTTTGGGCCTGGTGGTAGGATTAGTGTATTCTCTGACTACCTCTCTGGAGCAAGTATCTCCTTTGGCCACAATGCTCTAGGCCAATGATTCTTATTCAGTCAATACCACTCCCTACAAGGCATGGAATTTTGTGGTGGCATTTTTGGTCATATTGATGACTAAGAAATATTACTTGTTTATGGATTGGAAGCATGAAATGGATATCTTGCATTTGAAAAATTAGTCCCTCTAAGATAGAACTGACCCACGTCCCATCCAAATGTAAAATGTAATACCAAAAAGTCATGCGGTGAAAAATCTATTTATAATTATCTGAGCCTAAACATATTTTACGGGGTGGTGGTGCGGGGGGGGAGGGGGATGGGGGAGTGGAGGTTCCAGAGTTTTAAAATACATACAGATTTTTCCAGGAAGACAACTACCCTTTAAATCCAGAGAACATGATATTTCATTTGTTAGTAGCCTTATTTTTTTAAAGTTGCTCAACATTTTGGAAAAGGTCGCTGACAGCAAAACTATTTGTGGTATTTGACTCACTAATAAAGCACACTTTTATCAGTCCAAAAAAAGGTTTTTAATAATCAACATTTTATAAGTTCATAGACTAAAATAACTAAACAGGATCCATTTCATGGTAGCTTTTCCCTATTCATTTGAAAAAGCAGAACTCCACAAAATTCAGGAATCCAGAAAAAGCAACCAACATACCATTTGCCTACTTTAAACACAACTTGTATTAACATTTTTAAATGCTTCTAATATATGGAGAAGAGCATATTCAATAGAACTTTTTACTTAATAAGAATTCTTCGACAGTAAGTAAGCCTCAACAATCACTCATAACTATTATTTATCTGAAACTATGCACACACAACTAAAGAAAATACAATTTTAAAAAATATTTCAAATGCATTAAAAATTGTTAAAAATAATTTTTAATAAAATAAATGCTGAAGCCAAGTTTTGACACTTTCATAACTAGAATAAATTGTGTGGTATACTATCTAGTTCTTGGAAGAGCTCAGCTAGAGATTGCTTCACATTCCTTTTTCTTTTTTCACATTTGTTCCCTTTCATAAGTGAGGAGTCTTACAAATGAATTAAACAATTCATTCATCTCCAAACACTATTAACAATAGTTCTTAAAATCCATTCAAAAATACTAGTCCCCTTAATTTTCAGAATCTCTCCCCAAAAGTGTAATATCATGTTCTTCTTCCCAAATGCCTGTCTCTGTAACCTATGAACACCTGATCTTAATATAAGGAATCCACACAAATTCCTTAGGTGTTTCAGTTTTTCAGTAAATTTTTGCCAAGTATAATTACTTCTCTATAAAACTCTAACACTAGGGAATAGCACAATATTTTCAACATATGAATCAGAATGAGGAACAGAATTACAATAGAACTAAACAGCCAAGTAAGTTTAATTGTATTTATGTACAATAAATCATATAAATGTGGCTCTAAAAGCATGCTGATTTCCCTTTGCATTTTAAGCAACCTTAGCAAGGCTTTTAGGGAAGAGAAAAAAAACTATACAGCTCCAGGAGAGGGAAAAAAAGTCTGTATTCGGGATCACACAGTTACAAACCATGAATGTGGATAAGTGCCTGTACTTTCCAAAACGAAAAGTTACTGTGTCCGTGAAAGGTATTAGGGGAGCTAAGCTAGATTCCACTCGTTTTCTTCAGAGAGACCATGCCATCCTATCAGTACTACTGCTGCTTCATCTGCCTCCCACTCTGGTAACACCCCTTTTCATCCTCCATTAGTCCTTTATCTAGCATATACCACTCTGTCATCATTCAACCTCTGCCAAGCTATTCCTTCCCTTCCCTCCCTGTTCCTAAGCCAAGAGGTTTCTTTTGAAATGGTTAAACAAAAGGAACTTTACAACATTAACAAAAAGAAGAGTAAGATCAAATTAATAAGCATCTTTATGTGAAAAGAACTGAGCAAAATAAACAAATGACTGCTCTCCTCTCATTAGATAGCTGAAAAAGCCACATATATAACACAATGCTTAAAAACTGCCACACACACACAGCCTTAAGCTAGAAAGTTTGGAAACTAAGTGGGATAAATTATAATGTATGGGGCTTCCCTGGTGGCGCAGTGGTTAAGAATCTGCCTGCCAATGCACGGGACAAGGGTTCGAGCCCTGGTCCGGGAAGATCCCACATGCCACGGAGCAACTAAGCCCGTGCGCCACAACTACTGAAGCCTGCACTCCAGAGACCGTGCTCCGCATCGAGAAGCCAACGCAATGAGAAGCCCGTGCACCACAACAAAGAGTAGCCCCCACTCTCAGCAACTATAGAAAACCCGCCTGCAGCAGCAAAGACCCAATGCAGCCAAAAATTAAATAATAAATAAATAATTTTTAAAATAAAATAGAATGTATGAATTTTTCAGACTAATTATTAAACATCCTGATTAACTTTGTAAATTAGCAATGAATTTCATCTATCATACTGAATTAGGCTTTCTAACAACTTGCTAATATATTGATACTAATATAAGTACTTTGATTTCATGGATTTAAAAGCTGAGTTTGCACGAAGGTTAGCATTTTAGACAAAAATGAAATCTTATCTGTAAAGAATCTGAAAATATAACACTCCAAAAAAACAGGAAATGAAAACAGAATTTCATCCTTCCATAATTTTAAAGTACCTTCCCCACCTTAAATTCTACACCAATACTATCAGATATGACTCAGCCATGGACAAACCAACCTCGTGCTGGGATCCCATCAGATCTCAGGGCTAAGCAGTGTCAAGTTCTCTAAAGAGCAACAATATTCATGATTAGAGAGGCAGGCAGCATTCTCACTTTCAGCAATCTCAACAACAACAATAACTTAAAAACTACAGTTGGGTACTTTTTATTTAAACAGAAAATGAGATTTTCCTAATTACAAAATTAATGTACATTGCAAGAAAACTTTTAAAATACAGAAAAGAAGAAATTAAAAATCATCCTTTATCTTAAAATAAACAACTGTCATCACTTTGGTACAAATCATTCTAGTACAACTTTTTCTTTCTTTCTTTTTAAATCCATATAATTGTAGGCATCCTGTTTTGAGATCTATTTACATGGCCTCTTCATTTTCAACAAAAATTTTAGTAGTTGCATAGTATGATACTAGATTTGTTTAATCAGATCTGTGTTGTAGGACATATAAGCTAAATAGCCTTTCATATAAATTTGTGTGCCTATCTCTCATTTTTATGGCTCTATAAACATGCTGCCAAATTTTCCTCCAAGAAGGTTAATGTTGTCTCACCCTTATTACTGTTTTAACCCTCTCCGAACATGTTAGGCAAATAATGGTTTCACTGAATCCTAGGTGAGCAGGATGAACTTGTGCTCTCTTTTTATTGGCTTTATGTATTTCTTTATGTATCTTCACTTTCTTCACTGATATCCTCTCTCAATTTTTATACTGGTTTATTCATTTCCTTAGTATGTCCAAAAGCTCTTCATATAGTAAGATGGTAACCTTTATCGTCAATTTTTTTTTCTAGCTCACCTTTTAATTCTGTTTAAGTTTTCCTTCTGAGATTTACTCCCTGTGGTTTTATGTTAAGAAAATGTTTTTCTTACTTTAAGATCTAATAAACAAGGACTTCCCTGGTGGCCCAGCAGTTAAGACTCTGCACTTCCATTGCAGGAGGCGCACGTTCGATCCCTGGTGGGGAAACTAAGATCCCACATGCCGCTCGGTGCAGCCAAACAAAAAAGTCCATGAATTCCAAAGTTCATGAATTCTGGAATTTGTGGATATTCCTATTTTTAAAAAATCTAATAAACACACATACTTTCTAACTTTTACCATCTCACTTTTTTAAACTTTTTAACTCATCTCATATTTAATTTCTTGTATAGGGAGTGAGTTTGGAATCTAATGATTTTTTTAGGGTAAGCCATTGTTCTAGCCACAGAAATGGACTAACCCAGAACTGCAACACTGGCGGGAGGCTGTATGAGTAACAGCCCTGGGAGGAGCTCAGCAACCCCTCCAGGTTCACACCTAGGGGCTCTTAAGCAACCCCTATCTCCTCACCACTGATTCAAAATGCCATCTTTATATTTTTATATATGGCTATGTTTTAGCTTTCTATTCTGTTCCATTGATCTATTTACGTTAATGCTCAAATCATATTATTTTTATCATTAAAAGTTAATAGTATCTAGTAGTATCTAACAGTTTCCTTGATTATTATTCATTATTCAACTCTCTTGGCTATTCCCAGATGACAAATTCTCCTGGTACAATGGAATAATTATTTCAGTACATTTGAAATAATGTATAAATTATTTGGAGAAGACTACCGACAACATTAATTAGCTGTGTGATCTTGTAAAATGGGAACAGCAGTACCCACATAACAAGTTTGTGCAATAAGTTAGAACTAAGGAAATGAAAGTAGATATGGACTGTGGACAGACATAGCAAACAGCAGTGGAATCTGAACGGACTGAGAGAGTCCAAGCAGTAAGCAGCAGTAACAAGATGACTCTTAGTTTTCTAGTTCATGGTATCATTCTTGCACGCAGATAATTTAGAGAGGAGAAACAATGAGGTCTTTGGTGTTGAGTATTTGGAATACTTGTGTGATATAAACAAATAATTCAAGGAAAGGAAGGACCAAGGTAGAGATCAAAGGCTAAACCTTTTCTAGTAAAACTCTCAAGATGGCTCTAAATGTAGGTAAATTGGACGACACAGGCAAACAAAAATTGAGAGAGCTCTGACAGAGGGTTCTCGAACTTCTCTGAGAAGTAACTGTGCTTTTTTGCTGACAAACATGGGTAAAAGTTTAGGATAAGGTAGTGGGGTGTAGGTTGATTAAAAGTTTAGAATACATATTTGTAGGAAATATGAAACTGAGTGAAAATAAAAGTATGTAAAGGATTTCCAGACAAGTGCTGAGGGTCCAGCTCAGAAGGAAAACCCTAAGACTTCAAAATGGCACCCATCTCTAATATCAGCTGTTATTAATTTAAAGCTCATTACTGCTATGAGTCCAACTCTAGTAGAGAAACTTATTTATAAATATTTTCAGCAAGTTGTCTAATTATTTTTGGAATGAGTAAGGAGGAGGGTCTCCCCATATCCCTAACTGTTCAAACAGGTAACTCAGAAGCAAGTCTTGACCAGCGAGATATTAATTGTGCGATTATACTTGAACATAAAAACTTTGTTAGGGCTTCCCTGGTGGCGCAGTGGTTGAGCGTCCGCCTGCCGATGCAGGGGACACGGGTTCGTGCCCCGGTCCGGGAAGATCCCACATGCCGCGGAGCGGCTGGGCCCGTGAGCCATGGCCGCTGAGCCTGCGCGTCCGGAGCCTGTGCTCCGCAACGGGAGAGACCACAACAGTGAGAGGCCCGCGTACCGCAAAACAAAACAAAAAAACTTTGTTAATATCATTTTCCATCAATATCTGACTTTCCCCCACTAGACTCCAGAACCACACTGATTTTAGATGAAAATTCTTTCTATGGTTTTATATTATACTTTCTTTTATTATCTACAACCCAGGTCTCAACCTAATTATATTTGTTTTAATGCTTAGCAATCCCAAGTACTAGGCTTGGGTATTTACAACATAAAATTTCCTCAACATGAGTCACACAAACAATGCTAGGAAACAAACTAGGCACTAGTGTAAGGAAAGAGACTATCTTCAGAACGAACTACCAAAAGAGACAAATGTGTAAAATATATTCTATCTTAGATGTATCAATGATGGCTCTTAAATAAGCATAGTGCTGAGGTTGGAAAAATAAACATCACACTCCTAAGCTTAACGGCTCACAAATTATTGATTATACTCCTAGAGACTCAATGAGTAATCAAAGAAAACAACCCAAAATACCTATATTTAGCTTTCAACCATTATCAGATTTAAACAATCCAGTATTCACAGCCTTTCTTCAACTACATCCAATGATGCAAATCTAATCCCATGATTGTTATTCTTCAACTTCCTAGATGTCTGGGCAATATATGTAACTGCTCTATGCTTCAGGTTTTTTTTTAAATCCGTAAAATGGGGATGACAGCAATAATTATGTCCCATAAAATTTTAAGGATTAAAGGAAATCATGTATGCAAAAAGCTAAGAACAGTGATGCACACAGCAACTTAGTAAATGTTTTATTATCATCATTATAACTCCCATCAATGAACACTCAGATGTACAAGTAAACATGATAATAATAACACCAGCTAACTTTTACCAGACACAATGTACTAGGCATTATTCTAATACTTTATTTGGATCATTTCATTTAATCCTCACAGGTAGGTACTAGTATAGATTCCTTTGGTCAATGCTGTTTCAACTGGAATTGCTTTCTCCTTACTCCTCTGTGCTAATCCAACCACAAGTATCCAATTCTTCCACTGAGTAGGCACTTTGTATTTACTGAATATTTATTTATTGAATGAAACCTTGTCTGATTATTCCAAATGTAAAAAATCAGATTATAAATTCTCCATTTCTTAATTTTTAACTCATTCCAGTTCTTGATTACATATTATATAGCACTGGTCCCTTTTCTTTCGTTTCTTTCTTTCTTTTCCTTCCTTCCTTCCTTTATGGCTGCGTTGGGTCTTTGTTGCTGCTTGCAGGCTTTCTCTAGTTGCAGCGAGCAGGGGCTATTCTTCGTTGTGGTGCATGGGCTTCTCCTTGCGGTGGCTTCTCTTCTTGTGGAGCACAGGCTCTAGGCACGTGGGCTCAGTAGCTGTGGCTCACAGTCTCTAGAACGCAGGCTCAGTAGTTGTGGTGCACAGGCTTAGTTGCTCCGTGGCATGTGGGATCTTCCCGGACCAAGGCTCCAACCCATGCCCCCTGCATTGGCAGGCTGATTCTTAACCACTGCGCCACCAGGGAAGTCCCTGGTCCCTTCTTTTACGTTGCAAATTCTACCTACTTAATTAGGTTTCAAGGTTCCCAAAGGCAGAAACCTCATCCAGTATTATTTCTGGATACTTCAGTTTCTTGTCAGTAACACCTACACAATGGGAACTTAATAAACAAATGCAAATTCCCTAATTTAATATTTCCTGACTGTCCTATATAAATTTTAAATAATTTTAACAGCATATTTATTCACTTTTATTCAAAAACATTCCTTCTGCTTAAAAAATACAGTTTGAAAAATCCTCATGTACACAGAAATAATATCTGGTAACTACCTCCCATTTTATCCCAGTCAATTTCATTATAGATTCTAACGAGAAATACAGGATTTTCAAGAACTCTCATACACAGCATACTTTAAGAAACACTATATAAATGCAGTAAAGCCTCGTTTCTTCAGCAATAAACAAGCAAAACTTCCCTCTTATATAATGAATGTGGATCACTTTCAGCCTCAAACCCCTCCCCCCTCAAAGAATGAAAAGCAGTAATTAATAAATTCAGAGGACCTGAAACTAAGTCAAGTCTAAAAGGATTGCAGGCAGAAGCCCTGAAACTTTTAAAATAAGTTACCTTACTAGTTTTTGTGGAAATGTTTATTTATAAAAACACTCAGAATTTCCTATAGTCAAACCACCTATTGAGATTTTAGGCAGCAGGGAGAGAGAAGATTATAGAACAGAAGGCAATCTACCACACGTTGAGATTTCCCCAATGTAACACACATTTTCTGAGAATTCAGAAATATTTGGATAAACATAATGACAGAATAATTTGTATACATACTTGAACAAAAAGAATGATAGCACCGAATCCTTTGAAAATGAGCAATTGTCCTGGAATCTCTTTTATGCTTAGAGAAACAAAACCACCAAACAGCTTCTCTGTCTCCTTTCACCAATGGTCAGTAGTACTAAAAAGAAATAACTAAATAAGGAAAGGTTATCGGAAAAGGGATCCTAGAGAAGAATACATGGAGACTCATAATTTTGCTAAGGTGTCCACATGCACAGCTAAAGCTCTGTAGAGTTCCTATGGACGACATACCTTTCTGGTCTAATGTCTGTAAACTTCATTTTCAGTCCTCTTTCCCCCTTAGGAACATTTGTCTAGCCCCTCTCAAGAAGCTTTACATTTCTGTTTAAATTTCCTCGTCCCCTATGCATATCCTCTCATCCCCCAGATAGTCAATCTGAAAGTAATTTAATTTAAACTTATCATACAAATCATTCATACTAATATATACTTCCATTTTTAAGAACAGTTCCTCTCACAGAAAAATTAAAAGTTTTGTCTATATTAAAAAAAAAATTAAAACCGATCTTGAATGTAAGCTAGCACTTAACACAGAGGCTGGCACACTACCAGTACTTGAATATTAAATAAATGAATGAACAACTTAACAAGTAAACTAATTAATCTACTTGAGCATAGCATGCTCCGCACCCAACAAGGGTCTTTCCTTAGCACTCCCTTAGTCTTAAATCTTTCACTTCTCTCCCATCTCTTGGCCCAAGGCTCAAGGTCTCAGTTCTATTATATGCTGTACCTTCTCCCTTTATCCCAGGCTTCCAATCATAAAATGAGCCAAGTAAGCAATCCAACCTGTATGACCACAAAATTCCAACTTCTCAAGCTCTTTAATACTTTGGGTATACACATTTTGGGTATGAAGAAGAGAAAGGAACTAGGAGAGAACTGATCAGCTGGGAGGACAGGAATGCAGCTTAAAGAAAATCAATCCTGGAATGGTTTGATGGGTGGGACTCTTTGAATGAGAGTTTGTAAGTATTATGTGTATGTGCATCTAAGAGTGAAGTTAGGGGAAATAACTAAATTGTACTGGCAGTGGCTAGATAAAGATAGTAAAAAGAGAACTAAAAATGTAATTTCAATTTTGTCTAAGGACCATATAACACCCATCTTTAAATGATGGGTTCGTTTTGCTTTAACTTTCATTATATAACGAACTCTATTTGTGCCCTTAATTCTCAGGTTTACTGATTATACAAAGGAAGTTAACCGAAATTTTTAAAATGTTTTTAGAGAGAATACTATTGATGTTAATTCAAATATAATAATGACAAGAACACTAACAATTATACAGCACTTATGTGCCAGGCACTGTTCTAATTCTTTTCAGAGCAAAATTCTTTTAACCTACACAACCACCCTATGAGATAGGCACTATTATTATCCTTACTTTACAAATTTGGAAGCAGTTAAGCAACCTGCCTAAAGTCACACACCTAAAAAGTGATGGAACTGTTATTTAAACTCAGACAATCTGGCTGCAGAGTCTAGGCTCTTAACCACTAGGCTATATTTACTATTCTGGGGTGATGTAGCTTGTTCTCTACTTTCACTGTTAAAAAAAAAAAAAAGGTCTCAAATACAGCAGATATTTTATACGATGCTTATTAACAGGATTAAGAAAGTCTAATGATTTACCAAGGGAATCTGCATAACAACTCCTTTCGTGAGCATTTTAAGGAATCATAAACATTCATTTACCTCAGATGCTACAGGACGAATCTAGGGTGGGGGGCAGAATATCAGAAAAATATATTTCATTGAATCTAAAGATGCCATTGACTGAAAACATACCATTATTTTATGTGCCACTGAGAAAGAAAATTCTGCCAAACTATAATACACCATTAGTTTAAAACATACCCTTAAATGAAAAGTGAACAAAGTATAACTAAGCCAATGAACTACAGTCACTTATCAAGGGCACTTTTAATAGATGGTTGCATAAAAGATGAGACCATGTAAAAGACTATTAGCATTTCTTGAAATCTGCTGTATCATTCTGGGAATCCACATATTTGGAAGAACTTAAAAACATGAGAGCAACATATGATTAGAGCTTAAGTTGTAGTTGTAGAGAACATCAGGACAACATGATAAACTGGTTTACCAAACATATGCTTAGGTCAGGGTATATGTATTAGTTTGTTGGGGCTGCCATAATAAAACACCACAGACTGGATAGCTTAAACAACAGCAATTTATTTTCTCACAGTTCTGGAGGCTGGAAGTCCAAGAACAAGGTATCAGCAGGTTTGGTTTCTACTGAGGCCTCTCTTTGGTTTGCAGACAGCTGCATTCTCACTGTGTCCTCTCATGGCCTTTTCTCTGTGTGTTTTCAGCCCTGGTGTCTCTTTCTCTTCTTAGAAGGACACCAAACATACTGGATTAACACCTCACTCTAACAATCTCATTCAACCTTAATTACATCCTTAAAGGTCCTATCTCCAAATACAGTCATATTGGGGGTTAGAGCTTCAACGTACGAATTTGTGAGGGGGATACAAAATTCAGTCCTTAACAACATAAAATAGCTCATCTTAGTGGAACCCATTCCTGGAATACAAAACATCATATCTGTTATAGCAAGATACTACTGAGGTAATAGTACTCAACACAAGTCATTTCTACATTAGGATCAACAACTCAAACAAACAAACAGAATAGCTCTTCATTTGAGACTAAAATAATTTACTCTATGGGATTTTAGAAAATTGTTTAAGCTCCATAAAGTGTCCTTATTTTTGGTTTTTGCTACATTCTTGTATTAGAATCAATTCACATTTTATATTACAAAGGAAAATCTTGCTTTCAGGCAATTTTTGCACACTATTCTCTATATTACTTAAGAATTAGAGCCACTATTTACCTTTGACTCACTGGCACCTTACAAAGCGCCTAGCATATAGTAGTGACTCAACAAATATCAGAGGTAGGAAGAGTAGAAGGAAAGAAGGAAGAAAGTAAGTTAGATAATTATCAATTTAGGGTACAGTACTCTAAATTCTTATCTGCTTTCAGTTTTGTACCCTCCGGATTCCTTGAACCAAAATGCTTAACATTCAAAAAACGTATAAAGATAACAGCAAGTTTAAGGTCTAACACAGACTTCAGCTGATTCTTAGCTTCATGTCACAGTTCATAAAAGTAGAAAGCAAGCAAATCTTACGAACAATGTCCAGCCCCCCCGAATGAGCATTTAAATGCTATTTGAAAGCAGAAACAGACACAGTTCAAAAGACCTTTCAGAGCTCATGGGCCTATGTAATTGCCAGGAAGTCTACTAGTTCAAAAGCTGGCTTTTGAAGTCAGCTGATTCTACAGTTTCAACGAGAAATTTTTACATTTTATCCCCCCCCCAAAAAAGGCCTTCATAAAACACAGCATTTACATATAATACCTACTCTAAACCCTAGATATTCAGAAACCATCCACTGAGTAGTCAACTCATTTAGTATTTATCATCTACATTCTCTTGTGGGTCCAAATCTACAAGGGAGAAGTGGAAGCATAGAGTAAGCTAGATCTATATGAAAGAAATATTCTTAAATACTCTGCTATTTTCAACTGTCAAGGAATATCAAAAGGAAAGCAAGGGGCTTCCCTGGTGGCACAGTGGTTGAGAGTCCGCCTGACGATGCAGCGGACGCGGGTTCGTGCCCCGGTCCGGGAGGATCCCACATGCCGCAGAGCGTCTGGGCCCGTGAGCCGTGGCCGCTGGGCCTGCGCGTCCGGAGCCTGTGCTCCGCAATGGGAAAGGCCACAGCAGTGAGAGACCCGCGTACCGCAAAAAAAGAAAAAAAAAAGGAAAGCAATATTTAAATGTTTCATTGCGGTCTTAACCATATGAAAAATATTTCAATCACACTGGACTGAATAACAGATAACATAAACAAAGGTGGACCATTTTTGGTCTACTATTTGATGTGCCCACGCTTCTCTATAAATTTAGACCACTGAGTATGAAAGCAAATTTTAAGGTAATAACACTACTTTAATTTGACACATCTGAATTAATGAACATTAACAAACAATAGTTACTTATTATTTAGAAAGGAAAACATTCCTTCAGTACAAACATGTATATGGTTTCTTTTCTTTATAATTGAAATTTAACATATGTTTAAATTGCCAAAATCCCATATCACTCAGTTTCAGTTTATTTTAAAAGGATCCAAAGTTCTTGATCTCATACGTCAGGAGAAATGAACAAGATTTTTATAATGAGAAAGAAAACAAAATGTCTATAGTAAACAATAAGTTCATTTTGTCTTAATTCTCATTTACTGAAAAATGCTCTGTGTAGCCTACTTTTCAAAGCCTTTTAAAGAATGATAATAATATGCCTTTCCCATTACATAATTCAGATCAAATTCTATGCCTAACAATTACAAGCATAAACTATTCATTTACATACCTTCCTTCAGTGTTCAGAATGCATTTATTATTGACCAAATCACTTACATAAGAGATTTAAATAGGACACTAGGTAACAAAAATTCCATTTCTCCTTGCCTTAGTTGTTTTCTTATTCCCTTTATCAAATAACTGGTATTTCAATAGTGCCCTTCTTCAGAAAGTTTAAAAAAACAACTTTTACCTACAACAATGATTCATGTTTTGTGAGCAAAGAGAGGAAGCTTTGTATTTTTGTTATTTTTATCTGTAAATATATTTTCCCTTTAACGACCAGAAACCTAAGGTAAAGAAAATACAACTTATGTGAAGTCTAAACTGAAACTAGGATTTCAAATTGAAAGTTACATTTCAAATAAATTTGAGTTTATACATTCTATCCCTAATAGTTCTTAAATAAGGATGATGGTTTCCAAACAGTACACCAAGGTAGAGTGAACTCAGAGGCTCCTCCAACGGAAACAAATAATTTTTGATATCTGTGGAACACTGCATGAGCCACTAGGCTCACGGCAGTTCAGTTTCAAAATCAGATCCTACTGCATTCCTTTATACGCACTCATTATCTTCGCAAGACTAAGTCTCTGCAACTAAATTTTAAAATTTTCAAAAAGAGGAAAAAAAATGGCCAAAACAAAAAATAAATGTGGAATACAAAATGAAGAGTACAAGTTCCCATTGATTCCATTCCAAGTTTTATGAAGTTGCATAGTATAAACTGTACACATCCCATTAGAAAAAAATTGTAGCTACTTAAGAATAAAATTAAAATATTTCTTGGGGAATTCCCTGGCAGTCCAGTGGTTAGGACTACGCGCTTCCACTGGAGGGGGCACATGTTCGATCTCTGCTTAGGAAACTAAGATTCCACATGTGGCGTGGTGTAGCCAAAAAAAAAAAAATTTCTTCAAAGAAGAAAGTCAAAGGGACTTCCCTGGTGGCACAGTGGTTAAGAATCCACCTGCCAATGCAGGGGACATGGGTTCAAGCCCTGGTCCGGGAAGATCTCACATGCCGCAGAGCAACTAAACCCATGCACCAAAACTACTGAGCCTGCGAGCCACAACTACTGAGCCCACGTGCCACAACTACTGAAGCCCGTGCGCATAGGGCCCGTGCTCCGCAACAAGAGAAGCCACTGCAATAAGAAGCCCGCGCACCGCAACCAAGAGTAGCCCCTGCTCACCACAACTAGAGAAAGTCCGCGCGCAGCAACAAAGACCCAACGCAGCCAAAAATAAATAAATAAATTTATTTTAAAAAAGAAAGTCAAAGAATTCATATGTGTTATTTATTCAAGTTGTTAGAACATAAATACTTAAGTCGTTTAGACCTAAGTAAATGGAGTTATTTGGTATTTCTTTGGATCGAAGGGCATCATGAAGGAATTACTGGCACACTAAGGGTGTGGTGAATTGAGAAAGTTTGGGAACCTTTTGATAAGACTATAAAATGAAATGCCACTGGGACTGTTACTAAACTTAACGAAACATTAAGTGACTACATTATCCTCAAAAGACCATATATAAAAGTTACTGTGTAGGCTCTAATAACTCTATTTACAAATGTCTGAAGTCATCACCTTTTCAAAGAACATTCTCCACCCCTCCCTCTTGTTTAACTGAAGTCCAGCTCTTACCTAAAGTCCAGTCCCTCTTCAGCTGTCTCTGGGGTAAAATACTCCTCAGTCCTCATTTGGGCTGGCACAAATTCATCTTCCTTTTTCCATACTTAGGAAAAAGAGCTACATAGTATTCTTATGATAAAGGCCGAACTTCTTCAACAAATTCTCATGGGTCTTGGTAACAATATATATATACAGTACCAATATTAATATTATACAAAATTCTCCAAAATACTTTCAGAGCCATATCCTGAAATATCAATATTGTCATTATGCCAACAATAGTGCTTCTCTGTATAATTTGAGGGCACACGAAGTCAGCTCAATGTTGATCTGGTTATAGCAATTCAAAGAGCTTTCAGTAGTACCAAGGGCAGGATCTCAATTAAGAACAAGTGGGTAGCAGTCAAGTTCCGCTACCGTTAACTTTAAGCAAGTCCCTCTACCTCCTGAGTCCCAGTCTCCTCAACCATAAATAGGGTCATTTATTTATATAACAATATTTAGGAATGTTCAAATGAAATTATGCTTATTAAGCACTTCATAACATATTACTTATTATACAAACAAATGGATCCATCATTCTTCCAAATATATACATGCAAAACACCGTATTAGCAAATAGCGACAGAGCAAAACACAAGACAAAAAACCCTCTCCTCATGGAACCTAGATTCTAGTTGGGAAATAATATATTTAATCTCAGCTCCCTTCCACTAAAACGACAACGAAGACATGTTAAAAAGATATTAGCACATATCAACAAAACTTGAGACAGAAGAGTGAGAGATGACAGCTAAATTCTGTCTATAAAAAGTAGATGGGGACTTGCCTGGTGGCGCAGTGGTTAAGAATCCGCCTGCCAATGCAGGGGACACGGGTTCAAGCCCTGGTCCAGGAGGATCCCACATGCCACAGAGCAACTAAGCCCGTGCACCACAACTACTGAGCCCGCGTGCCACAACTACTGAGGCCTGCGCGCCTAGAGCCCATGCTCCGCAACAAGAGAGGCCACTGCAATGAGAAGCCCGCGCACCACAACGAAGAGTAGCCCCAACTCACCACAACTAGAGAAAGCCAGCGTGGCAACGAAGATGGAACTCAGCTAAAAATAAATTAATTAACTTAAAAAAAAAAAGAGTAGATGAACAATTGCAGATTTTGCAGTGCAAAGAAAGCTGAAATCTACACGTCAAGCAAAAAAAGGGGGAAAAAATTATACCAAAGAATTGGGGAAGAGGCTTAGGAACCGAAAGTTCACAAGTCCCTAATGGCAAGGGAGAGGAGTGGGCAAAAACAGGAGGAATGGTGAAAAGTCTACATAAGAGGAAGTTAGGGGCTTCCCTGGTGGCGCAGTGGTTGGGAGTCCACCTGCCGATGCAGGGGACACGGGTTCGTGCCCTGGTCCGGGAAGATCCCACATGCTGCAGAGCGGCTGGGCCCGTGAGCCATGGCCGCTGAGCCTGCGCGTCCGGAGCCTGTGCTCCGCAACGGGAGAGGCCACAACAGTGAGAGGCCCGCGTACCGCAAAAAAAAAAGGAGGAAGTTAGGACATCTCACTCCCTCCCCTCCTCAGTCAGGCAACTATCTTATCCCGATGGACAAGGTTTACTCTCTACAAATACTGAACCAAAGAAGTGCCGGACTCTGAGACACCAGTAATAGTCAAGGGTGGAGGTGAGGAAGGATCATACTGAAACAAGGAGTGAAAGTCTATGTATAAAACAGTGGTATTTCCAGTCCTCTTCCCCAAGTGCATCTCAAAACATCAAAATGAAAATGTTTAGATAATAAATATTCCCCATATTTTGAGACTTAAGAGATAGCTATATATAGTAATTATTTATAATGGTTCCTGTTCACCAAAAAGCCGTATTTCGCTATTAAAAAAAAGATTTATTAGGTTCAAGTTTATATAGAAAGGGAGAAAAACAAGAAAGAAAGGGAATTATATTTAGAGGCTAGATGATCGTCTTGTCAGCGAAGCTTTAGGCAATGAATAAAGAGGTAATTCAATACAATTTTTAACAGTACACAAAATGTCATGCAGTTATTTTAATATACATTAGAAACAATATAGCTAGTTTACTGAACCTATAATTTCAAAATTAGTATTGCTTAGCTAAGGCTAAGTTTAAAAAATATTAAGAAAATATTAACACAGGTATTTTGCAGAAATGGCAGTAGTATGTAAATGTCTAAACT
Organism: Globicephala melas; assembly: GCF_963455315.2. Lineage (NCBI taxonomy): Eukaryota > Metazoa > Chordata > Mammalia > Artiodactyla > Delphinidae > Globicephala > Globicephala melas. Next base: position 38,718,628 of record NC_083323.1, on the reverse strand, counting down.
TTGAGGCAAACTACTGCAGAGACGATAACTAAATTGGATGGTAAAGTTAAGGCCAGGTAAACGAAAATTACTTCAAACTCCAAGGATCCCTTCAATTCTGATTCTAGGAATATTTTTAATAGACATACTTTAGGAAACAAATGTTTTCTGAATATATATTGACATAACGTAGGTTGACCAAAGAGATGCTTTTTCAGAAACATTTTCCCAAGATACAACATTAGGTAAAAAGTATTCTTTGAGCAATAGTAATTTAAAGTTCTAAAAATAGAATAATAGATTAGATGAATAAGAACAGTTAGATAAGGTAGAGGAAAATTATAAATTATATTAATAGAAACTACCATTTATTGAGCTTCTACGGTGTACTAGGCACTGAGTTAGCCAATCAAAACAGGAACTCTTTACACAACTCCCTTTTACAGGTTAAAATTCTAAGACTCAGAAGTTAAGTAATTTACTTATGGTCCCAGTTGGGGGAAAGAGGGGTAGCTGAAGGGGAAAAAGTGTGACATAAGGGAAGAAAAATCTTTGATAATCAACTAAGTATCACAATTAAATTCCCAATACTATAGTTTTCCACATTCCTAACATTCGGAAACCCTTATAAAAATCCACAAAGTAAACGACTAAAAACTAGTGGTTAAACAAATGGCCAATAAATTAGATGTATTCCACAGAGATACTGTACCCAGGAAAAAAACTTCAATTTGATAGAGTAGATTCATCATGTGCATCTTACCCTAGCTGAGGACTTAATTACATTGCTGGTTCAGCCAAAGAAGAGACATAGCAAAAAAAATGCCCAAAACTTCTTAAATGGTCCCATTTCCAATATTCAGTTAAACGAAGTCAGACGTTACTGAGCAGCCCAACCAAACAACAACAAAAATAACTGCCATATGTTTTATAATTCTATGATCTGTGTCCTTAAAATGTCAAAGAATGTTTAGCAGTTAAAAAACTTCTCTTAAGTTTTCAGAAATCGTCCCATATTTACATTATCATAAAAAGCAGTAATTTTGTAAAACTGAAGGGAGACTCTGCTATTCATGCTTCTAAAATGTGCTCTTAATTTTTCTGACTACTAAAGGCTATAATAATGTCACTTGGAAAACAGAAGGCTGAGTGAGCATCTGAGGGTAAAAAGGAATGTTTTCACAGGCGCAGTTGGTAAATACCACTGGCTCTAGATGAGCATTCTTCCCTAACTGGAAGCCAATCCAATTTAACTTAAAAAATCTCCTTGTTACATAGAGCAATGGGAGATCATATTATCTCAATTATCCCTTCACATTAAACTCAAGGGTTGAACTAATACTTTAAACATTATCAACATCCATTCCTTTTTACTGTGTTTCCAACTGAGTCCATAGCCAGAGTTAAGATTTAGCTAAACTAGTCAACAGGCTTAGATGTTGTTCTCTAGTTTGGGCACTACAAAAAGCTTATTTTTATACTCCATACTTTCCATTTTGATTATACAAACATTCAATTTGCAAGTTATAATACATTACCAGTGCTCTCAGGGAAGGATAACTTGTGAGACCCAATCCAAACTTTAATGTCATAGCAATCCTTCATTGTATTACTGCACAGCAGTGTGAAAAAGGCCAGTATGGCATGGGAAGAAACAATCCTATACAAACACATTTTACAGTAATGAATCCGCAATCAATAAATCTATTTGGATACTGGAGTAAATGATCTTGAACAGAGAAACTTAGGTGCCTGGGAAATGAATAAAGCATAATCACAAGAAATAAAATTTTAAAGTAAAGCAAAATATTGCATTTCTGAAATTTAAAGTAGTTTTCTTTCTTCACACTTAAATTTTTACACTAAGTGACTGCATAGAATATACACCATAAACATGAACAGGCAATTCGGAAAACATAAACACTCAGTATGTAAGTAAGTAAACATGTACAATTCTCAAAGAAAAGCAAATTACAACCAAAAGAGAACTGGTCACAGAAATTTCGGCACATATATAATTTGCATTTAAAGCTTTCCCTTCCAGGCCTGAATCCTGGCTCCCAGATCTGTCTTCCTTATCTCAGCTCAGTCTCTCAATGTAGCTGTCTCATGTGGTATCTCAGCTTAGATCTGGCTAGAGGATCAGGCTATTCTCATATCCAGGCTGGACTAACAAAACAAAGACTCAAGTGACAATAATAAAAATCAAGGAGGAAGGGATAGTCAGTCCCAAGGCTTAAGTCCCTCAGTCCCCTTTTATACTGGATTTCTAAACCATTTTTGTAAACACTAAAAGGGACTGATAAGATCAGTATTTTTTTTAGTTTATTTTTTAAATTTTTTGGCCGCACCTCGGGGCATTCAGGATCTTAGTTCCCCGACCAGGGATCGAACCCAAGCACCTTGCAGTGGAAGCGTGGAGTCTTAACCACTGGACTGACAGAGAAGTCCCAAGATCAGTATTTTGAATTTATGCTATAAAAGGAAAGAAAAGGAAGCAACCCAATGTCATTCAACCCATGAATGGATAAACAAAAAGTGGTATACATAAGCAGTGGAATATTATTCAGCCTTAATAAGGAACTTCTGACACACACTACGAACCTTTGAAGATACTATGCTAAATGAAATAAGCCAGTAACAAAAGGACAAATATAGTATGAATCTCCTTCTATGAGGTACCTGAAATACTCAAATTCTGAGACAGAAAGTAGAATGGTGGCTGGTAGGAGTGGGGGACAGGGAGGCAGGGGAAATAGGGAGTTACAGTTTAATGGAGTTTCAGTTTGGGAAGATGAAAAGTGGTTGCACAACAATGTAAATGTACTTAATGCACTGAACTGTACATTTTAAGATAATTAACATGGTAAATTTTATGTTATGTATATTTTACCACAATAAAAAAAAGGGAAAGGAATGATAAAAACAATTAAGCTCACAACGACTAAGACCCTGAAAACCTTTCAAGAGCATTAGCGGTATTTAAATATTTAATTTATTAAGTAATACAGATACTCATTGGCTAAATATACCTTGTAATACAGACCACAACCTGACGAATGTGAATATTTGAGCGGATTAAAGAAAGACTTTCAATAGGAGTCACTTTAAATCCTTTATATAAAAAAGTTTCAGATTTGTGATTCTGTAGGGAATGTCTTTTCAAAAGCTCTTTGGAAAGAGTTCAATCATAAAAGAAGACAAAAATATGGACCATCATGCGCTTACTTCATTTTCCAACCTCTATATTAACCTGTTCCTGAAATGTATTTACAAAGAATGCAGCAAATCTTTTCATCAATCACCATGTGAAAACCTTTGGCAGGGACACTGTGCATTCCTGGGAGGATTTAAATTAGTTTGTGAGGGACGGAAACCTGGCTTAAAAGCAAAGAATTGGATTTAGGATTTGACAAAGAGTTTCTTTTCTGAGGAACTTAAAATGTTCTATCATGAGTTTTCACATTTATTTCCTCCATTATTAGCAAAGACACAAAATAACAAAGAATTTCAATTAAAATTATCCTTTGGTAGTTTTCTACTCATTATTATGTTAGCTTTATCTGTCCACCACAGTACAGTATTTGAAACCACATTTCTGCTTTAAGCAAAAAAGGAACTAAATTAAATATTCCAAAGGCAGGAAATCCTGTTTCAATTGCATCATTTAAAAACTCTTAACTGATCTACTTTGAAGAACAAGAGTTATCTACCAGAAAGTAGAATAATTTTTTTAATTGATGCAATTTCAATCTCCTTAAACACTTTACACTTGAATATATCAGTGCTTATTAAAAAAAATCACTCTATCTTTTTTTAAATTTCAAATTCTAGTTTATTTTTTAAAATGTTAGTTGGACAAATTATTTTAATTGTAGATAACAGGCACTTAATTTAATTCTGCAACTTTTAGTTTAGGCCTAAAAACTCAAATTGTTCTAAAGGATCCTTATATGTAGTGTGGTAAATCACAGAAACGCAAGTACTACTAGAGGTAGTATGTGAATGATACGCACTCTTCCTGTAAGAGCCAAATTGTCAAATAAGCTTAATTTAAGTAGTCAAACATGTTGAATAGCTGCAATAAACCTGAGAGAACAAGAAGAAAAGATCAGCAAAAATAAATTGACAGTCCTTAAAGAATAGAAATGGGGAAAACCAAAAACATCCTTGTGATAATGCTGGAAGAATCTTCCAGTCCTATGACTCAGGGAAATAACATTCTTACTGGCACAACAATAGGGATTAAAATAATGGATGAAAGTCTACCCATAACGGCAGCACCCACTATTTGCATAAATAGTTTGGTTAAATATGACTACATTTAAATTTTATCTTAATTACAAATACTATTCCACTAAAGCACCAGCAAAGAAGGTGTGTGCAGAGGGGGAAGACATGGACTAGCCTATCCAATAGTTATAATATGGCCAAAAATAATAACAACAGTAATAGTAATAAGGTAGTACCTGTAATCAGTATATTAAAAAGAGAGGATATGGTCCCATTTAACAGACAAAGCTTGGCAATAATTCTAAGACAATGGCTCAAAAGGCAGCCTTCTTGTCCCTCTGTGCAAAAGGAAAGTGTTCCTCTTTCCCATAAATCAACCAACTAAGGAAGGCTCTGGGAGAGTTTGCAGATGGAAAGCTGCTCAAAAAGCCTAGTTCTGGTGATACTTTACCACCCCTTGGGTGGGGGAATTACCACCTGGGAACTGGGGACTGCAGTATTTAAAAGCCCTTTCTTTTCCGTTCGGTAACAATCAAGGAATCATTTCAGCTTGTGAAGTACTGCTACTATACTCTGAGGGGGAAATCAAGGAAGTAAAAGGAAGTACACGTCTGTTTTCATTAAAGTTCCTTAACATCTCTACTAGTTTCCTACTTGCTAAAACGCATAATCTCAGGCCTCACCCCAGATCCTTCAAAAAAAATCTGCATTTTACAAAAGCCTCAGGTGATTTGTATACAGATTTAAGTCTGAGGTGTCCTGGTCTAAAGTGCCACACCTGACAGCCTGACATCCCCAACTAACCCCATGCCTAACTGCGTATCACTACTTTCCAAACATTTTAAAACGTGAGAATGGACAATGAAAGCAACTCAAAATCTGAATATACTTCTGATAATGGAGAAAGTGTTGAACTAACTAAAGAGTTTGGACTTCCTAACTCCTTTTCCAAGAGGAAAATTGTATGAATAGATTTGTGTTTTGAAATCTAGCTCTAACAAGATGAATAATATACTGGAGGCAGATAAATTAATTAGGAGCTACTGTAGTGATCCAAATGAATGATAACGGTGGCCTGAAATAGTATAGTAGTAATGAGGATATGAGGGAAGTAGATGAATCTGAACGATATCTAGGAACTAAAGTTGACAACATGTGGTGAATGAATAGATGTGACATGGAGGTGGGGCAGGGAAATATGCCAGATACTCATGTAATTCAGGACATTCATATCAATAACCTGGAAAAACTAAGCAGATGGCCATACTACTCACAAGTTAGGGAACACCAGAGCAATAAGGTTTAGCAGAAAAGACTAAATTTTTAGGAAAAAAACAGAAATGTTCAGTAGACAGACTGGCACACAAGTCTTAAGCTCAAGAGGAAAATAGGCACTGGAAATATATATTCATAAATTAACAGTAGTAACACCCACTTCTGGCCAAGTTGGAGACAGAGGGACCAGATTTACCTGCCTGCTTGAAACAACAACAAATACATAAAATGCATGGAAAAATGGTTTTCAGACAATAACTATCAGCACACAGTAATGAATCCTGAGAGACAGAAAACTAAAAACTCTGCAATTACTTCCTAGAGAGAGTTTCCAGACAGCAGCACAGTGAGAAAGAACCTGGGCAGAGACCAGCAATCTCCCTGAATTGAGGAAGTGGGTATGGGAGCCCAGCAAGGCCAAGGTAGCTAGAGTATGCAGGACCGAATTCTGAAGAGAAGAAAGCTGCCCCAAAATATCCAGAGATCGGAAAGGGCCCCCTCTCTAGATTTAAGCTAAGCATTGACCAGTGCAGGCACAGAGGAAGCACCCCAAGGCTAATGCATCTGAAAGGATTAGAGGGAAACTGATACAAGAAGAATGACTGTGCTCAAATGAAGCCAGATTTTAAGGAGTACGCACTATATGATTACCTTTATATAAAATTCTAGAAAATGCCAAGTAATCTATTGTGACAGAAAGCAGGTCAGTGGTTGCCTTGGATGGGGGAGAAATTACAAAGGATCACAGGTAAACTTTTGAGGGTGATGGATATATTCAATATCTTGGTTGTTGTGATGGTTTCATGGGTGTACACACGTGTCAAAACTTATCAAACTGTACATTTCAAATTTATGCAGTTTATCATATGTCAATCTATCTCAATAAAAAAAAATTTAACTATCAGCATATACACAGAACCTGAAGTTATGAGGGTGGTTGCGATTGCTGAGCAATTATACACAGATTGAGAAGAAGGCCTAGGAAAGGACCATAAAGAATACCAACATTTAAAGAAGTAATAAAGCAGAGAGATTGTGAAGGAGTTTTCAAAGAATTAGAGGAGAAACTTGCAGAGTGTGGCATAACTGAAGCAAAGGAAAAAGAGTTTTCCCTCAAGGAGTCTTTAAAGGAAAGAGCAATCTATGTCAAATTAAGATAAAGCCTAAAAAATGTTCAATGTACAAAAGAGAAGAATATTATGAGGTAGGCATGGTGTAGGAGAAGGAGCACCAAGACAGTCATCCTTGATCCAATAATTTGTTATTTTAACTAGAAAGACTAAGAAATATAGTAAAAAAATTTATTTAAGGCTTGACTGTTAAGAAAAACCATGAATCCTAGATACTAATAGATTATTTTTCATCTGGCACTGGCACCCTCCTAACTAATATGCTACATTCAACATAAACAACAGTAATTAACTGTCCTTAATTGAGTCTTTAAAGGAAATCAAATCAGAATCAAGCTAACAGTAATTAATGCATATACTCATTAAGCATGAGTGAAAGTCCAACTTGGAGGTCTATCTTCCCATCTAAATTTAATAGGAAACTAAATACTTGAAATTCTTTCAGTTTTTCTTTTTTAATGAGTAATAGGGTTATTTATGTTCTTCCTATCAGCCAACCAAGAAGAACAAGATTTTTTTTGCCTCATGTTAGAATAAAAATTTATGTTTACATACAGATGCACATCATCAGCACACATAAGAATTTAATTCAGTAAATTAAATTAAGTGAACAATCTTCAAAACAAATGCAGATTTATCTATGTTATATAACACTAAAATTCCAAGAGACCAAACTAGTCATCCTTCAAAATAAATAATACCAAAAAGTAATTATGTTTAATTGCTTCTTTTAAATTTTTACACAGATAGAATATTTTATAACTTTTTTTTGTTTCATTTCTGAATATTTAGTAAATTCAATCTGTTACATCTCTTGACTATCAACATACTTTTAAATATCTAAACTCAAGCTAAAAATCTCTGTAATATTTTGCAGCAGGGGCGTTTTAGATATTGGATAAAATAGGCCAATGTAGAAGGCCAAACACGTGTATCATTCACAAACAGAGGCAGACTTTGTTCTTGTCATTAAAAACACTTCCCCTGCTCTCTACCTCATCTTACTAGCTTCATTTCCATTTGTACAGTAGTAATAAATGTCTGGAGAAAGCCCACTAGTTCACAATATTGTCCAGACCAACCAATCCCTAAATAAGACTAAAATGTTAAAAAAATTTCACAGTGGGACTCCCCTGGTGGCGCAGTGGTTAAGAATCTGCCTGCCAATGCAGGGGACACGGGTTCAATCCCTGGTCCAGGAAGATCCCACATGCCACGGAGCAACTAAGCCCGTGTGCCACAACTACCGAGCCTGCGCTCTAGAGCCTATCTACTTCTCCTATCCTGATTCAAATGGAATGCCAGTATGGCAACTCCTAGGATTTGTCACAAATGGGAAACCAAGTGTCATCTTCAAAATTTCAGGTCTTAAATCTGGAGGAGGAAGCCAGCACCCTTTTGGAGCCATGAATATTGTCCGAACTCCATCTGTTGCTCAGATTGGAATTTCAGTGGAATTATTGGACAGTCTGGCTCAGCAGACTCCTGTAGGTAATGCTGCTATGTCTTCAGTTGACTCACTCAGTTCACACAAAAGATGTTAGACAACTTCTACAATTTTGCTTCATTGTTTGCTGTCTCTCAGGCCCAGATGACACCAAGTCCATCTGAAATGTTCATTCTGGCAAATGTGGTTCTGAAATGGTATGAAAACTTTCAAAGACGACTAGCACAGAACCCTCTCTTTTGGAAAACACAATTTGAATAAAATAATTTTTAATGGATTCTGAAATTTGTCATGTTTTGAAGATAATCATTCTATTTGAAAGCATGAAGTCAAAAGGATCATGAAGTATAAGTTTAAAAACTGCTTATGACTATGAAGCTTAATTAAAATCTTTATAAAAAATTAAAAACACTGAACTACTGAGCCCGCGTGCCACAACTACTGCAGCCCACGCGCCTAGAGCCCGTGCTCCACAACAAGAGAAGCCACAATGAGAAGCCCGTGCACCGCAACAAAGAGTAGCCCCTGCATGCCGCAACTAGAGAAAGCCTGTGTGCAGCAACGAAGACCCAACACAACCAAAAAATAAATAAAATTTTAAAACTTCGCCTTTAAAAAAAAAGAAAAACAAAAGAATTATAGGGGAAATCCGTCTTTAGTTAAAAAAATTTTTTCACAGTAAATCCCATTTTACAACTATGCACATTTCTATCCGTAATCATTCAGAACATCAATTACATTCTTATATAACATATAATTTAAGAGGAAGAAAATAACCTATAGTAGCTTGAGACCAGACGTTCATTAAAAAAACTTACCAATGAAAGACAGAACATTAGAAGTTCTAAAAAATTATTTTCTGTGATATTTAGAAAGGATTTTTGTCTGTGGCCCATGCTGTTTCCTTTTTTTTTTTTCTTTTCTGATATTTAACAAAAGAAAATATTTGGGTTTAAAAGACTACATTACTCCCCACAAGCAGTTTTACAAATTGTGCAAAAGAAAAGAGATTAAAGGCGGGGGTTCGGGGGTGGGCATGGAAAGAAAAGATTCACTCTTCTTAACCAACTATTTTATTAGACACAGCTGCAACAAATATAGTTTTAAAAAAACAAACCTGAAGACAATAGCTCATTATGTTTAGTGCCAGGCCCATAACAGTTTGGGAGACACAGCTAGACATTAAAAGCAAATCTACCACAGACATACTGGGTTATAAATGCAAGTACCTGGAGTTCTGCAATCAGCTGTGGTGAGCAGCCTCTGATCAATTTATCCTAGTCAGGAGCAGCCAGAGGAAATGAAATGAAGGAAACAGGAAACAGCAAAGATAAAATGCTTTTTCCTAGGGTAAACTTCAGTGTGGCATTGACAGGAATCTGGTCCTTTCCTGATCAACTGACCATGTTAGGAACAGGGAATGAAAGTAGTTAGTAAGTACCACAGGACAATTCAAGATGACAGACATAAAAACAAGCAGCAGAAGTGCTGGGAGCAGGCATTGAAAAAAGGAAAAAAGAGGAGAAGAATGAAAGAAAACAGAACTTAAAAAACGCTTCATGGGAATAACCTTCATACTTACGCTACAACGCAGCAGCATTACCTGGAGCACTTGCTACAACAGTAGGTCTGGGATGAAGCCCAAGAAATCTGCATCTCTCACAAGGTCCCAGGTGATGATAAAGCTAGACCCAAAAACCACACTTTAAGAAGCACTGCCCTATACTTACCCTTTTGTAAGACTCAACCCACTCATGCTCACTTATTTAATTAATATCTGTCATCTGGAGTGGGGGGAAAGACTGTTAAACCCATCACTGTCATCACTGTATTCCTATCACCTAGCACAATGCCAAATACATCACAGTCTCCAAATATTGCTTACTGAATAAAGACCATTGTGAAAAACACGGAATGTAGTGAATGGCGGCGGGGAGGGAGATTAAAAGAGAAAAGTATGAAGACATAGAAAACAAAAGCACAATATAAATGTCCAAGTATTTGCTACAGGAACTGCCCAAGTCTTAATGAGAACGGCAGTAACTGGCCATCAATCTAATTTCATAGGGAGGTCATAAGCCAAAGAAATTTGACAAGGGCAGAAAAAGCAAAAAAGTTAGAAGTAAAAGAAGAAAAATCAATGAATATTTTATATCATTAAAAAGATGGTATTTTTAAACAGCAAGAGTGATAAATTCAAGTGGAGAAGAGAATATGTTATGGATATACCACCATTAGATATCTATAATCTTAATCATCATCACTAAAATTCATTAAGTATCTATGAGTCAGACACTAACACTAGGCAGTTACAATTACTCAACCATTCCAGATAATATTCTCTACATTTCAGAGATAAGTAAACTAGGCTGTAAGTGATGAAATCATTTGCCTTTAGAGTCAGATGGACCTAGGCTCAAATCTCAGTTTTTCCTACCTCACCTCCGAGTAGAATGGCCTTGGGCAAATATTTTGGCCTTTGAGCCTCTTGCTTAACTGTTATTTTTTCCATTCCGTCAGTTTTTTTGTTATAGCTGTCTTGCTTATTTTTAACCTACCATTTAATGAGTTCCCCATGTGCTAAATAACATGGTAGTCAAGGGCATTAATGTGTAAACTCAGTGAACACAGTAGTGCATGGATCTGAATTCCAAATAAAGCCAATTTCTTCTTTTATTAAACAGGAGTAATAATAATAATACCAACCACATAAGGGCTTGGAAGAGTGTCTAGCAATAAAACCTAGCTTCTATTGTCATTATCATCATCACCATTATTACTACTAATCCATATATCAACACCAAGATGAATATTAGTCCCATTTTACAAATAAGGAAATTGAAGCTAAAAGAGATTAAGTCCTGGGATCTGTAATTACTATAACTATTTAAGTACTTTGTGTATTTGGTTATTTTATCTGTACTCAAAGTACTGTTAACTAAAATTTTGTTTTTAAAAGTTGCAATTTATAAACCTTATAGTTTTCAGTCTTCTCGTTTACAGGAAAAGATTTTGTAAATGTGATGGGGGTAGGCGGAGACACTGTTTAACAGAATTCACCTCCAATTAAGAATAGTTAGAAAGGTAGTGTAAAAGAGAAAAGAAAGCAGAGGCATCATCTTCTCCTATATTATATACAGAACTCATAAAGGAGGCCTTCAAGAAATACTTGATCTGATGTAGTTCTACTTTCTTTGAAGCTGTGTTTCTCATTTTAGGGTACATATACCCTTCCTGGAAATACATATCCTCATATGCAGAGGCACAGTTAATATATGACCTATTCCTAAAGTACTAAATGTATTCAAAGATTGGGGGGAAGAGTTAAATAGTACAGAACACTACAGAAGACTTCAAAGAACTGGGCAACCACACTAGTACAACTTGAGCCCCTTGGGATATAAACCATGTCCTCTCCTACCAAAGTCATTTGATGGCAGTCTGAGTACACCAGTTTGTAATGTAAACCTTTTAGTAGCATAACATTAAATCTGTTTCTACAATTACCAAAAATGAGGTCAATATGATCAAATCAGATCATACATGTTCATTTTCTTCAAACTGTTAAGCCCTATCTATATAAATTAGTATTAATGTCTGCTTTGTTTTTTAAAAACTATGGCCCACCTCCTTGAGGAAAGGGCACATGTAACAAATAGTTTTCTCTCTCCAAAGTCATTTTTATAATTAACATTTATAGAAGATTCTCTACCACTATATCTTTAGAATACATATGCAAATTGCTATTGTCAAGCAATTTAAAGATAACAGATGTGTGTTAATCTTTTCATAACATTATATGATTCACTACCTAGTTCATCTCTTCCCTTCCCTTTCATCCACTGACAAATGCCAGAGTATTAAAAGTTGGATGTTCCTATTTTAATTTTCTTCCCCCATACCCATGCTGTCCAATAGAAATAAAATGTAAGCCACATGTAATTTTAAATGTTCTAGTAGCCACATTTAAAAAAGGAAAAAGAAACAGGTAAAATTAATTTTAATAATATATTTTATTTAATCCAATAACTCGAAAAAGTATCATTTCAATATGTAATTCATATAAAACATTATATATGAATGTTTAATATTTTAATGATTTAATATTTATATTTTTTCAAACAAAGTCTTCAAAATCCAGTATGTATGTATTTTATACTCACAGCACATCTCAACTCAGACTAGTCACATTTCAGGAGCTCAACAGCCACCTGTGGTAGTGACTCTGTACTGGATAGAGAAACCATATATGGTGACACAAACAAGAATTTCCCTGGCCTGAAGGCTACAAATTCCTGACATTCATGCCTACCTAATCTGCTAAAGCAACTAAAAGAGAAAAACTTTATTTATTCCCTCTCCTTTTACTATATATCACAGTACAACTGTGAAATTTAATGAAAAAAGGTATGAGTAATTCAACATAATAAGTACAAAAAGTATAAATCTCTGCACTAGCAAAACTGAAAACATTCTGTGCTATAGCAACAAACAAGAAACCAAAAAAGACCATTTGGTGAAAGTTAAAATGTATTAATTGAGTACCTACTGTGTGTAACATTAATCTATAAAAAAATACAAGGGACTTCCCTGGTGGTCCAGTGTTAAAGAATCTGCCTTGCAATGCAGGCGACGCTGGTTCAATCCCTGGTCAAGGAACTAGGATCCCACATGCCACGGAGCAACTAAGCCTGCACGCCACAACCACTGAGCTCACGCGCCTCAACTAGAGAGACCAAGTGCCGCAAACTACACAGCCCACGCACCCTGGAGCCTGTGCACCACAACTAGAGAGAAGCCTGCGCATAGCAACTAAGACCCAATGCAGCCAAAAATAAATTAAATAATTAAATAAATAATAAATAAATCTTAAAAAAAAAATACAAATAGGATCAGTCAGTGATTCTCAAACGTGGCTGGAATTCAAACACAGGCAAACTGACTTCAGAATTAGGAAACCTCTAGGGCCTTTTTGCTGGTACCACGTCCTCTCTGTAATAAACCCGGATGACTTTCCTTTTGGTAACTGCTAATACCTCTCCAACTTCCATGCCACACCCACCTCCTCCCCCCGCCCCCGCACCCCCTGCCAGCCAGGAAATGGTAAACTGTCTCTACTGCAACCCTTTCCTTCTGCCCCCAAGGCAGATATACAGAACTGTTCTTTAAAACATGTAGAAAACCATAATTCAGGAAAACACATGCACCCCAGTGTTCACTGCAGTGCTATTTACAATAGCCAGGAAACAACCTAAACGTCCATCAACAGAGGAATGGATAAAGAAGATGTGGTACATATATACAACGAAATATTACTCAGCCATAAAAAGGAATGAAATTGGGTCATCTGTAGAGACATGGATGGACCCAGAGACTGTCATACAGAGTGAAGTCAGAAAGAGAAAAACAAATATCATATATTAACGCATATATGTGGAATCTGAAAAAACTGGTATAGACGATCTTATTTACAAAGCAGAAATACAGACACAGACATAGAGAACAAACGTATGGATACCAAGGGGGAAAGGGGGGGGGGCGGGATGAATTGGGAGACTGGGATTGACATATATACACTACTGATATTATGCATAAATAGATAACTAATGAGAACCTACTGTATAGCACAGGGAACTCTACTCAATGCTCTGTGGTAACCTAAATGGGAAGGAAATCCAAAAGAGGGGATATACGTATACATATAGCTGATTCACTTTGCTGTACAGCAGAAACTAACACAACATTGTAAAGCAACTGTACTCCAATAAAAAATTTTTTTAATAATAAAATAAAATGGAAAAAAAAAGTGATCAAGAGAATGGATTAAACAGATTGTAAATCAAGATAAGTGTCCCAGTCCTGAAGTTGATGCTGATTTGCTAATCGACCTCTGTTAAGACATCTTATTGCTTTGTGTCCATCCTTTGTCAGCACTAAATGAAAACCCATAAAGCACTGTTTTAAAACATGTTGGAAATGTTTGCCCCCTACCAACCAACCACTGGAAAGCCCTAATAAAAATAAAAGGAAAAAAAAACCTGTAATTCTCTCCTCAGGAATTTAAGTCCTTTACCATGTTTGTGTGTATTCTGAAACTTTCAAGAGAGTGATATAACATAAAAGATCTTCCAAATTTATTTAACTACCTGAACTTTTCTCCTTCTCCTGGCAGGACCTCACCCTACCTCACCCCACCCCTTGCCTCCATTAATTAAAGGTACCCAGCCCTCAGAATTCTGTCTGCTCTTTCACACCCAAGCTAACTCAATCTATCTACTCTCATATGGTTTGAACAGCACAGATCTCTGGTTCTCAAAGTGTGGAATCAGAGTAGCATCAGTATCACTTGAGAACAAGTAAGAAGTGCCATTCTTGGACACCAACCCAGACCTACTGAATTGGACACTGGGTGGACATCAGTAGCGTGTGTATAACAAGTCCCCCAAGTGATGATGTGCACTAAAACTTGAGAACCACTGCCACAGACTAACTAGCTCCAAACTGTTATCTCTAGGCCAGACCTCTTCCCTAAAATCCAGACACAGTCTAGTAAGATGGTCAAAAAGCATTTTATTGAACTTTGAAAAAAGATGAAATCATACAAACTGGAGAATATAAATAGTAACTATATACTCACAGCTAAGGAAAAAAATCTGTCCTTAAGAACTTGTATTTCAAACTCTTAGCCATAATATTTCTAACGAGAAAGTTACTAACAAAAAATTTCAAATTCATGACAGTGTTCATCACCAGCCTTGAAAGAAAGAATCTCTGGGGATATCCATATATATTTGTTGGCAAAAGTAGAGAATATCTCTGGAAGGTACACAAAAAAATAACAGTGGCTGCCTGTACCATTTGAAATTTTATCATGGGCATGTAACTTTTAAAAATTAATATATTACATTTAAGGTAATATTTCACTTTTAGTTATAAGAAGATAGTTTTCTTATTTACTTTCTAAAAAAATTCTTATATTAGTAACACTTGAATTTAAAGCCCTATTAGAACTAGGAGATTTGTTTTCTGTGAAGTTTGATGCTGCCTTTGCATCATTATGTTACATTAAACCAAAGCCCCCTCCCTTCATCATGTTCCCTTTATCTCCATAAACATTTTTTTCACTAAGAACCTATGAAAAGCCACGTGTCATCAGTAAAAAAAAATAATATGATCAAACAGGGCCATACCTTAAGCAGGGCTCAGAGGCGACAGGATTCAGGGAATTATAATATAGGAGGGTTATAGCCTGCTTAATCATATTCAGAAAGTAAAATGGGAAAGCAATAAAAAGTAAAAACAAATAAAAATATCTCAAATGAAAACCCAAATGTTGCCACTTGAAAAAAATGCTAGAAAAGATTCTCAAACTAAAAAACAGCCTTCTCAAAAGAAGCTGAAATGCAGTAAATGTTACCTGAAATATAGAAAAATCTCAGTCAATATGTACAGTAGAGCTTAAAAAAATCCAGATATCTGAGACAGCAGAGAGTGAAAAAAAAATTTGTAGGGATAATACTTCACATTCCACAAAACAGTTTTTATAGATAACCTCTCATTTGAATCTCACAATAGTCCTGTAAATAGGCTGTGATATTAGAACAACTACGTTAAGATGTATTCTAACAAATAAAGAAATCAAAGATGAGAGAAGTTAGGTAAAAGCTGTAGAAGTCAAAAATATTTTAGTCTTTACCCTGTATCTTTCTAATGCATCTAGTCCTTTCTTCTGTATCTCCACATGGGTAAATCTAGATAGCCTGGGATTACTAAACTCTTATTTCCATTCACATCCGCATTCTGGCCCATTCACTAATGGACCTACCACTTTGTCAAAGCGAACTAGAATTCCGTTCAGCTTCTTTCCCTTTATCCTTTCTTGCAAAGCAAAAGCATCATTCACACATAAAGACCAAAGCAAGAACCCAGCTCTTACAGATTCCAGAGTAAGAAATCCACAAAGGCTTACACCAAATCACATTAAGTCCATTTATGCATCTGCAAACTTCAAGTCATAAAATGGCACCCATTCCCATCAAGTCTATTCCTAGAGGACAGAGGACAGAAGATAAATTCTAAAATGTGTGAATCAACACTTAAAATCATGAGAGCGACAGGAAAAATGGGCAGGGCACCAAGAAGAATCTCAGCAGATTTCCATACCCCATGTGAAATATATGGTAAATACAGAGTAAGTGATCAGTGCTCCAAGACAGCAAGCCTCACATTACGAAACAACTACCCACTCATCATTTTCCCATTTTACAAATTATTGTTAACGTAATGTTAATCTTTAAGAATTATTAATTCCTAACATTTATTCTTCATATTAATTCTTAATAAGTATTATTGAATATTGTTAATTACTAATGATGTTAATGATTAAGAAGGATGAATTCAGGGGTGAGATACACCTAGATTTTAATCTCGGTACCATCAGTTATTACTTGTGTAAAATTGAGCAGGTGCAGAGTTCTCATGAATAAAATGGAGATTGACTCGCCTATCTCTAAATTCAGGATTAAATAAATTAAATGTGTTTGTCTAAATTATCTGTCAAGTAAAAGTCCTCAAATAAGTGGTAGCTTTTTTTTTTTTTTTTTTTTTTTTGCGGTACGTGGGCCTCTCGCTGTTGTGGCCTCTCCCGTTGCGGAGCACAGCCTCCGGACGCGCAGGCTCAGCGGCCATGGCTCACGGGCCCAGCCGCTCCGCGGCATGTGGGACTTTCCCAGACCCGGGCAAGAACCCGTGTCCCCTGCATCGGCAGGCGGACTCTCAACCACTGCGCCACCAGAGAAGCCCAGTGGTAGCTATTTTTATTTACAATGACAACACAGTATCATTTTCATTATTTCCTTATGATTAGGGCTCAGCATTTTTTAAATAGCATTTTCTCAATGCTTCCTTACTCTACCTTCACAGGCAAAATACCAAATGTTTAATAACTCTACGAAATCTTCAAAAAAGTAGGACTTCTAAAATGAAAGCCAAGAAAAAAGAAACCACAGATTTAAATTGAGTAATCTGTTTTAGCTAACATGAAGCTATTAATAAATTCTGTAAATCAATATTTCTCAAAGGTATTGTTGATGGTCCACATTCATCAAAATTATCTGGTGAAATCTTTAAAATGCAGACTCATGGGTCCTATCCTAGACTTACTAAATCTCCCTTAGTAATTCTCTGGCAAATAAAGTTTTATAAATTTGTTTTAAATAGGCTAGTGTGAACTTTTGACACAGCAACCAACAAATGAAATAAAGTTAAAGTTATACTATATGTAGCAATTAACTAGGCTATGTGTTTGTAATGTAATAAATAAAGATAAATAAAAATAAATCCAACTACAAAGCACATGCAAAATATACATGCCAGAAAAAGTACTAAGTCTTGGCAAATATGAAATTGTCAAAGGGAGTTAATAGCTCATGTCCTAGTCTCTTCAGGCTGCTATAAACAAAATACCATAGACTGGGTAGCTTATAAAAAACAGAAATTTGGGGCTTCCCTGGTGGCGCAGTGGTTGAGAGTCCGCCTGCCGATGCAGGGGACATGGGTTCGTGCCCCGGTCCGGGAGGATCCCACATGCCGCGGAGCGGATAGGCCTGTGAGCCATGGCCACTAGGCCTGCGCGTCCGGAGCCTGTGCTCTGCAACGGGAGAGGCCACGTCAGTGAGAGGCCCGCGTATACTGCAAAAAAAAAAAAAAAAAAAAAAACAGAAATTTATTTCTCATAGTTCTGGAGGCTAGAAGTCCAAGATCAAGGCACTGGCAGATTGGGTATTCTGGTGAGAGCCACTTCCTGGTTCAAAGTTGGAGTTCTCTGCTTTTCTTTCACGGTGGAAGGAGCAAGGTAACTCACTTGGACCTCTTTTATAGGGGCCCTAACCCCATTCATGAGGGCTCCGACCTCATGACCTAATCACCTCCCAAAGATCCCTCCTCCAAATACCAAAACACTGCGGATTAGGTTTCAACATAAAAATTTGGGGGGGACATAAACATTCGGTCATTAGCAGCTTACAATAAGGGAGTTTATTTTACATTCTAAACAAAAAATTGCCTATTAAAAATAACTAGACCTGGTAAGAAATTTAGTAGGACTATTTACCTATTGTACATAAATGATTATTTTCATAAAAGCTGTACAAAGCAAACAACAGTCCTTAAAATAGTCACTAGAGGCTACCACTTCAAAGGTTTGGGGCTGTTAACTACTCCCCAATTTTTTTTGGAGTGAGTTTTCATTACTCAAAAGGATACAGAGATTTTATAAAAGGAAGACCAGAATGATCCTATTCTTTCACTACACCTCTGCAAAACCCTCCCCCAATTAGAAAAAAATTATATAATTTCAGGACTTCCCTGGTGGCGCAGTGGTTAAGAATCCATCTGCCAAAGCAGGGGACATGGGTTCGATCCCTGGTCCGGGAAGATCCCACATGCCACGAAACAACTAAGCCTGTGCACCACAACTACCGAGCCTGCACTCTGGAGCCCGAGAGCCACAACTACTGATGCCCACGTGCCTAGAGCCCACGCTCCACAACAAGAAGCCCGCGCACTACAATGAAGACCCAACGCAGCCAAAAATAAATAAATATAAAAATGTTTAATTATATAATTTTAAATTAAAAACTCAAAAAGAAGGTTTCTTTACTGCCTTAAGAGTCTTCTCTAAATCTTGGCCCTTTACGGACGGTCATGTCGTGCTTTTATATCATCAATTATCCTAAACTATAATAGCAAGTTTTTACACTAAATCTATATTTACTGGAACACACCCTGAAAGTATATTTTATTTATGTTTTTAAACCCATGAATTAGCTTGTTTTGGGTCATATATTGTTTTTCAGAAAGTCAATGCTTTTGAATGTAATAGTAAAAAGAAAGTCCTGGGCTTCCCTGGTGGCACAGTGGTTAAGAATCCACCTGCCAATGCAGGGGACATGGGTTCGAGCCCTGGTCTGGGAAGATCCCACATGCCGCGGAGCAACTAAGCCCATGCACCACAACTACTAAGCCTGCACTCCAGAGCCCGCGCGCCTAGAGCCCGTGCTCTGCAACAAGAGAAGCCACCGCCCTGTTCGCCACAACTAGAGAAACCCCGTGCACCGCAACAAAGACCCAACGCAGCCAAAAATAAATAAAATAATTTTTTTTTAAGTCCTAAGTGTGATACCAAACTATTTCAAGGTCAAAGTAAGCATTTTTTTCATAAAGCTCCAAAGTTTATACTTTAAAAAAAAAGAATGAGAACAAAACACATACTGATAATTGTATAAACATAGTAAATATGCATCTATCACTACCTTAAGTAAACCAAAAACTTTTTTAACTTTGTAGTGAACATTCAGTCAATGCATTCTTCATTAACAACTAGAAAACTCTTCTTCAATTTCCAGGAAGGAGGGACAGTTCACCAAATATTTTTCCAAGAATCAATACTTACATTATGGGCTTCAACTGTGAAGAGGTTTGATAATACCCCCAATATAGATGAGAAAAAAAGATTAAAAGATAAGATTTAATTTCTTCTCCAAACAGATATTTTTCCATAGAATGATGGTGGTTACTCAAAAGATTCTCCAAAAAATGTAACTTTTTTCAAAGAAATTTTATAAATGCAAAAATTATTCAAATTTTTAAAATTTTCTTATAGTCTACAAATAAAGCTAAAACAGATACCTTCAAGCCAAAACTATGCTATTAAGTTCTAATCTCTAAAATAATTTTCACCAGGTCCAAAAACAACAAGAGATTAAGTCCAACTGGAAAAGATTTATTTTGCTGACATTATTCTATTTGGTTCAGTTTCTTTCCATCCTTCAACTCACATCCTTTCTCACTTTTAACCCACATTAAATAACTATTTAAACTGCCAAATATTTTAAGATCTATAGATGGCTGGCTCAATAAACTCATCTCAACATATTTCTATTGTATCATAAAAATTCCAAAAGTCAATTAAAATAAAAATTGTTAAGTACAGGAAAACTGAGTCTACATTTCATCTCAAGTACACAAGAGTAAGAAACTAGGACGACCTTCCCCTTTCATTTGTTTTTAAGAACAAGAAATTAAGTTTTATTATGCCTAATTAATCTACTGCTTATACTTCTCTGACACACATCTCCTCTCTCCAAACTTCATTCCATTCCAAGTTTTAGTTTCTGGATTTTATCATTTATGACAGCTTACAACTCCCAGTCTTGCTTCAAGAGTGCTCAAATTTTGGAAGCAATTCTGGAAGTAGATTAGAAAGTTCAGTTTTCTAAAATCAAACTGCAGCAAAACTTAACATCCCATAAGAGAGCCTATAGTCTTCCTTCTATGGAGTTAACAGTAATACATCTCACAATATACAAGAGCTTTAAACTATTCACAGACATTATCTTGTTAATCTTTACAAAATTTCTATAAGGAAGCAGATAGGAACCTTGGAAGCTTTTCAATCCTTTTTAGACTCTCCAAGTAGTTTCTTAGATTATAATGTTATATGATATACTACTAAATAAGCAACCTGTAAGATACAAACTGCACTTTAATAATTTAGGAAGGCAACTCAAATGTATTAGCAGAGGAGACTTCCCTTCCCTTCTAGGAGACTCTAACTGGAAGACATGGTTTCAATTAGTACAAAGTGGGCTTCATGGCCCTCTCTTTCTCTTTCTCACATGGCAAAACAAATGCAATAAAGCTTCTATCTCTCTAAAGGGAAAGAACCAAGCATTTAGCCTACCTTATTTGTACAGGCCATATCTTAAGGTAACTAAATAGTTGATAAAAGTTCTCTTTATAAAATACTCCAGCTAATAAATTACAAGGGAATGACAGAATTAGAGTATCCCATTTTGCAACCCTTAACAAAATGGAGCTAGACCAACAGACCCCAAAGCATGGTCCAAGGAACCCCTGTGGGTGGGTTCCCAAAACTCTTTCAGAGAATCTGCAGAGTCAAAAGTATTTTACAATAATACTAAGATGTTACTCGCTTTTTCCCCCTCACGCTCTCATGAGTGTACGTGAAGTTTTCAGAGGCTACATGACACGTGATATTACAACAAACTAAACGATAAAGCAGATGAGAATCCAGCTGTCTTCTTTTAAGCCAGACAATAAAGAGATTTACAAAAATGTAAAACAAAGCCACTCTTCTCACTAAGTTTCTGTTTTGGAAAATAGTTTTCACAAAAATGTTATTTATTTAAACATGCAATGGGTTTATCTTTGTTATTTCTAAATAAATAACAGATATTTCTGAATTTTTTTAGTTTTAATTTCTAATAAGGTAAACACCAATAGATATAATATCATTTACACATAAACAAAAGGTCTTTAGGTCTTTAATAATTTTTAAGAATATAAAGGGTCCTGAAACTAAAAAGCTTGGGGACAGCTATCTAGGCAATTCATCAGCATCTGCTAACATCACAGAAAAGCAGTTGACCAGAGTTTTAATCCTCCTGATGGAAATACAAAATATCACCTATGAAGTATTCTTGAGAAAATAAAATTGAACATGAATCTAATCAAACATCTAGTTTAAATAAAAATCTACCTATTTACAGGAAATACAACGTTCAGAGGATTACACTAAACAATGCCATAGGAATGCAATCAGCAAAATCCAGCCTGTAGAGAATACTACAGGACAATCAGCTTTATTCAAAAACTAAACTGCAAAAGAATAAAAGAGGAAGAATGTGAAGACTAAAAGCAACTTAACAGACACACAGCAACCAACTGCAGTGTATAGACTTTATTTGGGCAAATATAAAAACATGCATGAGATAATCATGGAAATCTGAACACTGGATATTTGATATTAAGGAATTATTATTTACGTGTAATAGTGGTATTGTGGTTATCTTTAAAGAGTCCTTATCTTTATAAATTTATACTACTTACAATGAAATGACATGATTCTAGAATTACCTCAAAATAATGGGAATTGGGGAAAAGAGATGAAATATTATTGAACCTGGGTAATAAAATACATTTATACATAGGGTTCATCATACTATTTTGTTCACCTTTGTTCATTTGATTTTTCCATAATAAAGGTAGTTGTTTTTTAATGATTCAAGTTAGGAAAAAATTTATTTCTGTAGGTAAGCTGAATCATTATCATTTACTCTTAAGCCAAAGGCTATTATAACCAGTATTTCTTCCCATTAAGCTGCCTGATGTTGTGCTGTTTCTGCTTCAGAAGACAGCCCTGAACAGTATGTCTTTGGTTTTCCAGCGTTTTATTTCTGAACCCTTCGCCTCCAAGAGTATCAAAACAAAAGCAAAAACAAAAAGGACAACTGGTAAGAAAGGAAGGTTATAGAGAGGACAAACATAAAGAGAGGAATCAGTATAGCAAGTTGGAAACTTCACACTAGAAGGATATAGTCTCATCCCAATAGAACAAATACCAGCATGCTTACACACATGCATTTCTGATTGTGTGCTATAGCCGAGACCCTGAAATGAAGAAAAAGTTCAAAACAGAGCCATGGGAAGGAAGGAATGAGTGCACGTTAAAGTAAGTTCACTCCTGTCTTTTTCTATTTCAGATATGGACTTTGATTAGTCTTCACATTTTGGTTTTCCTGGAGGTGTTGAAAGACTAGCCCTAAAAGTTATTGGCTTGGGCTACAGATGAGATTCCCCACCCAATGAGGCTATGTAAAGATCAAGGATATAACACCAATAACCTTACACTGAGGGTTTCTTGTACTATGATTTTAAGTAACTTGCATAACAGATTTATGAATCACACAAATCTCAAAACTTTCCCCACATGATAAGAAAGAGTAAGCCATGTCATAGAGTAGGGCCATGTCTATTTTTCCAGGATCATCCAAATTTCAAATATCCTATCTTGTCGTCAGGTCTTGTATCCTGATTACTGGTCTGCAAAATACAGTCATCATATCCATGGAACTTAAATAACTAAGAAACATATTTAAATAACATCTCCCCATCTAATAATCATCTTAAATTATGCTTCATTTTCAAGTCCTCCAAAAGAAGCCACTCTAACAAACATCTTGATAATCTATCCTTAGCTGAGTAACTCTCAAGTGTTCTTTAAAAAAAAAATCAGATAATAAATGGAAAAGTATATTGAAACTGGTAAGTTATACTCTATGAATACCAGTTATTCTTTGTTTTTAATGGATTACTTTTCTGAGAAAAAAATATCAATATTTTTAACTTATGGGTACATAAAAAGCTAAAGATAGGTGTTGGTTTTAAATAAGAAAGAAATAAAAGTTGTTAATCACACTGTTTCACTCCTTGCACCAGAGCAAATTTCTATTATTTTTCCCCATTTTAACAATGTAAACAGTTTTAACAACAAATTTTAAAGAACTCAATGACAGTATGTAAGCAAGGTCTAAAAGAAAAATGCATGGAAAGTTAACAAATTACAAAAGGGTTTTACTATTTGTTTGTTTTTAAAACTATTCTCAAAATTTACCACGGAATCAGGTAATTTAAACTTAAAAAATGAAACTATCATCCCAGTTAATGCAATAAGAAAAGGAAATAAAATGTATACAGATTGGGAAGGAAGAAATGATACTGTTCACAGATGACACGATCATCTATGTAGAAAACCTGAAAGAATCAACAAAAAAACTCCAGAACTAATAAGGAATTATAGCAAGGTTGCAGAATATATGATTAGTATTTTAAAAATCAATACGTTTCCTATATACCAGCAATGAACAAGTGGAATTTGAAATTAAAAACACAATAGCTCCCCCCAAAATTAAATACTTAGGTATAAATCTAACAAAATATGTACAACATCTATATAAGGAAAACAAGAAAACTCTGATGAAAAGATATCAGAAGAACTAAATAAATAAAGGGATATTCTGAGTTCACAGTTAGAAAAATTCAACACTGTCAAGATTTCAGTTCTTTCCAACTTGATCTACGGATTCAATGAGAGCACAATCAAAGTTCCAGCAAGTTATTTTGCGGACATCGACAAACTGATTCTAAAATTTATATAAAGAGGCAGAAGACCCAGAATAGCCAACACAATATTGAAGGAGAAGACCAAAGTTGGAGGACTGACACTATCCAACTTCAAGACTTACTATAAAGCTACAGTAACTAAGATGCTGTGGTGCTGGTGAAAGAACAGTCCAATAGGAGCAATGAAACAGACAGTGAGCCCAGAAATAGAGCCACATAAATACAGTTAACTAACAAAGGAGCAAAGACAATACAATGGAGCAAAGATAGTCTTTTCAACAAATGGTGATGGAACAACTGGACATCCACATGCAAAGAAATGAAACTAGACACAGACCTTATAACTTTCACAAAAATTAACTCAAAATGGATCACAGACCTAAATGGAAAACCTAAAACTATAAAACTCATAGAAGATAACTGGGACTTCCCTGGTGGTGCCCAGATAAAGACTCCTCGCTCCCAACGCAGGGGGCCTGGGTTCAATCCCCGGTCAGGGAACGAGATCCCACATGCACACCGCAACTAAGAGTTCACATGCCACAACTAAGGAGCCCACGTGCTGCGACTAAGGAGCCCACCTGCCAAGACTAAGGAGCCCGCCTGTTGAACCTAAGGAGCCCGCCTGCCGCGACTAAGACCCCATGCAACCAAATAAATAATTTTTTTTTTTTTTTTAAAGATAACTAACATAGGAGAAAACCTAGATGACCTTGGGTTTGGCAATGACTTTTTAGGTACAACACCAAAGGTACAATCCATGAAGAGAAATAGTTGATGAACTAGAAGACAAAACAGAGTCTGGGAAAAAATATTGACAAAAGACACATCTGAAAAAGGACTATTAGCCAAAATATCCAAAGAATTCTTAAAACCCAACAAAAAGAAAACAAACAACCCAATTTAAAAATGAACCAAAGACCTATTAATAACCACTTCATCAGGGAAGATATACAAATGGCAAATAAGCATATAAAAAGATGCTGTGTCATCAGGGAAATGCAAATTAAAACAAGGTACCACCACAGGACTTCCCTGGTGGCACAGTGGTTAAGAATCTGCCTGCCAAGGCAGGGGACATGGGTTCAAGCCCTGGTCTGGGAAGATCACACATGCTGCGGAGCAACTAAGCCCGTGTGCTACAACTACTGAGTCTGTACTCTAGAGCCCACAAGCCACAACTACTGAGCCCTCGTGCCACAACTACTGAAGCCTGCACACCAGGAGCCCATGCTCTGCAACAAGAGAAGCCACTGCAACGAGAAGCCCGCACACTGCAACCAACAGTGGCACCCGCTCACTGCAACTAGAGAAAGCCTGCTGGCAGCAAGGAAGACCCAACGCAGCCAAAAATAAATAAATAAAAATAAAATTAAATAAATAAAAAGCAGTATTTTAAAAAAGAGAATCCACCTGCCGATGCAGGGGACACAGGTTCGAGCCCTGGTCCGGAAAGATCCCACATGCCGCGGAGCAACTAGGCCCATGCGCCACAACTAGTGAGCCTGCGCTGTAGAGCCTGCATGCCTACAACCTGTGCTCCGCAACAAAGAGAAGCCACCGCAATGAGAAGCCCACGCACCGCAACGAAGAGTAGCCCCCACTCGCCGCAACTAGAGAAAGGCGGCACACAGCAACGAAGACCCAACGCAGCCAAAAAGTAAATAAATAAATAAATTTATTTAAAAAAAAACAAACAAGGTATCACCACATATCTATTAGAATGGCCAAAATCAGGAACAATGAAAACCCCAAATGCTGCCAAAGATATGGAGCAACAGAAACTTTCATTCACTGCTGGTGGGAATAGTACAGCCACTTTGGAGGACAGTTTGACAGTTTCTTACAAAACTAAACACACTCTTACCGTATAATTTGTTGATCATGCTCCTTGGTATTTACCGAAAGGATCTGAAAACTATGTTTACACAAAAACCTACACGTGGATGTTTATAGCAGCTTTATTCGTAACTGCCAAAATGTGGAAGCAACCAAGATGCCCTTTAGTAGATGAATGGATAAATAAATTGGTATATCCAGACAATGGAATATCATTCAGCACTAAAAGGATATGAGCTATCAAGCCATGAAAAGATATGGAAGAACCTTAAATGCATATTACTAAGCGAAAGAAGCCAATATGAAAAGACTACCTACTGTATGATTGCTATTATATGATGTTCTAGAAAAGGCAAAACTATGGAGACGGTAAAAAGATCAGTGGTTGCCAGGGGTTAGGAGGAAGCCTGCATAGGTAGAGCACAGAGGATCTTTAGGGTGGTGAAACTACTCTGTACGGTACTATATCTATAGATATATGTCATTATACATTTGTCCAAACCCACAGAATGTACAACACTAAGAGTAAACCATGATGTAAACCATGGACTTTGGGTGTCTGTGTATGTTCATCAGTTCTAACAAATATACCACTCTGGTAGGGGATGTTGATGATGGGGGAAGCTATGCACAATGTAGAGGGAGGAGAGATGTGGGGAATCTCTACAACTTACACTCAATTTTGCTGTGACCCTAAAACTGCTCCTGAAGTCTATTAAAAAACAAAACTGTCAAATCTGTTTCTGGAGCCAAAATAAAATTAAATGAGCAAAACATTTTACCATTATCATGCCCATCTTATGTGTTACTATTACACATTTTTTCTTGAACAAAAAATTCCAGTCAGTAACAGTGAAAATTCTTCATAGAAAAATCACTGGGTTACAAAATGCTAAAAATGTCTCTCGTACAGTTTCATTCTAAAAAATTCCATGACATTAAAAAAAAAAAAGATATTTCCTGAGACACAAGTATTGCAAAGGGAGCAATTTACAAAATATCAAAATAACAGCAGTTACTGTAACTGACTCTTTCTTATGCCCAAATTTTTTGGCAGATGTTTTCTAGTATTTGTTATCCTCAACTATTCACTGGAATAGATAACCATATTACCAACTGCAGTTCACAATAAAAAGGAGCATAAGTTTAGCATAAGTTTAACTCCAATTTTAGTTTAACTCCAATTTAAGTTTGGAGTTTAAGTTTAACTCCAATTTTAAGTCAACTTCAAGATTTTGTAATTTTAGAGCAGGAATCTAGGAGAAAATATAATTTAGAAATGAAATCATTTACTCAGATTTGCCACATTTGCCACATTCTCAATACAGTCTTAATTCTGCATAGCAAGCAATGAGCTAAGTGTTGAGGATATTAAGTGGAGTCTCAAGGAAAGCTAAGCTTAAAAAAGGAAAACATTACATTCTAATAATTATTTCAGAACCACGTATAGCTTAAAGTTGTTTTGCGTTCACCCTTTTAACCTTGAATTCAACAAAATAAAAATTTGAGGAATGTAATTAAAGTTCCTTGTCTCTAATCAACTTACCATCTAAATATTCCACCAATCTCAAGATTGAGTCCCTTCTCTGGGAGAAGTCTGTGGTTAGATTTCATTGACGCAGGAAAGGTTTTAATCAACAGGCTAGAAACACAGGCCTTAAGTTCTATATACTGAAGGTGGAAGTAACTTCTCTGAATTCAAATATATTGCCATCTAGAAATGAAGCCAGGCATAAAGAAAGCACTTAAGCTCTAGATGTTTACCCTTCTGACATTTCACTGAATCAATAAAAAAATTAATTAAAGTATCATTAGAATTCATAAAAAATGAATTCTAAGGATCTTTGGAAAGTCAAAGATAGATTTTTATTTGTTTCTTTGTGCAAACACAGGATCAGATATTTGGTGGAAAACCACATAAAAAACTACAAATGTGGACTAGAAAGTAATGTGATTAATATTTTAACATATAACATATTCT
Source organism: Globicephala melas (assembly GCF_963455315.2). Classification (NCBI taxonomy): domain Eukaryota; kingdom Metazoa; phylum Chordata; class Mammalia; order Artiodactyla; family Delphinidae; genus Globicephala; species Globicephala melas. The sequence continues at coordinate 38,690,760 of NC_083323.1, read as the reverse complement.
AACTGACATGATCAAATAAGCAATAGGACCTTCTCAAGGCTTTCTATACACCTTATGAAGTTGTACACACTTTATGAAAATATCATTAACCAAAATATTTTTTAGTGCTCCTCTTTTGATATTTCCATTAAAGCTTTGGCATACTCTTCTGAACAACTGTTCATTCGATAAACATTGATTCAACACCTCATTTATGCTATAACTCCTTACTGGTAACAAATGTTTGTCATCTGAGGGTAGATAATGATGCTTTGAAAAAAAATCATCCCAGGTCATCTGGGGAAACTTAGGTGATTAGGTTAATTAATACCATTATTATCTGATTTTAAAAAAATGAAATCTTAGAACCTTAAATGCATGTTGCTAAAATCAAAGAAGCCAGTCTGAAAAGACTGCATAGGAGAATTCCAACTCTATGACATTTGGGAAAGGTAAAACTATAGAGACAGTGGAAAGATCAGTGGTTGCCAGGGGAAGGGGAGGAGGTATGAATAGGTGAAGCATAGGGGATTTTTTAGGGCAGTGAAACTATTCCCTATGATACTGTAACGGTAGATACAGTGACATTATGCATTCAACAAAACTTTTTTAAACTGTACAACACAGAATGAACCCTAATGTAAACTACAGATTTTATTTAATACTGGTTCATCAATTGTAACAAATGTACCACACCAATGCAAGATGTTAATAATGGGGGAAACTAGGGAGTAGGGGAGTATATGAGAACTCTCTACTTTCTGCTCAATTTCTCTGCAAACTAAAGCAACTCTAACAAAGTCTTTTACAGGCACACCTCGTTTTATCGTGCTTTGCTTTATCTCACTTTGCAGATACTGCATTTTTTATAAACCTGAGTGGAGCAAGTCTTTCAGAACCATTTTTGCCAATAGCATTTGCTCACTTCCTGTCTCTGAGTTAGATTTTGGTAATTTTTGCAATGGTTCAAACTTTTTCATTATTTTATTTGTTATGGTAATCTGTGATCAATGATCTTTAATGTCACTATTGCAATTGTTTTGGGGTGGCACAAACGGCAATCACATACGACAGCCAACTTAACTGATAAATGTCTGTGTTTTGACTGCTCCACTGACCGGCTGTTCCCCCATCTCTCTCCCTCTCCTCAGGCCTACCTATTCCCTAAGACACAACAATATTGAAATTAGGCCAATTTATTACCCTACAACGGTTTCTAAGTGTTTAAGCAAAAGGAAGAGTCCCAAGTCTCTCACTTTAAATCAAAACCTAGAAAGGATTAAGTTTAGTGAGGAAGGCATGTTGAAAGCCAAGACAGGCTCGAAGCTAGCCTTCTTGCACTAAACAGTTAGCCAAGTTGTGAATGCAAAGGAAAAGTTCTTGAAGGAAACTGAAAGTGCTACTCCAGTGAACTCGATGATAAGAAAGCAAAATAGCCCTACTGCTAATATGGAGAGAGTTTTAGTGGTCTGGATAGAAGATCAAACCAGGCCACAATATTCCAGTAATCCAAACCCTAATTCAGAAAAAGGTCCTAACTCTCTTCAGTTCTATGAAGGCTGGAGAGGTGAGGAAGCTGCAGAAGAAAAGTTTAAAGCTAGCATGGGTGGGCTCACGAAGTTTAAGGAAAGAAGCCGTCTCCATAACATAAAAGTACAAGGTGAAGCAGCAAGTGCTGACGTAGAAGCTGCAGGAAGTTATCCGGAAGATCTAGCTAAGATCATTAACGAAGGTGGCTACACTAAAAAAACAGATTTTCAGTGTACTGATAGGAAAAAACAGCATTATATTGGAAGAAGGCGCCATCAAGGACTTGCACAACTACAAAGGAGAGATTCAATGCCTGGCTTCAAAGGACAGTCTGACTCTCTTGCCAGGTAGGAGCTAATGCAGATGGTGATTTGAAGTTAAAACCAATGCTCACTCACCATTCTGAAAATCCTAGGGCCCTTGTGCTCCATAAAAAGAATAACAAAGCCTGGATGACAGCACATCTGTTTACAACATAGCTGGCCCACTGTTGAGACCTACTGCTCAGAAAAGATTCCTTTCAAAATATTACTGCTCACTGACAATGCACCTGGTCACCCAAGAGCTCTGATGGAGATGTACAATAAGATTCATGTTGTTTCCTTGCCTGACAATACAACATTCATTCTGTAATCCATGGATCAAGGAGTACTTTCAACTTTCAAGTATTATTATTTAAGAAATACACTGTGTAAGGCTATAGCTGCTATAGACAGTGATTTCTCTGATGAATTTGGGCAAAGTAATTTCAAAATCTTCTGGAAAGGAGTCACCATTCTAGATGCCATTAAGAACATTCATGATTCATGGGGAGAGGTCAAAATATCATCATTAACAGGAGCTTGGAAGAAGGTGATCCCAACCCCCATGGAAGATTTCAGTAGAGGAAGTAACTGCAGAGGTGGTATAAACAGCAAGAGAACTAGAATTAGAAGTGGAATCTGAAGATGTGACTGAGATGCTGCAAATTCATGATAAAACTTGAGCAGATGAGGAGTTGCTTCTTATGGTTGAGAAAAGAAGGTGGTTTCTTGAGATGGAATCTGCTCCTGCTGAAGATGCTGTGAAGATTGTTGAAATGACAACAAAGGATTTAGAATATTACATAAACTTAGTTGATAAAGCAGTGGTACGGTTTGAGAGGACTGACTCCAATTTTGAAAGAAATTCTACTGTGGGTAATATGCTATCAAACAGCTTTGCATGCTACAGAGCAATCATCGGTGAAAGGAAGAGTTGTTACCTGATGCAGCAAACTTCATTGTCTTATCTTAAGGAATTGCCACTGCCACCCCAGCCTTCAGCAACCAGCACCCTGATCAGTCAGCAGGCATCCGGCAAGACCCTCCACCAGCAAAAAAAATTATGACTTGCTGGAAGCTCAGATGGTTAGCAATTTTTTAGCAATTAAGTATTCTTTAATTAAGGTATGTACATTTTTTTAGATATAACGCTAATAGACGACAGTATAGTGCAAACATAACTTTTATATGCACTAGAAAACCAAAAAGTGCATGTGACTTGCTTCATTGCAATGTTCACTTTATCATAGTGATCTAGAACAAAATCTACAACATCTCTGAGGTATGCCTATAAATTAAAAAGAAATATTACTATGAACAAATTTGAGTGCTTCAAATGATCTACAAAGTAGAGCTCTGAAGGTAGCATCAAAGCAAACTACCAATTGTAATACCTGTATCCTTCTACTCTATGGGTTTCAAAGCTGAGGTATATTTCCTAATATAAACCCTCTATCCCAGGAATTCCCTGGTGGTCCAGTGGTTAGGACTTGGTGCTCTCACTGCCAGGGGCCTGGGTTCTATCCCTGGTTGGGGAAATGAGATACCACAAGCCACGCGGTGCAGCCAAAAAATAAATAAATAAATAAACCCTGTATCTCAATCAGGTTGCTAACTCCCACCTTTGTACCACTGCCCACTCTGCTCTCTCTCAGTCTGAAATATGACTCTCCTCTTCACCTGCCCATTTCTTATTAGTCCTTCAAGATCAGCTCAAATCTCACACTCCCTCCGTGAAACTTCCTGGACTATTCAGTCCTCTACGGAACTCTCACTTCTCTGTACTAAGAGTATGGCATTATTTACCACTTTATTACACATTTTTTTAAATGTTTCAAAATTATATTATTTCTCCAAATTAGATTTTAAATTGCTCAAGGAAAAAAACATGAATTAGAGTTTGTCCAAATCCTGGCAATGCTGGTAACAACAGACATAGCAACTCAGATGCCCAAAAGGCCTAATTCGGTGTCTAATATGCAATACATACTAAGAAGGTAGCAAATGTGTTGTAGCTTTACTGGAACATCTAAATTATTAAATATTCTGTAGCCATTAAGAATAACAACACAGCTATATATATATTCACTGACATATAAAGATGATCATAAGATAGTAAGAGCAAAATGTTATAATATTTGTAGAATGACTAAATTTCTGGACTTACATATTTATTTTAGGTGTATGCCCAAAAATATCCTCAAAAATTGTACACTGAAACTATAAAGTAATAGTTATCATTGGACAGTGGGAATTACATTTATGAAACCAAAAAATTAACATCTCCGCTTTCAAAAAAAGTTTAAAAGGAAATAATATTCACGATATAATGTCAAGCTTAAAGATAGGTTATAGGGGCTTCCCTGGTGGCGCAGTGGTTAAGAATCCGCCTGCCAATGCAGGGGACACCCCCTGGTGTCCTGGTCCGGGAAGATCCCACATGCCGCAGAGCAACTAAGCCCGTGCACCACAACTACTGAGCGTGCGCTCTAGAGCCCGCGAGCCACAACTACTGAAGCCTGCATGCCTAGAGCCCGTGCTTTGCAACAAGAGAAGCCACTGCAATGAGAAGCCCGCACACTGCACCGAAGGGTAGACTCCGCTCGCCACAACTAGAGAAAGCCCATGAGCAGCAACAAAGACCTAATGCAGCCAAAAAAAAAAAAAAAAAGTAAATAAACAAAAAGTAAATAAATAAAATTTAAAAAAATAAAGATAGGCTATAAAAATGTACATAGAATATAATCCCAATTAATAAAAATGAAAGAATGTATGTCAAATCGATAGCAGTAATCTATAGCTGATGTTTGCACAATCCTGTTTTGGCTGTTTAACTTCAAATTTTCTGCAATGAGAAAGCACTGCCTTTAAATCATCAAAAATAAACACTATTCCTAATACGTGATTTGGAGAAGCACTTAACTTCCTCTAAGTAAGAGAGGGCAGAAGGAAGGGAGACAGGAAGGGAGGAAGGGAACATCTGTAGAAGCTGAATGAATAAAGGCAGGAAAAGAATCAAAGGCAATGCCCATCCTTTAGCATCTGTATTCCAAGCATCTGTATTCCAAGATGAACTAAAAGAATCTGGGAGTGGAATTAACACCTGTTTTTATATCAAATACAGGAAAAAGTCTAAACCCAGGGACAAAATTAAGCTATAAACCTCTTCTTGATTACACTCAGAACAGAATCTGACAATTTAATATCACCACAGCCCCCACCTCCACTCCATCCCGCTCCCCTAAAAAGTCACCCCTAAATCTTCAGTACATAATTATTTTTGGTATAACTTTGCTTAGGGCCTATCCTCTCGTTTCTTTTTAACCCATGTGAAAATCTGGATTTATTTATTCTATTATATGCATATTATTTTTACAGGATTTTATATTGTTTAACATTCTTGAATAGGTACCTGTCTCTGAAGAAGAAAATTCCCTTAATGACTTCAAATTAGGCAGGCAAAACTTATTCCATTCTGGAAGCTGTCAGAGTTATTGTATAAATAGGTATGGACAAAGGAAGGAAATGCTTAGCCAATAATACTAACAAAGAACAGCAGAATAAAGTCTGAATTCCCTGGCATGACATTCAGATCCATCACAATTGGTCCATATCATTCCTATTTAGCTGTTCTCCATTCACTCCCAATCATGAATTCTGTGCATGTCAGTTTCCTCTGTAAGAACATATCCCTCCCTCTTTCCAACAATGATAACCAACGTGTGAGCACTGGCACCTAAACAAATGTGGAGTCCAAGTTTGCCAGTATAGCTTTGGGCAAGTCACAACTTCTATGAAGCTCAACTTCCTCATCTTGTAAAATGAGAAATATAAAAAAATCTACCTTGTGAGTTAATGTGAAGATCAGAAATAATGCACAGAAAGTTCCCAGCACAGTGTTGTGCACACAGTAGGCATGCAATGTAATGCTATTATCTCTTGGTTCTGTGCCTTCCCTTATCTAGAATGTTACTGTGTCCCCTCTGCACTTGGGAAGTCTTCATCAGTCAAGTCTCAGGGCTTAATACCACTTCATCAAATATAAAGCTCTCTTTGACTCCCTCATGTAACTGGTGGCTCCCTTTTCTGAGCTAGTTCAATACTTTGTTCTTTTCTATATTGCAGTTTTTATAACATCAAATTATAATTATTTGTTATCTGTTATGGACTGAATATTTGTGTTTCTCCAAAATTTCTATGTTGATAATTCAAAAAGAGTCATGTACGACAATGTTCCTTGCAGCTCTATTTACAATAGCCAGGACATGGAAGCACCCTAAGTGTCCATCGACAGATGAATGGATAAAGAAGATGTGGCACATATATACAATGGAATATTACTCAGCCATAAAAGGAAACGAAATTGAGTTATTTGTAGTGAGGTGGATGGACCTAGAGTCGTCATACAGAGTGAAGTAAGTCAGAAAGAGAAAAACAAATACCGTATGCTAACACATATATATGGAATCTAAAAAAAAAAGGTCATGAAGAACCTAGGGGCAGGACGTAAATAAAGACGCAGACCTTCTAGAGAATGGACTTGAGGCCACGGGGAGTGGGAAGGGTAAGCTGGGACGAAGTGAGAGAGTGGCATGGACATATATACACTACCAAATGTAAAACAGATAGCTAGTGGGAAGCAGCCGCATAGCACAGGGAGATCAGCTCAGTGCTTTGTGACCACCTAGAGGGGTGGAATAGGAAGGGTGGGACGGAAGGAGACGCAAGAGGGAAGAGATATGGGGATATATGTATATGTATAGCTGATTCACTTTGTTATAAAGCAGAAACTAACACACCATGTAAACCAATTATACTCCAATAAAGATGTTAAAAAAATAACAAGCTAAAAAAAATTCCTATGTTGAGATCATAAACCGCAATGTGATAATATTAGAAGATGGGGCCTTTGGGCAGAGATTAGGTCATGAAGGTGGAGTCCTCATGAATGGGATTAGTGCTCTGATAAAAGAGACCCCAGAGATCTCTCTCAACCCCTTCCACCATGTGAGGACAGAGTGAACCAAGAAGCAGGCTCTCACCAAACACAGATTCTGCTGCTGTCTTGATCTTGGGAGTCCAAGATCACAGCCTCGAGAATTGTGAGAAATAAATTTCTGTTGTTTATATACCACCCAGTTCATGATATTCTGTTATAGCTGCCTAAACTAAGACATTATTTTTTCTCTAAGAGAAAACCTGAAGTTCCTTAAAGACTGCTGATAATGTAACTCATTGTATCACGGAGCACTGAGCCTGGGGCACAGAGAAGGCACTCAAATGTTTTTGAGTAAACCAACTAAAAAAGAATCTACCAAAAGTGCTGTAGCACCCAAGAGAGAAGAGTGACAAGGGTAAATGCTTAAAGAAGGTCAGGTAGGATGAAAATAGAAAAGAAGCTGTCACGTTGGCAATTATGAGGCCATAAGCAAACTTGGCAAGATCAATTTTAATAAAGTAATGGGACTGAGCAGTGAAATGGGAGTTAGCAGGTGAAAACAACGCCTTTAAGTTGAGCAATTAAGGAAAGAAAAGTAAGTTGAAGGTGAAGCAGAATTAAGGGAACATTCCTTCATGGCAAGATGAACCAACAGAGAAAGGCTGAGTATTTAAGAAGGAATAAAATAATAAAATAAGCAAGATTCCAGATAGTAATCAGGAGAGTTAGCCTGGCGGGGGCGTGGTGGGGGAGAGGCAGGACTGCAACACTCAGCTACAGGGAAGAAGGCTGAGGCCGAAATACAACTTAAATTCTGAGATAAAAGTAGTCTGGGAAAACCAAGTTAACACTTTTTTATAATGGACTAGATGATCTCTAAAGACTTTTCGAGTTCAAAACACCCAGTTATGTGATTTTCTAATACCAAAGAAAAACCCTCTAAAATCCATCCACTGCTTTCCTTTTCTACCAGCACTGCCCTAGCAATCAGTATTAGTATATGGTTAAATGAGTATTCTCAGCTCTAGTCACTGTCTGCTCCCTAGATCTTTCTCTACCTCACTACTTGGATTGATCTTCTCATGCCACTGTTTTACATATTTTGGATATATGGATGTGGATATGAATACAGATATAGATAGATACATAGATATGTATGTATGTATGGGCATATACATATACACTCCAGCATTTGTTTAGAAAACTGTATTTGTTCCAAAGTAACTAATATGTTAGGGAGCAAGTTGAGCATAACACAAATTTCACATTTGCTTCTGTGCAACTGCAAGACACACTAGGTGAGCAGAGAAAACACTACCCAGCCACACAGAAACACACAAAACACACACACCACAAAGTTCTGCCAGGTAGCTCAGTTCACTCACTGCATGTGTTATGAGCTATACCCATCCATATCTGGTGTTGAACTTTCAATCCAATTTCAGATAGCCCTTCTTCCACCACTTCACAAGTTGCAACCTTTTTGACACCCACTTCTGTAAGCAAACTTCAGGCCTTTTACAAGGTAAAGTGTCATATTTATTGCAGTACTTCTATATTTAACCATTTAACATGTATAAAATTGTGCTAGTATTCATTAGGTTTCTGTCTTTTCACATGTCACTGACAAAGATTTTGAGTGTTCTGCCCCTAAACTCCATTTTTCCATACACCCTGGGGTTTTTAATCATGTGACTTTTGCATACCATGTTGAGTTTTATGAACTTGTATGTTGAGTTATAGCTTACACACACATAATTACTGCAGCTCTAATCACGAATTTCCTGCCAAAATCAAAGGCAACAGAGGAGGTAAAAAAAAAAAAAAAATCTCAGGCATCCTTCACAATTATCTGAAGGTCCCAGTACCTATAAGATGCTTTGAATGACCCAAACACACTTCTTGAATGGTTCAGGAAACACAATATATGAAAAGGAATAAATAGCTGTTTAGCAGTAGGGCCAATAAAGCAATGTTGAAATATTTTAACATCAAAAAACACAAACATATCCATCCCTAAAGACAGAGAGTATACTGGTGGTTGTCAGGGGCTGGAGGGAGGGTAGAATGGAGAGTTACTGTTTAATAGGTATATAGTTTCAGTTTTACAAGATGAAAAGAGTTATGGGGATGGTAGTGGTGATTTCTGCACAACAATGTGAATGTGTTTAATACCACTGAATGTACACTTAAAAATGGTTAAGATCTTATGTATGGGTATTTTACCATGATTAAAAAACAAAATCCAACTCTCGGGCTTCCCTGGTGGTGCAGTGGTTAAGAATCTGCCTGCCAATGCAGGGGACACGGGTTCGAGCCCTGGTCCGGGAAGATCCCACATGCCAGGGAGCAACTAAGCCCGTGCGCCACAACTACTGAGCCTGCACTCTAGAGCCCACGAGCCACAACTACTAAGCCCGAGTGCCACAACTACTGAGCCTGAGCTCTAGAGCTCGCGTGTCACAACTACTGAGCCCGTGTGCCACAACTACTGAGCCCGTGTGCCACAACTACTGAAGCCCGTGCACCTAGAGCCTGTGCTCTGCAACAAGAGAAGCCACCGCAATAAGAAGCCCACGCAAGACCCAATGCAACCAAAAATAAAAAAAATTTTTTTTTAAATCCACCCCTATTTTTGAAGAACACCACCATAAAAATATTCATAATGAATGACTAAATATACACACAAACCTGTATAGTGTGGTTCCATTTTCTATGTAGATAGAAAAAGGACTATAACAAATATTAATATGTATAACAGGTGATTGGTTTCTCTATCTTTTTTTGTATTTACACAAGGGAACTACAATGAATACATTACTGTTTTAACACATTTTTACCAGCAGAGAAAAAATATTTAAGATACAAATTTGATTTGGATCAACTTTTGCTGGCATTACAGAATATCAAGAGGTCTTGTCAAGAATTTGAGACCTAAAGTAACTTCTTTGACTATTTCAGCTAAAATACTTTCTATTCATATTCCTCAGGTACCATCTTCTGAACGTTCATTTTGTTCTTCATAACTCAGATTTCCATTCTTTTTAAATACTACTAAAAGTATTCTGCAAGGAATTCCAAAAGTAATAGAAAATCATTTCATACTTCATATAATCTGAAAATTTCTCAAATAAGATTAAGTAGTTCACGTACATGCCCATAGATAAGTTGAATATTAAAAGGTATCTTTTAAAGTTAATTTTATTACAAAAAACGTTTTCATCAGATGTTTTTCAAACTGTATTTTATTATTTTTATTTATTATTCAATTAGTCTCTTAACAGTTTATAAAAAGAGCCTGCAAACAAAATTTTAGCTGTCACAGAATTGTAATCAACAACATAAATTCTCTCCTATCTGTTCATTTCAGCAAAACTCTAATAAAATACTCACTTTCAGAACACAACAGCCCTTTTTCTTTAAATTCAACTTATAAAGCAAATGAAACTATTATTGAAAACCACATTGTAACCTATAAAAATTTGGTGAAGGAAATTTCTAAAGACTATCACCGAATAAACGTTTATTAGCCAATTCACGTGCTTAGTTTTGAACTCACTGGAGCTGTTTTTGCCCTTTATGTATATAATTTTGCTGCTTTTAGAAATTAAATATTGTTATAATTTTATTCAGACATGGTGCCTGGCATATTTTTAAGTAACCCAGGGAGAATGTAATAAATAGCTGAGGCTCAATTCTAACACCCGTATGTACACAACTATAAACAAAACTGCACAAGACTTGGGCTTCCCTGGTGGCACAGTGGTTGGGAATCTGCCTGCCATTGTGGGGGACACAGGTTCGAGCCCTGGTCTGGGAGGATCCCACATGCCGCGGAGCAGCTGGGCCCATGCGCCACGGCTGCTGGGCCTGCGCTCTGGAGCCTGCAAGCCACAACTACTGAGCACGTGTGCCACAACTACTGAAGACCGCGCGCCTAGAGCCCGTGCTCCACACAACAGGGGAGGCCGCCACACCGCAGCAAAGAGCGGCCCCCACTCACCGCAACCGGAGAGAGCCCGCGCACAGCAACGGAGACCCAACTCAGCCAAAAATAATTAAATAATTTTTTTAAAAAAATGGATAAGACTTACACCAAAAGTTGCCTCAGCAATAAGCAAATATGTTAAGAATCAATTGGCTAGCTAAGGACACCGACAGGTCTAATATGTAAGAGTAGTAAACAAAAGGAGAAAAGTCTTCACTTGAGACTATTTTGACAAGATGGACAAAACCTGTTTTAAGAGTTTGAACTAATTATTAAACATATTTACAAACATACACTTTCCCTTAAAGAATATAAAAAAGAAAAATGAGTAAAAGTACAGTTCAAATTACACGTGAAGTATTAGAGGTTTCTTCTGTAGGCTAGGCTTCTGCAAGAAGCAAGACAGACAACATTTTGTACTAAATATATGACATTACATAAATGTTTAAGATCCTCTGAATTTCCAAGTACCTCAAGTTGTCTCTGTTAAAATATCTATAAAGTTCTTAATTAAAAGGGAAAAATAAGAATGTTTAACATCCCAGTAAGAAATTTCCACTAGACATCAACAACCACCTTTCAATGTAACCTACACAGTAACTATAATTTATCATTTGGTCATTCTTCGAACATTTTCAGAAACGTTATCTCACAGGATTATTATATGAATTAAATAAAATAATCAGTATCAATTTCATTTCACAGATCAGTAAACCAGTACAGAGCATTTAAGTCAGTTCTTCTCAAACTTTAGTATGTACAAGAATCACTCAAGAACATGTTAAAATGATGTCTTAAGTAACTCCTTCCCATCCGCAGACTGAAGTGGATCCCAGAAATCTGCATTTTAAATAAATAACACAGGTGATATTGGTACAGGTGGTTCCCCCCACCCCAACCCAGCCACATCTTTTAGGACCCTGATTTAAGTAATGTATGACTAAAGCCATTAATGGCATAAAACTCCATTTTTACTCTGAATCAAAGTTCCCAAAAGTTTAGATGGTAGAGCTTTACAGATCTCATGGAAGATACGTAAAATTTTAAACAAGTTGAAAATATTACATTCAATTAAATTAAGTACCTCTTATACTAAATTCCAGTAAAAACAAGTGGTAGTAGATGTCTAAGTTTTTTAAGAAACTTAAAACTGAGGAGATTCTACCATTTCATTTCTCTGTGAAATGCAGGAAAAGCTGAAATTAAATTATATTAACTTAATAGCTTCTCGTGGTTTGAATACTGTTGCACTTTACTGAGTAGGGAGCTAAAACTTAGGTACCACAGGTTCTAGGAACATAATTAAAAAATTAAGATGAAAATGTAAAAGCACTTAGAGCACAGCTTTGTGAATACACTGAAAACCACTGAACTGTACACTTTGAAAGGGTGAGTTTTATGGTATGTAAATTATATCTCACTTTTTAAAAAGAAAAAAACTCTTAGAAAATTTCAAACTAGTATTTTCCAGTAATTTTAAATTTCTAAGACATTATATCAGCATTACTATTAAACAGCATAATTATTTTCTGGCCTATATCACAGATGCTGAAAACCAGTGCAGAAATAATAAAGAACACAAATAAGGCTGCTAGCTTGACAAAGATTTTAAACAAGAATTGTAATACCACTGTTTATATATTTATTTGCTCTCAAATTCTTCCAGTAAAGTCCCACTTCATCTGCCTTTTATAACAGGGTTATTTTCAAATTCTATAGTAATTTATTAGCATCTTATAAAATAATCTTTTATTTCTTTATTTCTTTTTATTTCAATAATCTTGTATTTCTTAAACTAGGTATATAGTATGTAATACACTGAAATATAATAAGATGGTTATTAAGCACCAGACTTTGAAGACAGACTACTTTGCTTCTTACCACATATATGGCCTCTGGCAAGTAACTTATCCTTTCTGCCCCATTTTCCCATAGGGTTGTAGAGAGAATTAAATGCACCAATATACGTAAGGTGCTTAAGTCAGTGCCTGGCACTTAATAAACACACCATAAATATCATCTACTTTAATTACATAATAATTATTTTTATGTAAAAAGGCCTCTCAGCTTAGAAAACTCATTACAAATCCTGATAATATTAAAATTTCAATTTTCTTTATCAATTTAGGAAAGCTGCGACTAAAATATTATTAAGGAACCTAGGTGTTTATGCTGTTTCTACCCTATTCACAAGTCCAATTTTCTCCAACTCTGAGTCACTATTAGTTCTTCTCCTGACTCATCACATAGAAAGGTAGACAGTCTGGAATATAATTGGCATACTAAAAGGCATTTCTTAATCTATCTGGATTTATAAGATTTACTAAGTGGAACTTGTCCTATATAACGGTCAAAAAATATGCTAAATAATTATGACTTAAACTGTATTCACTTAAAAGTGTTTGTATATATCAAACGTTCCTTCAAAGTATGTAGTAGGTGTTATAACCCCATCTTGACTGAAAAACAACATATCACTTAAGTAAAATCGAAGATCCACATTTTCTGACTGCTAGCCAAAAGCAGATTAATAATTTGCTGATGATCTGGTGTTCAAAATTTTGCCAAGCAAACTACAGACTAGAAGCTCAGAAGCAATCTCTGAGCCTACAAATTTGACCTTAACTTCTATTCAATTCCATACTTTCATTGTTTTCCCCATTCAGATGTTCAAATCATTTAAGATAACCTCTAATAAAAAGTTATTGAAAAAAATCTAGGGACGTAAGCTAAATAATGCAACATAGATTAATTAAAAACTCCACTTTCCCTAGACACACAAAAAAAAAATACTTTTAAAATACTACTCTACCACTTATTCACTTTCCATGTGATCTTGAGTCATTTAAACTCTCCAAGCCTCCACCTTCTCCTCTGGAAATGGGGATAAAAAGAGTAACTATAACTACCATATGGGATTGCTGTGAGCATTAATCAAGACAACACATAAAACACTTTAGCCAACCACTATGAAAACAGTTAAGTTTCAATAAATGTTAACTTCTATATATAAATCCAAACTTTAGCATCATTTGACCTCTATCTATTGAAAGATTTTATTTTCTATGAAAACCATCTCTGTTAACCCATTCATGCACACCTACCCAATGGCAATAACTTCACAAGCACTCTGAAAATGTGGATATTAACAGTCGAGGAAGTTATAGTCCCCTCCTCTTGAGTTAGGTACCCTGCTCAGGAAATAGCCTGTACTTAGCACTGTACTACTTAACACAGTTCCCTATATTACTTGAGAGCCCCTTGTGGGCAAGCCCTGTGTCCTATTATTCATTTCTGTATCCCGAGACTGAAACCCAATAGTTCTAAAACCTGACTCACAAGGGGAGGTTATCAAAATATTAATGCCTGGGATCCATCCCAGACCCATTAAATCTAAGAAGGTCAGGGAGGTAGAAGACAAGTAATCAGCAAGGGGGGAGCATTTTTTTAATATCCTCACGTGATGTTAGTGTGCTGCCACAGTTAAAAACCACTGCACTCTGACATTTAAAATACTATACAAACAGGTATGTATACGTGTGTGAATATATAAATATATAGGTAAAGAAATATAAGTCTCAGTTCAAGACCCTCAACCTCACAGCTACTCCTAGCCCCATCATCTCTTTCCTTTAAACAGACAACACTGTTAATAAACAATTAGTTACATGCTGCGTTAAGATGGTTTTTAAACTGTTAACTCAGTACAGTACTTAAGCTTCTTCATGTAATTATGCCTTAGCCTTCTTCCTAGATTACAGTCTTGCTCCTTGAAAATATACACTGCCTTATTCTTCTTGTTTTCTCCACAGTGCTTATGATAGTGCCTTGAACACCAACATGTAATAAACATGTAGCTGATCTAATAAATGCATACAAAAATTATCAGCAGGAAGTATGTCACATTCAAATTAACCAATTTGGGCTATGACTCAAAAATAGAAAAAGTAAAAAGTCAGAAAAAAGTTTAAAAAAACCTCTAACTTAGTAAATAAGAACAACTAAAGTTTATCTCATTAATGAGCATCTATATATTTGCATTTATTACAGCCATCACATGCAGTATCCCATCACCATCCACCACTTTAAGATTCTGAACTGCTTCCTTACTATCTTCCAGTTGCTTGTGGTATCTTTAGCTGCTGTCATGTTCTTTTGTAACAACTTTACAATACTCTGTAATTAGTAAAATAAGTTAATGAAAGTCACAACAAATGTGTCACACATGCTTAATAAATACGTCTTGAAGAAACAATGTTTATCAACCACTAAAATAGACTCTTTGCATACAAGTTACATGCTAATCTCTAATATAAATTTAGATGGGAATACTGTCTGAAAATAAGAGAGTCTTATTCAACACTATATATAATACAAGTCTAATTGTGAGTATTGACAGACTGATGATTTTCTGCTTTTATAGTATTTTCATACCTGAAAATTCTATTAAATAGTATATGACTTTAAAAAATAGGAGTGCTAAGCTGTATTACACAAGAAACTCCACAGCAACTGGCATTCGCAATGTTGAAACTACTAAGAGAAATGAATGGCACACAATTCTAAAAAAAAAACAATTTAAAGATATGAAAATGACTCACCTTAAAAGTTTTGTGTCATACGTGTACCACTATTAACAATCTGAAAGACTTATGTTGTTTTTAAAAATCTGAAAATATGGGGACTTCCCTGGTGGCGCAGTGGTTAAGAATCCGCCTACCAGTGCAGGGGACCCGGGTTCAAGCCCTGGTCCGGGAAGATCCCACATGCCGCGGAGCAACTAAGCCCGTGTGCCACAACTACAGAGCCTGTGCTCTAGAGCCCGCGAGCCACAACTACTGAGCCCAACTGCCACAACTACTGAAGCCCACGTGCCTAAGGCCCATACTCTGCAACAAGAGAAGCCACCCAATGAGAAGTCCGCGAACCGCAACAAAGAGTAGCCCCCGCTCGCAGCAACTAGAGAAAGCCTGTGAGCAGTAACAAAGACCCAAGGCAGCCAAAAAAATAAATAAATTTTTAAAAAAACTGAAAATATGGGGAGGAGACACTCAAGAAATATGCCTGCTAATTAGATACTGTGGTAAAACATTACCATGTTTTGTTGGGTCCTACAGCATTAAACAGATAGAGCCGGAGTTACCACAAAAAGAAAGCAGTACACAATTCCCTATTCAATAAAAAAGGTTCAAATTCCACAGTCAAAAAAATGGTACCCTGGGTTGTTTGTTTTTAAGGAAGATTAAATTTAGGAGTTGCCAACACCCAAACGAAAAACATTCCAGAGTATCAGACTCAATTGTAGTGGGGAGTCATCTACATTCTCAGCACTACGTTCCCTTACCCAAAACAGGAATATTAACAAAGGATGCTTCTTAGGATCTCACGAGATACACCATACTTATTTACCCCCGGTAAACATTACCCTTGTTTAAAAACCAAAAACAAAAAGATACTTGAGAAATAACAATTTTAGCACAAGCAGCCAGACAAAAAATGAAGTTTAACATCTGCCAAGATATTCCCCAAAATAAGACCCCTCTCAAATGAACAATGAGGAAAAGATTGCAAATGACAAATTCTTTTATTTGGACCATCAGCTACTTTTAAAAAGAAAGTTGAGGAATGTAGCTTTTCCAAAGCCTTCTCTTCAGTTTCTCCCTAATCTTCATATTTTTAACTTAAAAAAAAAAAAACCCTAGAAATTTGATTACCACTCTTATGAATTCCTTTTAAAGCAATTTAATGAGTAACAGATCTTTTGTGCAAGTAGGAAACCACAGAGGACAGTTTTGCTGGCTGATAAAAATCTCTCTGAAACACTCATAAAAATATACCCTTCAAAGACAAACTCTGATTTTCCAGGTATGGAAATTATATTAAGACTTAAAAATTTGGGTATGTTTGATATACACCCTAACTTACTGCAAATGCTTTTACTTGAACCACAATTAAAGTTGGTGAATTCTTACTATTTATTTACTGTGTGTCAAAGTTGAATAAATTAGAAGGCCAGGAGGGAAAAAAAGGTAAAACCTAGAACCAATGAGAAAAAGATGCAACTACTTCGGGTGAAACAAGGTTATTGAATCACTTCCCCAAACCGGTGAGTTACTATTAAAGTAACCAAATACTTGTTAGAGGATTGTTTTGTTTTGTTGAGGGTAGAGAAAGGTGCAGTTATACCCCAAGTAGAAATGTTTCACCAGTAACTCTGTAATGGGAAGATGCTGCTGCCTCCATAATGGTTTTTGAGACTGCTCAAAAATACCAAAAAAAAAAAAAAAAAAACCCAACAACAACCCAAAAAACAAAAAATTCCCAACCCTACCACAAATGTTTTCCAGAATACACAGAGCCAAATACTTAAATACAGGGAGAGAGCACTTTAGCAAAAAGAATTGAGGGTTGCTACAGCGTTCCTAATGTCCACAATACCACTCAGAAAAAAACTCGTGTGTGTGTGTGTGTGTGTGTGTGTGTGCGCGCGCGCGTGCTGGGGAGCACTATTTCCAAAAGCTGGTTTATATATGAAATACAGCATATGCTCAACTGGATATACTTATCTTGGGTTCATTGAAAGATAAAGCTGTCTGGGAGAGTGCTAAAGCCACGTTTTCTTTACAGGTGCTATTAAACACTGTTAAGAGAGAAGAAGAGATAAACTATCTGATAATTTGAGACGGGCACGTGGGAAACTAAAGTACGTGGTCATCACCATTAATCAATTTTTCTAACTGATCAAGCATAAACAAACAAGGCTAGGTGGGCAAGTTCTAGAGCCCCGAGTTGTCTTTCCAACACTGAAAAGAAGGATCCTGGGTCTGAGATCTTAGCCGGGAAGCCTGAAAAGCACGCGTCCGACTTTGGATTTGGGGAACTTCCCAGCAAGCATTTGTTGAGAGTAAAACTCCATCACCCCCTGCCTGCCTAACTCAGTGAAAGGCTAAGAAGTGCAGGCTCGAGGGGGAAAGCTCTGGGCCCTGGAGAGAAGACACCAGGAGGCGGCAGCCCTCCAGGGTCCGGCCGCGGCCCCCGCCCGGCTCACCTCTGCGGCAGGGATGTTGACCACGCCGGTGGAGCGCCGCTTCTCCCGCAGCTTCCTCTTCTCGATCTGCCCCTTGCCTTTCCTGGCGCTGGGGCCCGAGCTCTTGCCCTTCTCCAGGGCGCCGTCCCGCTCCTCCTCGCCGTCCCGTGCGGGGGCTGCCCCCGAAGCGGCAGCGGCAGCAGCGGCGGCGGCGGCGGCGGCGGCGGCGGCGGCGGCGGCGGCGGGGGACTCATCCTCCGGCCGCCGCGGGCCGGGGGCGGCGCGACTCAGCTGCGCAGGGCCCACGGCGCAGTTCACGCCCCCGGGGCCGGGGGCGGCAGGTGCGGCGGCGGCGCCTGGGAGGTTGTTGTTCAGCTCGTTGGCCGCAGCGGCGGCCGAAGTACCCAGGGGCCCCGGCGGGAGCTTCCCGGCCGCGTCGCCCGTGCCCCCACCGGGGGCGGCCGGGCCCGGGGGATTCTGCTTGGCGCGCATCTTCTCGCGCTTCGCCTTCCACTCCTCCAGGAAGTCTGTGGTGCTGCCGCCGCTGCCGCCGCCGGTCCGGTAGCCACCGGTCGCCATATTCCCAGCGGGGCCGGCCGGGCTCTCACCTCAGGCCGCCGGCCCCGACTCCGGCCGCCGCCCCCTCTTCCTTCCCGCCACCCGGAGGAGGCGAGGGAACGACCCCCGGGCGCGGGGGTGGCCGCGGCTCCCCCAGGGACCGGCTGGTCTGCAGGGAAACACAAAAGGGGGCGGAGAAGGGAAGCGTAAGATCCTCGCCCGGCCCGAGGGTCTGCCCCGCGGCCGCGCCCCTCGGAGACCCACAGAGAGCGCGCCCACTCAGCCCCGCAGGCGAGGAGCCGCAGAGTCCCCACCCTGCAAAGTTTCTCCGACGCACCTACACGGCTGGCCCGGACGATCACCGCCCCTCGAGGGGTGGAGAGAGGCACGGTCCCCACCCCCGGCCCGCCTGCCCGCCCGCCCGCCCGCCCCATCCCCGCCGGGGTCCGAGCCTGCGGCGGTCGGGGGACCCGGACCAGACCCCCCACCTGTCGACCCGTCGCATCTCCAACCCTCGCTCCGGTCCGGGGTCCCCGCGACCGACACACTCATTCCCGGGACGAGGCGCGGAGTCCCCAACCGACTCGCGGAGGAGGCGGGACGCCTCCCGACCCAGCAGTCCAGCCGAGTCCAGGGGGACGGGTGCGCGTGTGGAGCGCGGACCGACCGGGCGGCCCCTTACCTGGGAGGAGTTGGGGGGACGAGGAGCGGGACTGGGTGCTGGCGCCCAGGTGAGCCGAAGCAGCCGCGCGGAAAGACCCGCGGCCAGCTCTCCGTCCTGAGCCCGCGGCGCTCCCGGGCTAGGAGGGAGGAGGGAGGGAGGGAGGGAGGGAATGAGGGAGGGGAGGGAAGGGAACGAGGGGAGCCGAGCGGCGCCGAAGCGCCGGCGGAAAGGACCGAGACCGCGCGCGAGGGGCGCGGCGCGCGGTGGGGGCGGCGGGGCCCGCCGACGCCCCGCCCCCGGCGCTCAGGTGCGCGGCGCCGCGTCCAGCCCGCTGCTGCCGCCAGTCCCGCGCCAGCAGATGCGACCGCACATTCCTGGGCGCGCAACCTCGCGGCGGCCGACCTGCCGGCGCCTCCGACGCTGGAGCGTGAACCGCCCTCCACGCCCTTCTCCCCGTTCCTCTTCTCCGCCTCTCCAGTCTCCCACCACTCTTCCTTTTAAGTACAAGACATATTCTTCCAGGGAAAATCACAAATACTGCTGGCTGAGGGGGAAAGTGCATGATTCAGGGCCTGACTAGCTAGGATGGAAAAATACTCTCGCGTCCCTTTTCCTAGTCGCTGCCCCCTTTTCAGATGTACTGGGGTGGCAAACAGGAGAGTGGAAACGGCTAAAACCCAGGCCCCTCCTTCTAAGTCTGTGGTCTCAGGTGAACGTGTCGCCTGAAAGGAGAGACTTCAACTGTACGTGTTATTATCAAGGCTTTACTGTTATCTTAGGCTTGCAGGGAAAAATTTTAAAGCTCATTTTAAAATGTATTGTGTTGGCGATCCCAGTCCTACTTGGAGTTTCCTCTTAACCCTGTCTCTACAACTCCTCTTCACAGATAGGGAATTTAGCAGCAAAACTCCCTACCAAAGTCCTAAAGCTGCATTGAGGCTGATTTGATATGAGCAGGGGCGGTGATTGTCTCTATTCTTCTACCCTTGACATGCCATAGGGTAAATCTTATCTTCAGAGGCAAGTCATCTCCGATTTCTGGATCAGGGCTGGGTGGACTGCCACTGTCAAGCACTTGAGCAGACAGACGTCACCGTATCCGAGTAACGCCAGGGCACATCACTGTCATAGGGTACAAATGCCTGGTCACCATTTTGCAAAAAGTAGGCGAGCCCTGAGTCACATTCTTACCTAACATAACTCTTTCTTCCTACTTAGTACCTGTTTTGCCTAGGTGGCACACGGTGGGTGACCCGTCAGCCTTTGCCTGCTCAGGAAGGAGAACAGGAGAATGTGATTCACATGCTATTTATTTATCAGAGGGGAAGGTCACACAGTTCTCGTCTTTTGTCTGACTGCTGGAGTGAACTTGTGGATAACCCGGATTGAGTTCTGGAAAAACTCTTTAAAAAATTAAAGGCCTACGTTGGGAATCGGTTTAAAAGGCTGAGCCTGGCTGGTACCAACCTGGGTGTGCCATCTGAAACTGCTCAATTAATGATTCATTACTTTGTTTTCTGAGTTTTAAGGTGGGGGAGGGAGGGTTGAGCATTAAAGAGATTCACATTAATATTCTTTATAACTTAACAGAGGATTTTCTCTTGGAGGGACTGCAGGATATAGCAGAAAGAGGATATAATGTGCCTGAGTACAAACATCTAAATAGCTGAGAGATCTTGGGCATGTTGTTTAAATTCTCTGAAACTCAGCTTTCTTTACTATAAAACCAGTAATAACAGCCTATGTTTTTATGTTGTTATAAGAAATGACACTGTGTACTTGGTCAAGGAAAGCACTCAGTAAATATAGTCTCTTTTATTAATAGGATATTGAACAGAGTCCTGGGTTTCTAAGGGGGGCGCAGACGAAAAAAGATAAGGTACTAAATACACAATATTAACTTGAAAACAATAGACTTTGAATGAACTAGGATAACACTCTGCCACATAATTTATCAGTGCATCTCTTTGACCAGTTCTCTTGGTATATTAACAAGCGCTGAGTCAGGAATGTTGGCTACTATGGACTTGTGTGACTTTCGGCAAGTTGCTTACCTTTTGTGCCTCTGTTTACTTACACATAAAATGGGGATAATAATACTTCCTACATTGTGAGAGGGTTGTGAAAGTGTCCGAGAGATCCTTAGATAAAAGGTAGTATGGGAGTACCGGAGTAGTTGTTATTAGTCTATACAGTGCCCTAGGAACCATGGATGAAAGAGATTACTGAGGTACAAAGCGCTGTGTATTATTACTGTTATCGTTCATTATACCTTTTGTCTTTACCTTACCATTCTCAATATTCCCAAAGGTATATTTCACAGCCAGACTGCTTCCAACATTGCATCAAGATATTTAGCTGAGTCAGTTCTAAATTGCTGTGTTTGCATGTCGTCAATCTTCACATACAGCGTTCTGATGAAATAATCCTTAAAGACTCTGAGCCTGGTTTCTCAACTGCAGCACTACTGAAATTTGGGACTGGATAATTCTTTGGGGGTGTTGTCCTGTCCATTGCAAGATGTTTAGCAGCATCCTTGGCTTCTGCCCACTAGATACCTACCAGGAGTGTCCTCCACCCCCAGTTGTGAGTTTGCCAAGTGCTTCCTGGGGGGGCAAAATCTTCCCCAGTTAAGAACTTCTGAGCAAACCTAAAACAACTAATTTGGGTGATACACTTGCCCTTAATAATAGAGGGAAATAAGATGATGATAACAAAACAAAGATTCATTTTAATATGTCAGAGTCAAACTTATTCTAAATGTTAAGTCTTACTTAATGTTTTCCAGGCAGTGGATTAGCTATATGTGAAATAGCCTGTTTGTATGTGTTGAAATAATTAATAGGATATTAAGAAATAACAATTTGCCTGCAATGCAAATATTTCTGGAAGATATGCAATTCGCCCTCTAAAATCAAAATAATACATGCACATCGTCTTAATGGTTAAATACTTCAGTTCTACAAGGATTATAACAAAAGACAGCAATCCCCTACCTAAAACCCTACCCAGAACTTTGAACTCTTATAACTGTTTCTGCTAATATAGATCTTCCTATTTATATTTTAATGCCCTCACCTGCTATTCTACTTCTTGATTTCTCCATTTTTTAGACATCCATTTTTGGCTTCCTGATACAGAAGAAAATTTAGTTCTCCTCTACTTAGACTACACCTACACGTTTCTTACTCCTAAACTCCTGCTATACTTGTATTGCAATTTTTATTGAATAAACATTTAATGTTTATAGTGTTATTACTATGCAAATATTGTTCACAGCTGAGCCAGGCAGTGTACTATGTTTGCTTTTCTTTTTTTTTCTCCAACTTATTTTCTTGTTACACAAATATTTCTTTTTCCTACAGTTAAAACTTGCCCCTTTTTTGCCTTATTTTTCTATATATCAGTCACAAATTTACACCCAGACTTTCTTCCTGTCGATGCAGTTCATCACGTCAGATGATCTGTCAGTTCTATTTCTCTTTTTCTTGGAGGTATCTCTCCTGGAGCCTGCCACCCCCACTCTAGTCTGGATTGATTTTAAAGCTCATTGCTCTGTGGTTATTCTGGGATTATACTTCCCTAACATCCTGGGAATTATTTCCTGTGCAGACTCCTTGTTTCCTGAATCCCATATTGTCCTCTTTCTTTTCCCTTATTTTAGTTGAGTACTTCTTCAGTATTCTCTGGAGATCCGATTGCACATTCTTCGAGACCATGTGTGTTAGAAAATGTTTTTAATTTATCTTCACACTTGGTTAATAGTTTGGTGAGGCATAGACCTCTACGTTGGAAATCATTTTCCTTTATAATTTTGAAGGCATCACAATATTGTCTTCTGGTTTCCAGAGTTGCAGTTTGGAAAACCAATGGCATTCTGATTCCTTTGTATTTTCCCTCTGGAAGCTTTTGGAACTTCTTACCCAGATCTACTTGAATATCTTAAAGATTTGCCATGATTTGTCTTTTTTTTTCTATATAAATTTATTTATTTATTTTTGGCTGTGTTGGGTCTTCGTTGCTGCACACGGGCTTTCTCTAGTTGCGGCGTGAGAGGGGGCTACTCATTGCGGTGCGCTGGCTTCTCATTGCAGTGCGTAGGCTTCTCATTGCTGCAGAGCATGGGCTCTAGGCGCAGAGGCTTCAGTAGTTGTGGTGCACGGGCCTAGTTGCTCCACGGCATGTGGGATCCTCCCAGACCAGGGCTCAAACCCATGTCCCCTGCATTGGCTGGCGGATTCTTAACCACTGCGCCACCAGGTAAGTCCCAGCCATGATTTGTCTTTTTTCATTATTATGTTAAGCACTCAGTGGGCCGTCTAAATCTGCCATGTGCCTTTCACTTGGGAAATTTCTTTATCCTATATCTTTGGTAATTCTTCCCTTCCATTTTCTCTTTCTGGAGCCCCTGTTAAATAGATATTGAACTTCTAAGTGTTTTCTAGTAAATATTTGTCTTTTCTCTCCTAGTTTCCATCTCTTTGGCATGTTATTATACTTTCAGTGAAATTTCCTGTCTTACTTGCCAAACCTTTCTGTTGAATTTTCTGTTTCTGCCACCATTTTTTCTTTGATCTATTTCTTAGACTCTAAATGTTCTTCTTCCATATTATCCTATTTTTGTGTCAGATTCATCAGATTTTCTCTTTCTAAGGAAATTCCTTTAACTTTTCTTCTGCTGGTCCTACACTTTGTCTCCTATTTGCTCCCTTTTATCTTTTTGATTGTTTTAGTCTTCATCTTTCATATTAGAGGATTTCCTTGTCAGTCTGCTGTTCATTCATTTTTTTTTTAATTTTTTTTTTTTGGCCGCTCTGCGTGGCATTCAGAATCTTAGTCCCTCGACCAAGGATCAAACCCGTGCCCCCTGCAGTGGAAGTGCGGAGTCTAAACCACTGGACCACCAGGGAAGTCCGTGTTCATTCATATTTTAGATTGAAGCATTGAAAAGTTGTTTGGGGGACTTCCCTTGTGGCGCAGTGGTTAAGACTCTGAGCTCCCAATGCAGGGCACCGGGATTTGATCCCTGGTCAGTGAACTAGATCCCACATGCATACCTCAACTAAGAGTTTGCATGCCACAACTAAGGAACCTGCCTGCCACAACTAAGACCCATTGCAACCAAATAAATAAATGAAAAGTTGATTGCTTGCTCTTCTTTCAAAAGGCAGAGCTTGTTGATTGATGGTCTCAATTTAGGGAGCTGGTGTTTGGACCCAGGCATTTTGTGGAGGCATGTGTCCATTGTCAGCCTCTTTGAGGCTTTTCTCTTGGCCAGATCAGTTTCCCTGAGAGAAATTGTGTTTCTGCCTGTATTGCTAGTTGTCAACTGTTTCCAGTTCCAAGTAGAAAAAGGGAACTGGGGGAGCCTTAGTACTCAGCATGCAGGTTTCACTCAGTCCCTATGCTTGGATGCCTGGGGTGCTCAAGTTCAGTACATTTGTAATTCAGCAACTTCAGAGCGTGAACTTCCAGTCCTCTGCCAGGATCAGGAGAGACAGCCTCCTTGCTCCTGGGCCTTACAGTGGGGACTTGAGAATCTAACTGTCCCTTATATAGATTTTTAACGACTCCAGCTGTTTTCACCCCCATTCTTTCCTCTCTTTCAATATATGCTGCTGCCTCTGATTTCTGAGCTTTCTTCAGGACAAAAAGGATTCCTTCTGGCTGGCTTTGTCTCTTGCAGGTGGTTAGAATTCACCTTTCTCTTCTCTGCTAACATCTATCTGTTTTTCATCTTCCATCTTCCAAAATTTTGCTCTCATTTCCCATCCTCTTGGTTGTTACTGGTTTATCACTTTACTTTTATTTTAGTGAAGTTACTTGAAGGTGTACAGGTAAACATGTGTGTTCAATCTGTTATGTTTAACAGGAGATCTAATCTGTCCATTTTGCAGATTTCTAGATATTTTGAAATCTAATCTGTGATGAGGCTAGATAAGTAGAGACCTCTACCTCTTATTACATCTTAAGCCCCTATTGATTGACACTATTAGGAAGAGTTCTATGAAATGTGTTGTGTTTTCTGGAGGCTGTTTAGGAAGATGTGGCTCATTACATTACATAATGTCCCCAGGAAAAAAATGTCTGACATTACTACTAAGAATAGTTGTATGTATTTCTCTTTTGTTGGCTTTTTTTTTTTTTTTTTTTTTGGATGTGGACCATTTTCAAAGTCTTTATTGAACCTGTTACAGCATTGCTTCTGTTCCATGTCTTGGCCCCTTGGCCCCGAGGCATGTGGGATCCTAGCTCCTAGACCAGGATCGAACCTGCCCCCCTGCCCTGGAAGGCAAAGTTCCAACCACTGGACTGCCGGGGAAGTCCCTTTTTGTTACTTTACTTTTTTAACCACAATAAAACTATGTGTTTCATAGCTGGTAAGTTTTCCCTTCTTCCATCAACTGCTGTTAATCTTAGGCCAGATTTGTGGCCTATCCGGGAAAGATCTAGGTTTTGTGGTGCCTGGAGCTTATAAAACTTAGGGCACCTTCTTTAAGAAAAAGAATAGGTTAAAAAAAATAGAATGAGCAATTTTAAAGATTATAAATTTTAACAAATTGAAAAGTGCCATAAGCATCACAAAAATCCAGAAAAACAACCTAAATTATTCACTATTACTCTCTGACATATTTCTATAATACTGTTTTATCTGCATTTTTACTATTTATTTTGTTTTATTTTATTTTTGCCTGCACCACACAGCTTGCAGGATCTTAGTTCCCCAACCAGGTATTGAACTGGGGCCCACAGCAGTGAAAGCACAGAGTCCTAACTGCTGGACCACCAGGGAATTTCCAATTTTATTATTAATTGATGCATAAAATATCTGACTTCATACACAGATGTATCCTCTATTTGTAGTACACAAATATATATATTTGTGCATCATAAGCACAGGATCTCTATTGATCCTACCAGTTTTTCATTATCTGTCACTCCTTTCCATGTCCTAACCTCCTTACTCAGATTAAAGCTTATCATTATTAGCCTCCTCTGCCTACTCTTGCTCAGCTAAAATAAGGCTAATTAAAAACAGTTTGGTGGGTGGGCTTCCATGGTGGCGCAGTGGTTGAGAGTCCGCCTGCCGATGCAGGGGACACGGGTTCGTGCCCTGGTCCGGGAGGATCCCACACGCCGCGGAGCAGCTGGGCCCGTGAGCCATGGCCGCTGAGCCTGCGCGTCCGGAGCCTGTGCTCCGCAATGGGAGAGGCCACAACAGTAAGAGGCCCGCGTACCGCAAAAAAAAAAAAAAAAAAAAAAACAGCGTAGCATCTTTCCTAACTCTCCTTCAAATGCATGACCATAGTTTCAACTGGGCAGTGCATACTATCTGGCAATCCTGCAGTCTTAGTAAGCGTGTTCACCTGTGCTGCAGAATGACTAGTTCACATCACTCCCTTAAACCTCCAAAACCTCCTTATCCAACCCTCGCTCTCAGTTGATGAACTTGTTTGTTGACTAAAGTAGGACCTATGTGAGTGGGGCTCCTCATCTTGCCCCACACCTTTACTCACCTTCCTACATCTGGATCTACCCTCTGCCTCCTTACGTTTAGATGAAGTTCTTAGCTCCTTTTGAAGGCAGTCCTGGCATTTGTATCTTTCCCCTTGCAAGAGCTTTGCTGTACAATTAATACTCTTCTCTCATGCATAACCAATTTCTTCTCTTTTAAATAATTCCTTTCAACATACAAATGCACTCTATATTAATTCCCTCTGTATTAATCTTCTACTTACTGCTGAAACAACTTAACATCTTAAACATCACAACTTTATCATCTTACAGCTCTGTAGATAGATGTCCTACAGGGATGGGTCTCATTGGGTTAAAATGAAGGAACCAGCCCGGCTGCACTCCTTTCTGGAGGCTCTCTGGAAGAATCCATCTCCTTGCCCTTTCCAGCCTCTAGAGGCTGCCCACATTCCCTGGCCCTTGGTCTTCAAAGCAAGCAATGTCCCATCTCTCTGTGCCTTCCCGCCAGAGCCACATCTCCCTATGATTCTCTTCTGCCTCCCCTTTCCACTTTTAAGGATCCTTGTGATTATATTGGGACCACCTGGATAACCCAGGATGATCTGTTTTAAAATCAGCTGATTAGCAACCTTGATTCCATCTTCAATGTTAATTCTCTTTTGCCATATAACTTATATTCACAGGTTCCAGGGATTACGGCCTAGAACTCTTTGGGGCCATTGTTCTTCCTACCACACCTTCTTAAAGAAAAACATTTTCCCAGACTCTAGAATCTAATCTGGTCAATGTCCTATTTCTCTGTTCATGTTCCCAGTCAAAAGTCTTGGAAGAGTTATCTTCATTCACTGTTGCAGTCTTGTGGGAATGAGCCATTAACCTGTGGGGTCTGTGCTAACTCTGGCTAGCTAGTGTTGTAACTGAATTGTAGGACATTCAGTTGGTGTCCAGAGAGTGGGAGAATTGGTTAGTGTGGGAAAACCACGCACACATTTGGTGTCAGATATGTTGAGAGAAAGAGCACAGTGTTTCCCCTTTTACCTGGTTAAGATGAAGATGTGATTTCCTGACAACCCAGCAATTGCACTCTTAGGCACCTACCCTAGAGAAACTCTGACATGAACACAGGGACACATGGGCATAAATGTTCATTGCAGCACTAATTATAATAGTGAAAAAATGAAAAAGTACTTGTAGTTAGCAGGAGAGTGAATATATAAATTATAGTTTATTAGTATAATGGAACATTTATATCATTTCAAACCAGTTTCAAATGGATATGTAGGGACTTCCCTGGCAGTCCAGTGGTTAGGACTCTGCACTTCCACGTTAGGGGGCCCAGGACCTGATCCCTGTTCGGGGAACTAAGACCCCCCCAGTGCAGTGAAAAAAAACAAAAAGAATATGTAGAGTATGACATTGTTCATATAAATTTCCAAAAGGTACAATAGTATATATTTTTAACAGATACACATTTGTAATATAAATACAAGCATACCAAATTCAGCTTATTAGTTACTTCTGAAGACAGATGGAGGGAAAAGGTATAGGAGCTGTAATGTTGCTGTTATTTATGTTTTATTTCTTTAAAAAGGAAAGAGATCTAAGATAAATGTGCATTAACATTTGTTAAATCTCAGTGTAGGGGGTACCTAGATTATTTGTTATATTACTTTCTGGACTTTTGTATATTTGAAATATGCTAGAATTTAAAGTAATTTTTAAAGGAAAAATACTTGGACTTGTGTAAATAGTTTCATAAGAAAAGTTTTGACTTTAAAAGTCTGAAACTTTAACAAAATTGGACTTGCCCAACATGTCTTTGGGCAGCCTTAAAATGTCCCCCTTTTTTGCCAAGCAAAAGAAGCCATAAAATTGTAGAAAACTTAATGAAGCCATGTACCCTGGAAATATTTGAAATGGTTTATGGCTTGGGGCAAAGGAAGAAAACTGAAGCCATGCCAATGTCAAAAGTCACAATTCCCTTTAGAATCACTGATCTTTCCTCTAATATCTGGACACAGATCCTTAAAATGGCTCCTAAACCACTTTCCTTCAACAGGCAAACAACTGGATGAAACCGCTGATGCCTCTCATTTTAACCAGCTCTTCCACTATCATTCTTTTTTTCATACACGGGTGCCACTATTTCTTCCACTAAAAATTGGAAGAAATATTCCAATTTTTCTGATCCCCTTTTGGAGACTTGGCAAGCCCTTGCCACTTTCCGAATGGTGAAAAAACGTCTTTGTCCAGGAAAACTCTGTGTGAATGGAACATTTTGGTTCTCTGGGCACAGATGGAGCACCTGAGCTCAGTAACACGCCTGGTTGAGCAGCTTTGCTGAAGACGCTCCACACATTGTCATGACTCATTGCTCTCAGCATCAACAGGAATTGGGCTGTGCCAGCAGATCTGAAAGGAAACTTGTCTACTGCTGTGAAAGTAGGTGACTTTCACAGAGCCTGGTCTTGATATCAGCCTTTTCAAGAAAATTTAAATAGAAAAGAGATCAGAGTAGGAAGCTCTTCTCCATTACACTTAGTCCACTTGTGACTTTCCAAAGAACAAATCTTAAAGTATGTGATTGAACTTCATGCCTAAGTTGTATGTGTGCTCAATAGAGAGAGAGAAAAAAAAACAGAGAGAGAGGAAGAGAGAGAAAGAAAGCCTTCTCAGAACAATTTAACTGGGAGGTGTTCATTCCTAGTTTTGTTACGTCATAGGTGTTTTCGACCATGAGACTAAGATAAATCTTTTGATCCAAGGTGCTACATAGAGCATTCTGGATGCTGCTAAAAGAACCCCATCAACTCTTATAGCTCAGCTGCCATGTCAGGAAGTGAAGATAGAAAGCAAACAACATGTAAACTTTCCAATAAAGAGGAAGGACTTTCTGTGGTCTGAAGCTCAAAGTCTTGTTTCTCTGCAAGCAGAAATCTTCAATACCCCAAAACACCATAAAATTCTTTTGAATGTTACTTCTGCTTAGATGACTTTAAAATTAAATCATGAATTCATCATCCTTTTTGGCCCACAGAAAGCTTCAATGATGTACACCTCACCCAAGATGGTTCCATTGATTCACAGTGGTGATGAGGCATGAATTCAACTCAATCTTGGAGTATGTACTTTAACGTATATTAAGCCAATATTTTCAGAGCTTTTTGCCATTAAAAAAAATTGAAATTAAATGGATGACATAGATGACATAACACGACTTCTTATTCAAATCAAAAGCAGTCTTTCACTGGAATTCACTATTGAGTAAAGCTGAGATTGCCTTTTATTTTGTAGACACTTGGGTTTAATTTAAATTAATGAAGATAACATTTTGCATAATAATACTTATAGCAGTTATTTATTGCTTACTACAAGCTAAGCACCATGATATTACTTCGTATACAGTGTCTAACTTAACCCTTTAAACAATCCTATGAGGGGAGCATCAATATTACGTCCCTTAAACATCTCAGAGAATTGAGATTATGTAACTTACCCAGTGTCACACAGCTAGTACATGATAAAACCAAACATTTCAGCACGTAACTGTCTGATTCCAGAGCCCATCCTTATATGTCAAAGGAATTAATTTTAATGCAATAAAATAAACAGCTTGACCAGCTCAGTTTCTGTGCATTTTCCTGTGAAAGATTTCTTTTGATTTTATCACAAGGTTAGGGCTTCGTAATCAGTGAATCTTAGGGCTACGAACAACTAGACCAGACAAACCAGGCAGCATGGGCTCCCTGCACAGCCCCTCCCCTCTCTGTCTTTGCATCCTTGTGTCTGGCGCACAGCAGGTATAAATGTTTGTCAAATGGCACACAGGCAGGACTGCTGTCCTAAGGTGGCCCTGGAAGTAAGCTGACTGTCTCCCAGGGCTTTACTTGGGAGGTGGGGACAGTTTGGGGTAGGGAAGTACTCCTTGGTGTTTGTGCCCTAGCCAGCCTTTGATCCTCAGCTTTGCAGATTCAGAACTCTGATTTTATCAGCATCTGAAGCACTTATTAATGTCTCAGGGACACACAGTCACGTTAATGTAGCCCACTTGCCTGGGCTACATTTGTCTAAGAGCCAAATAACTCAATTTATAATGAAAAATATGAAGGTCAGAAACCCAGGAATGTTAAAGTCATCGTGAACAGTGTGCATTCTCCAAGAAGGCAGACCTATGTGGGAGTGAAAGCAGGACTGTAAGCTTACTTGGTAAATATGGAAAATGAACAGGAGGGGTTAATTAGAGGAATCCAGTGTTTACTGGCCTCTGCTAAGAGAGCTTGAGACATTTATCTCCACAAATAAGGAGAGCCCTGCCAAACTGAACAGAACAGAATGGCTCTCCCCAGGACCTTTGCATTCCGACTCTTTTGCTAAGGAGGCTGCTAACTCTGCTACTGAGGGACACATTCTTCCTTTGCATGTGCTAATGACTTTAATCTGGTTACGGTCCTGTTTTATTGGTCAGACCTCTTTCAGGTGAATTTGCATATTGCTGCAAAATCCATTTATTGAATTTTTTTAAAGTTTAATTCCCTCAAGGCAATTTTATTGGTGGGCAGTCTACTATAACTTCAGTGTACTAATGACTAGCATTTTCTAAGGCCACTCAATAGATCTTCCAATAGAATTTGCTCCTAATTTTAAAGTCAATATATAAGCTATATGAAGAAGAGAATTACAGTCATTCATTCAATGAATATTTAAGGGGTTACACCTACTATCTGTCAGGCTTGTTCCGTGCAAGTTACTGTTTAAGCAATAGAGTACAAAGACAAATGACATCTCCTACCTTCAAGGAGTCTGCAGGTGTGTAAACACATATGTAAACAAAAACAGATACCATAAAAGACTATCTGAATAAAAAGACTTGTAAACAAAAAGATGGTGTTTAGTTCTAAATAGAAATAAGAACAAGTTGTTATAAAATAGAAAACTAATAAGGACCTACTGTATAGCACAGGGAACTCTACTCAATACTCTGTAATGACCTATATGGGAATCTAAAAAAGAGTGGATATATGTATATGTATAACTGACTCACTTTGCTGTACAGCAGAAACTAACACAACAATGTAAATCAACTACAACTAAATCCCTGGGGGCGCAGTGGTTAAGACTCTGTGCTCCCAATGCAGGGGGCCCAGGTTCGATCCCTGGCCAGGGAACTAGATCCCACATGCATGCCTCAACTAGGAATTGGCATGCCACAACTAAGGAGCCCACGTGCCACAACAAAGGAGCCGGTGAGCTGCAACTAAGACCTGGCACAACCAAATAAATAAATATTAAAAAAAAAAAAAAAGACCAAGTTGTTGTGCAAGCACAGACTGAGGAGAGATGCCTTCACCAAGAATGAATGGGAGATATTTTTAAGTAGACAGGAGAGGAATATGCATTCCAATAGATGGAACCACTTACGGAAAAGTACAGAAATATAAGTGCCTCCAAGGAATGGAGAAGGTGCTGCCTCTGGAAGGTTGGGAGTGGACACAAAGGTGGGCTGGAGGGGACACGGGCATAGGGATGAGTCTACTTGAGTCTTCAGGACCAAAGGAGACCTTTCCCACCTTCCCTCTTCCCGTTGGAATTCTCACCTCTCCATGTTTGCCTCTTGTGCCTCTGGCTATTAATTCTCTGTTACTTTCAGAAGCCTCTGCTTTCCTCAGGTAATTCTTTAAATCAGCGATTTTTAAAAATTAATTTTTTTATTACATAATGCATAAGTGTGGTACAATATTCAAAAGATGTAAGGGCAAAGTGTGACAAATCAGGTTTCCCTTTGACTTACGATGGCCAGCCACATAGTTCTGCTCTTCTGCTCCCAGGGACTACCTCTGGTACCAGCTTCCTGCATATCCTTCCAGAACGTCTCTGCATAGGCACGTATATGCACATGTTTATACACAAATGCATGTATGTATATAATTTTTTACACAAATAATAGACTACTGCTACATCTTGCTTTCTTTGCTTTACAATAGATTTTGGGGATCTTTCCATGTTTATTTATCCTTTTATTCATTCATTTGACAAGTCTTTATTCATTCATTTGACAAGTCTTTATGTCTTTATAGGTCAGGCACACTTAGGTGGTGAGGATACAGCAGTGGGCAAAATAGGTAAAATGTCTGCCTTCGTGGAAATTATATTCTAGTAGAAGGGGTACAGAAAAGACAGACAAAAATCAAATAAGCACTGAAACATATAGTGTGCCAGATGGTGATAAGTACTATGGAGAAAAATAAAGCAGAGTCCTGAGAGGGTAGAAGTTGGAGAGTGGCTGCAATGGTTGCAGGAGAGACAGAGACTGACAGATCTTGTTCCCTATTGGTCCAATAGCACTCTGTCAGATGAATATATCATAATCTGTTGAATCAGTCCCCTACGGATAGAAACTTACATTGTTTCTAACATTTTGCTGTTACAATGATGCAATTCTTGCACATATGTCATTTGACACATCCAAGAGTATATTTGTAGCTTAAATTCCTAGAAGTGGAATTGCCAGATTAAAGTCATTAGCATATGCAAAGGGTCTGTGCAGTTTTAATTTTAAGAGATTTTGCCGAATTACTCTCTGAAGAGTACCAATTTACAGCCCTTTCAGCAATGAATGAGCGGACCACATCTTCATCAACACAGTGTGTTGTCAAGATTCACGATGTTTGCCTATCTGATGAGTAAACCATGAAATCTTATAAGTCTAATTTGCATTCACTTTTTATGATTGAAGGTGAGTTTCTTCTCATGTATTTAAAGTCCATTTGTACATCTTGTAAACTATCTGTTCATATCCTTTGCCAAATTTTCTATTATGTGTGTGGGGGGGGTGGGGTTGGTTGTTTTGTTTTGCTTCATTTCTGATTTGTAGAAACTCTTTTCAGTAAAGAATTTACATCCTCTTTGGGATGTGAGTAGCAAATATTTTACTGAATTTGTCAGTTTTTTTGACTGTGTTTATAATAAACGGCTTTAGTGATACAGAAAATTTTTGTTATTATGTAGCTTAATTACACCATCTTTTTAATGGCATCAGAAATTATTATTCTTTTTAACTTCCTGTGTTTTCTTCTAGTACTTTTACAGTTTATTTATTTATTTATTTATTTATTTATTTATTTATTTATTTTTGCGGTATGCGGGCCTCTCACTGCTGTGGCCTCTCCCGTTGAGGAGCACAGGCTCCGGACCTGCAGGCTCAGCGGCCATGGCTCACGGGCCCAGCCGCTCCGCGGCATGGGGGATCCTCCCGGACCAGGGCACGAACCCGCGTCCCCTGCAGTGGAAGCACGGAGTCTTAACCACTGGAGCGCCAGGGAATTCCCATGAGTACCATATTTTAAATGTTTCAGCTTATAAAATACATTTTACTGTCTGATAGAAAAACGCATCTCATTTTTCTTATTTTTTTTTAGACTTTCCCTGGCTCTTTTTATTTGCTTGTTTTTCATTTGAACTTTAGAATCAGTTTTCTAGTTCCAAAATAAATCATCTTAGTGTTTTTCTTGGGATTACCCAAAATTTTATAGATTAATTTAGGGGAATTGACATCTTTGTCATGCTGAAATTTCCTGAACAAGAGCATGGGATATCATTTAGTATGTCTTTTTGTGTGTCCCTCACTAGTTTTCATTTAAATCTTTCACATGTTCTATACATTTTATCCTTTCAGTTTTTGTCTTCTTACTGGTTGTATAATAATCTTTAGTTTCTATGTACTAATTTTGAGTTCTCTTATTGTTTCTGACAGTTTTTCATTTGATTCCCTTGAGTTTTCTGGGTAAACAATCATAGCATTAGCAAATAATGATGATTTTGCTTCACTTTTCCCAATTTTTTTATTTTTATTTACTTATGTCATCTAATTATGTTGGCTAAATAAGAGTGGTTATAAAGAAGACCCTTAACTTATTCCTGATGTTACTGGGAATGCTGCTCTTTGTCATAGCTAGAAGCAGGAGTCTCCATTAGGTATTCTAATCATAAAAATCTAAGGTGCTTACCAGAGATCAAACTCTTTGAAAGAGATGAAGTTTATACAAAGATTCTTTCTAGTGATGGGGAGTTATCATAAGGCTATATTTAGACAAATGAGGGAGATAAGAAACAATGATGGTGTGTTTGCTAATTACTCTTTGTTTCACCCTTTTTTGTTAGCCCAACACTATTCTAACAATTTTATATATACCAGATTATCTGAAATTAATCTCATCAAGGATTACAGGCTCTACACAGAGGCAAATGCCCCAAAAGGAAACTTAATTGATAGAAGTTTCAGTGTCTTGCTCTGACATTGCTCATTCTTTAAGGGATGTACCAGAGGAGAATTAAATAGCCAAACAAAAAGAATAGGAAGGGAGTATGAGATCCAAATCACCTGGTAGTACAATAACTCATCAGCCTCTAATTAGCCAAAATTTGGCCTTAATTTAGAGGCTATTTTTTTTTCCCCAAACATACAAAAATTTGGCCCCTGCTTGTCTATCAATACTCAAGTTTTCCTGTCTAGAAAAGTTGCTTTGAGATTGTGCAAAGGCTTTCACCTTTATTTTCCACATCGCCTTAAATAGAAAAGATCTTTAAAAAGATCTGTTGAATGTGTGTTAGGTAATTAGTGCATCCTATGTGGTTTTATATTACCAATATGTTGCAATGTCTCTTGAACAAAGGAAAGGCTTTAGTTAGTCTAAATATACATCAGCTTTTAAAAAGATGATGAATGTAGATAATTTCCAAATGTCATATTACTAGAAAACTATGTTTTTGGATTACTAACACTTGGATTTGTACTGAGTCTTTATCAATCACTATGGTTAAAATTTACTCTTTTGCTATTTTATTTTTCATTTTCCTTTTAAAACACCCAAAAGGCACTGTAACCCTCTAAATCTGTTATTCATTAACAAAACGCATGTTGAGGTTAGGACATTTCTAAAGCCCCAAATTGCTAACTTTAAGAGGGTTTAGTCTGTTTGATTTTTTTCAAGGATGCAATGGTGGGAGGAAAGAGTTGAATAATTTAAGCACTGTTCTACATGTGATAAGATGAAACTAGGACCATTTTAACAGCCTGGAAAAGGTCTGTCAAAACAACTCCTTTGCTTTCATTCTCCAAACTCTATTTAGAAGATCTGATTAATTGTCACAATATAGTATCACTTTCCTAAATGGATTAATTCTCACCTCAGGTTCCTGGCTAACCTGTGGATCAGCAGCTTCCGGGCATTTTGACCACAATTCATAGTAATAAATATATTTTACATTGTGAGCTTATGCATGTAGGTGTATAGTTTCTTAAGATGATACTTAATCGATCTACAGGTTTTACACTCCCGTATTTTCTGTTCTTAATCTAGCCTATCCCCTTCTGCTCTATTCATTTAAAAAATTGCTAGCTGTAACTTCTAACTCTGCAGTTTGAAAAACAATGCTATAGTTCACTGCTTCTCAGGTTTTAATCACCTAGGGATCTTGTTAAAGTGCAGATTCTAATTGGGTAGGTCTGAGATACTGCATGTCTAACAAACTTGCAGGTGATGCTGATTGATGCTACTGGTTTGTGGAGCACCCTTTGGAGAAGAAAGCCTGAAGATATTTATCTTTGGTCCTTGTGGCCCAATCTCTGGTTTATTCTGCTGAGGCAAGGGTCTTAGAATCTTATTAAGTCCTTCTTTTTGTATTTTACATTTTGTTGGGGTGAACAATTAAATCTATAATTTCAGGTTGTGTTAAGTGCAGTGAAGAGAAATGACACAGGCTGAAGGTCATGGCAGCGAGGGGCGTTGGATGTTTTAGGCTGGGTGTTTAGGCAACACCTAACTGGGCCAGTGACATTTGACAAAGACCTAAACGAGGGGAGAAAACTGTGGGAAAATCTGGAGGAAGGACAGTCCAGGCAGAGAGAACAAAAAGGACACAGGTCCTGAGGTGGGAAAATAATGGATATTGTTGCTGGGTACACGCTTCACAGACAGCGTAGGGACAGGTCTGACTAGAGAGGAGTAAGAAAGGAGACTTAAAAAGATCAGGGCACTTAGGTAAGCAGCCCTGATCATATAGGACCCTGTAGGCTGAGTTAAATTTGGATTTTATTCTAAAGGTGATGGGAAATACTGCAGAGTTTTGAGCAGGGAAATGACATGAAATTTCAGTTTTAAGTGATACGTGGTGAATATACTATAGAAGAATAAGAGTAGAAGTATGGAGACTGGTTAGGACATTATAGCAGTGGATCGTATTGACTTCTTTCCAATGACAGAATTGTGCCCATTTATTTTCTAGAACAGCTAGAGTTTCTACTTCCAAAATCTCTTAAATTCTTGCCCCTTCTCCCATTTTGGAAACCTCCTATCTGTTCTAGCCTGGATGACTTCCTTAATCATTCAGGTTAAACAGAATGATATTCCAAAATATAAATCTGATGATTAGACTATTAAATAAAAATCCTTCATTTTTTTCTAGTTTGCTTCAGGATAAAGTCCAATCTTAACATAACCTAAACATACTTTTGAATCTTGTCTCTGATTCCTTTTAAAGTAGGTTCAGGTACATGCAAACAAGCTAACATATAAAAATTTTATTCTCTCCTTCTGTAGTATCTTCCTCTGCTCCCTTTTCTGCCTTGAAAACACCTACTTATTCTTCGTAAATCAGTTCAGATGTCGCCTCCTCAGACTTGGATACCCTCTGCGCCCACTCTCAAAGGAGCTAGGTGCATATTCCTCTGTAGCAGTTGACTCACAGACCCCTACTTTAGCTTTCATCATATTTTACAACTGTTTGTACTTTGGGATTGTGAGCCCCTCAAAGTCAATAACCATATTCTATCCATTTTTATGTCCTCAGCACCTAGCATTGGCCCTGGCACATAAACAGGCTCTTAGCAAATATTTGTCAAATGAATAAGTAAGTGATGGACAACTGAAAAAGGGCCACCCTTAATAAATAACATGAGATGCAAAAGTTATGCAATATCTATCACTCTAGCTTTGAAGACGGAATCAGGCCAAAGGGAAGGCTTGGTCCCTCTTGCCCTCCTCAGCCCGCACGGCAAAGTCCACTGGTATTGTCCCAGAGAACTATGGAGCCCTCATCTTGGGACCCTTTGTGTCTACAGTGTTCCCTGAACCCACATTTGTGAGGCCAAGCAACCCGGGTGACCACAGAACTTGAAGTGCCTTTTTGACAGCCACCTCCATATTCAAGAGAAGGAATCTAGATTTACAACCAAATTATTTTAACTATCAACCACCATTTCAAAAAATCAAAATCGGTAATTTGCAAAGTTAGTCAACAGTAAAGGAAAAAAGCAATAGCCCCTGGCATATTTTTCTGTATACATAACTCTCCCCTAAGGACAGAGGTCAGAAACCAGAAAATTCCAAAGAAAATATGATAGTTAAGTATATAAGCTGTCCTTTAAATTCTTCTAGAGCCAAGATGATGATTTTTTTTCCCCATTTTTATCTTTCTACACCCTAGTGCCTCATAGAGTGCCAGTACCTTGTGGGTACTTAATACATGTTGATTAAAAAATGTTGAATGGAGACTCTTACTTTGAAATTTTTTTCCAACTTTATTTTTGCCTTGGGCTTGTTTCTTTCAAACTGTATAAATAACAAGGAAAAACATACTCAATAGTTTCTAAACCAGTAACATCACAACTGGTATTTCTGTTGCCTTATGTTACTATAAGTATCACAATAAATGTACAAAGCAGTGTTCAGAAAGAAACAGGCCTGTTATCACAGGGAAGCAAGGCCCAAATTTCTTATTCTTCCATGGTATTAATCTAGTTGTATGGCCCATTGTGTCGTTAAAGATTTGAACAATAAGACACAGTATAGGCTATTCAAGAAGACAAGGGAGGGGAAAGAAAAGAGTTATACTGAGAAAGTATGGTATATTTGGCCATTTTATAAATGGCTGAATATCACCAGTTTCATATGGTTCAACCTAAGAGCAAAAAGGAAGGGAAAATTGAGGGAAAGTATTTCTAAAATAAAAGATATGTTCATGCCACGTTAATGCTTTGAAGGACTCAACAAAAATGAAGATGGCCCTTCAGTATCAGAATCACCCAGGGGCTATATAGCATATTAGTTAAGATATGAATTTCAAAGTCAGACTTCATTTAATTGAATTCTGCGTATACGTATACCACTTACGGCGTGATCTTGTCTTCTGCCTCAGTTTCTTTGCCTGTAAAAGGGAAAAATAATAATACTTACCTCATTGGGGGTTTGAGTAGATTAAATAGAATAAAACTGTAATGAGCTTAGAAATGTGCTTTAGTAGAAACATTTCCGGGACTTCCCTGGTGGTGCAGTGGTTAAGAATCCGCCTGCCAATGCAGGGGACATGGGTTCAATCCCTGGTCCAGGAAGATCCCACATGCTGCAGAGCAACTAAGCCCGTGCGCCACAACTACTGAGCCTGTGCTCTTGAGCCCGCGAGCCACAACTACTGAAGCCTGTGTGCCACAACTACTGAAGCCCGTGTGCCTAGAGCCCGTGCTCCACAACAAGAGAAGCCACCACAATGAGAAGTCTGCACACCACAACGAAGAGTAGCCCCTCTCGCTGCAACTAGATAAAACCCATGAGCAGCAATGAAGACCCAATGCAGCCAAAAATTAATTAACTATTTTAGAAAAGAAACCAAGTTTCTACTAGATGCGTGATGTTATTTCTATCAGTCTTCTTCAATCAGAAAGGAAACCATGATGTTAGCAGTCATTTATGTGAGGGCAAATACGAATTTGGAGTTCCTAAGTATTTTTATGTATTTACTAGAGGAGATCAGGCTTTGGGGTCAAAAGGATCTGGATTTGTCTTTGGGGGAATTTATTTACCTTTTCTAAGTATCATCTTTTTCATCTGAAAAGTGAGCAAAAGATGTACCTAATTCATATGGTTGTTTTGAAAAGTAAATGAAATTATTTATGTAAAATCCTCAACAGAAAAGTCACAAAGTACTTAATAAGTCATAGCTATTACTATTAATAGTAATTAACTACATTGACCTGAATGTTACAAATAGATCTTCTTATAGTTTTCTAAAATTAACCAATTCAAAAAAGAGGTTAAATTTTTGTTTATTTTACAAACTTATCCTTGAATATTATGTAATAGTCATTGCCTAGTTAATTTGTTTTAAATTGAATTAGAGGGACTTCCCTGGTGGTCCAGTGGTAAAGAATCTACCTTCCGATGCAGGGGACGCGGGTTCGATCCCTGGTCGGGGAACTAAGATCCCACAGGCCGCAGGGCAACTAATCCCGTGTGCCACAACTACTGAGCCCACACTCCTCATCTAGAGAGCCTGCGTGCCACCCACGCGCTCTAGAGTCCATGCGCCACAACTAGAGAGAGAAAACCCGCACACCACAACTAGAGAGAAGCCCAAGAGCCACACGAAGATCCCGTGTGCTGCAAATAAGATCCGATGCAGCCAAAAATAAGAAATAAATTAATAAAATAAATATTTTTAAAAAGTGAATTAGAATTTTAAATAACATAAATTCTGTAGATGCATTCAGTTTCATATAATTCATCTGTATAAACAGTGTTGTAATTTCAGGATGAGTACCACATAGAAACATTAAAAATATTATTTAATGTATCTTAAAAATTACAGTGTCTAGTTGTAAAGTTCTATGCAACAAACGTGTAAAAAAAATACAATGAAACAAAAATTCTGTTTGGTCTTTTGGTAAACAAAGGCATATTTTGTTGTTTATTACAATAAAGAGGAGGCAACGAAAGGACTGACAGAGCCTAGTGAAAGGGGTGTCATCTATCTGAAGGGACAGCTTAAGCTCCATTTCCCTTCCTTAAATCTCCATTTAGCTCTGACACAGTGGCGCTGCCTGCCATTCATAGGCTTCAACTCTAAGGAGATATTCTTCCAACAAGAATGTTCTTATAAGTGATGTAATTTAAAAGGTGGGGAAGAAAGAGCAAGCATATTTGCTAAAATCAACTCAGAAGATTGAGAGAGAAGCAGATAGAATGTGAACAAGAAAAGGTCAGCTCAGATTGAGTCTTCAAATTGTTGTGAGAGGCATTTGTTTAGAAAGATACATCAAGGTCACAGGATACAAAGTTCAAAGAGAAAAAGAATGAATTCAAAGATAATGTCATTGAGATGTATTTGATTCATGTAAAGGACAACACTAATGGTTATAGAAAAAGTGCTTTTCTATAACTTGAGAAGACAGAATTGATACACAACTTCATAAAACTTCATTGACCAGGAATGTATTTTCCCCTGAGGCTCAAGAGCTTTAAAGCCACATAAAATATTTCATCGTTTTGTGATTCATGATGCTGGCACATCTTACATCACATTCAATTAAAGAACAGTGTGTGTTTCTTCACATCATCTTCCCACAGAGAAACTGAGGAACAAGAAGGCAAGTGACATTGTCAGGAGTAAAAATCTTCACTTCTGTATTAAGTATTTTTGTTCATTTCTTGTTTGGTATCTCCATACTCACTTTGAAGCCGTTGCTTCCAATGTGACTGGGTACTCATATTTTTCAATGTCTATCAGTCTGCAACAGTTTAGTTTTGGTCTGAACTAGACAGATGGTGCCTGAAGGTCCCTTCTACATGCATTGTTTTGACTTTGAATGGAATGAGTCAGTATGACAGAGCCGTTAAAGTTCAGTATTTGGTTTCAGACAGGGCCAGTTCAAATGCAAGACCTGGCTTATTTACTTCAAGTCTTTAAGTCTCACTTTCCTTAACTGTAAAATAGATAGCTTTTATAATGCTTACTGCATTTGATTATTGAGAGCATTAATTGCATATAAGACAACCAACATAGTGCCTGACACATGATAAAAACTAAAGGCGCAATAATTATTTTTGAGCTCTTTATTAGATAATGTTTGGAAAATTATAGGACTAGCATTTACTTATTAGGACAGGAACTTAAGTCCTTCTTGATTCATGAAGTGTCCTTAAGCTATAACGATCTATTCTGCATTTGCCACTAATTGCACACTTAAGATACCTTTATTATTATTTTCCATTGCAGGGTAGAGATTATTGCCTCAAAGCATGAGATAAAAAGACCAGCAATGAGACTTCTACTTCTGGGAAGAGGGAGGAGATAAACTTTTCCCTACTTCTCTCATTAAGTATAGCTTAAACACTCTGCACATTTTCTGGAAAACAAACATAAATAGACTCTGAAAGGTGGAGAGAAGAAGGCAGACCAGATAGGAACCTTGGAACCCAAGGAATGACATGGCGGTAAATACCCTGAGTTTTCTTTTTGCCTTATGTATGCTGGACTGGGTGATGGAGAAGCCCACAAAAAACAAACAC
Organism: Globicephala melas; assembly: GCF_963455315.2. NCBI lineage: Eukaryota > Metazoa > Chordata > Mammalia > Artiodactyla > Delphinidae > Globicephala > Globicephala melas. Next base: position 38,648,959 of record NC_083323.1, on the reverse strand, counting down.
CAGTAGGTACAGACCATATATATATGTATAACTGAATCACTTTGCTGTACACTTGAAACTAACACAATATTGTAAATTAACTGTACTTCAATTTTATTTATTAACTTTTTTTTTTTTTCTGGTATGCGGGCCTCTCACCGTTGTGGCCTCTCCCGTTGCGGAGCACAGGCTCCGGACGCGCAGGCTCAGCGGCCATGGCTCACGGGCCCAGTCGCTCCGCGGCATGTGGGATCTTCCCGGACCGGGGCCCGAACCCGTGTTCCCTGCATCGGCAGGCAGACGCTCAACCACTGCGCCACCAGGGAAGCCCTGTACTTCAATTTAAAAAAAATACCATAGATAAATAAAAATGGAATTCTAAAATAAGTTTAAGTAACCTATAGGAAGACAGGAAAGAGAAAACAGAAATTGTGAATGATAGTACTTTCCTCCTAAGATCGGGAATAAGGAAAGGATGTTTGCTCTCCCCAATCTTCTTCAACATAGTTCTAGATGTTCTAGCCAGTGCAATAAAGCAAGAAGAGGAAATAAAAGGCATACTGATCAGAATGGCAGAAGTAAAACTGTTTCTATTTGCAAATGACATAATTGTCTACATAGAAAACCCTAAGAAATCTACAAAAATCTTTTACAACCAATAAGTGAGTTCATCAAGGTCACAGGATACAAAGTAAGCATATTAAAATCAACTTTGTTTCTATATACTAGCAATTAACATGTGGACACAAACATTAAAATATAATATTACCTACAATAACTCAAAAAATTGAAATACTTAGATGTAAATATTACAAAACATGTCTAGGTTTTCTATGCTAAAAACTACAAAACACTGGTGAAAAAAATGAAAAAAGATCTAAATAAATGGAGAGACATACTGTTTTTGTTGATTGGAAGAATCAACATAGTAAAGATGACAATTTTCCCTTATTTGATATACAAGGTTAATGCAATTGCTATCCAAATTCCAGTAAGACTTTTGTAGATACAAACAAGATTATTCTAAAATGTATTGGGTTGGCCAAAAAGTTTGTTTGGGTTTTTCTGTACGAACTTTTTTTGCCAACACAATATACAGAAGGGCAAAGGAAATAAAACAGTTAAGACAACTTTGAAAAAGAAGAATGAAGTGGGAGGAATCAATCTTTTCAATTTCAAGATTTATCATGTAGCTTCTTTAATCAAGACAGTGTGGTGTTGGTGGAAAGACAGATACATAGATCAATGGGATAGATTAGAGAGCCCAGAAAAGGACCCACATAAATAAGCACAACAGATTTTTGACAAAGGTACAAGTACAGTTCAATGGAAGAAAGGTAGCCTTTTTTAAAAATGCTGCTGGAGTAATTGGATGTTCATTTTATTTTCTTATTTATTAATTCTTTATTTATTTATGTTGGCTGTGCTGGGTCTTGGTTGCAGCATGTGGACTCTTAGTTGTGGCATGCAAACTTAGTTGCGGTATGCATGTGGGATCTAGTTCCCCAACCAGGGATCGAACCTGGGCCCCCTGCATTGGGATCATGGAGTCTTACCCACTGGGCCACCAGGGAAGTCCCAGACATTCATTTTAAAAAAAGAATCTCAACCTAAACCTCAGATCTTATCCAAAAAGTAAGATCATGGACATAACTGTAAAATATAAAACTTTTAGACAAAAACATAAGAGAAAATCTTTGAGATCTAGAAATAGATAAAGCGTTCTTAGACTTGACACCAAAACCATGATCTATTAAAGGAAAAACTGATAAATTGAACTTCATCAAAACTTAAAAATTTGCTTTGCAAAAGATCCTGTTAAGAGGATGAAAAGACAAAGACTAGTGTTTAGAATACATAAAGAACTCTCAAAACTTAACAGTTTTTTAAAAACTCCAGTTAGAAAATGAGCAAAAGACACAAGGAGACATTTCACCGAAAAGAACATATAGATAGCAAATAAGCACATGAAAAGATGTTTAACAACATTAGCACCAATAGGGAAATGTGAATTAAGATAAATCACTACACACTTACCAGAACAGTTAAAATAAAAAGAAGTAGTGAAGATCCTGGTGAGGACAAGGGAAAACTGGATCATTCCCAGATTGCTGGTGGGAATGTAAAATGGCACACGCTCTGGAAAATAGTTTAGCAGTTTCTTTAAAAAATAAACATGGGACTTCCCTGGTGGCGCAGTGGTTGGGAGTCCGCCTGCCGATGCGGGGGACTCGGGTTCGTGCCCCGGTCCGGGAAGATCCCACATGCCGCGGAGTGGCTGGGCCGTGAGCCATGACAGCTGAGCCTGCGCGTCCGGAGCCTGTGCTCCGCAGCGGGAGAGGCCACAGCGGTGAGAGGCCCGTGTACACGCAAAAAAATAAAAATAAAAATAAACATGCGACTACATAATGACCCAATAATTGTGCTCCTGGGCACTTAACCCAGAGAAATAAAAACTTAAGTTCACACAAAAGCTTGCACACAAATGCTTATACCAACTTTATTTATAAGAGCCCAAAACTGAAAACAACCCAGATGTCCTTCAATGGATGAGTGGTTATAAATCTGTGGTACATCCATATCATGGAATACTCTTCAGCAATAAAAAAGAATGAACTCTTGATACATGAACAATCTAGATAAATCTCCAGAGAAGTATGATGAGAAAAAACATAAATCATAAAAGGTTATGTACTATATGATTCATGTATCATTTTTGAAATGATAAAATTATAAAATGGAGAACAAATTAGTAGTTCCCAGGGGCTAAGGAGGGGTTAGAAGGAGGAGGGAAGTGTGTGTAGTTATAAAAGCACAACATAGGGATTCTTGTGTTGTTGTAATTGATCTGTATCTTGACTGTATTAATATCAATATGCTGGTTGTGAAATGATACTATAATTTTGCAAATTATTACCATTGGGGGAAACTGGGTAAATTGTACATGGAATTTCTACATTGTTTTCTTACAACTGCATGTGAAGCTGTAATTTTCTGAAAGTAAAAAGTTTAACTGAATAAAAAAAAACCACCAGAAGTCCTAGATTCTGATCCTATGTCTGGGTGATTTTTATAAAGACATTACATTACTCAGCTTCAGTTTACTCATCTGCAAAATGGAGGAAATGATACCTGCACTATATCCTGGAAGTGGGCAAATAAAGAGAAAAAAATTTTAAGAATTTGCACATAGCTACATACTCGGAATCAGACTTCTAGAACAGAAGGGACGTTAGTAATTTCCTATTTCATTGGTCTCCAAATTATTTTTTTCTGGACCATAGCCACCACAGGTTGGACATTGTGCAGAGTGATGGGAAGCTCTTTCTAAAGTCCCACCCCCACTCCCCTCACCACTTAGCCTTGCTTTCCTTTGTTTTCCATATTAGAATTCTGAGGGATTTTGTAGGAGAAAAGTGTTTCTTACTTAAGGCATTTTGAAAACAATTCTTCTAGTCCCAATCTTTCATTTTACTGACCAGGAGACTGGTAACCAGAGAGGTTTAGTGACTTACTCAAGACACTAAGTAGTTGGTGGTGGAGCTGAGAACAGAACTAGGGCTACTGACCCTCAGTCCAGTTTTTTTTTTTACTAAATCATGGTGCAAATAGCTTAATCAGGTAATAAATTTGCTAATGTAATAACATGTATTGTTGTTTAGAGACGTAACTTTATACAGTCTTCCTTAAACAGATGGGGTGAATTTGTAGACATGTTGGTAGCGGTGGTATTGGATATTGTTTATAGGTGGATGGAATTCAAGGAGTGTCTTAAACATACATCAGTTAGAGTACATATTTGGAAAAAGCTTGTTGGTGCCACCTAGTGGTTCAAGTGATAGATATTAATAGTAGTACTTAAGAAGACATTTTAGAACCCCACTTTTGTTAATGCTATTTCTTTTTTTAAATAATTTTTATTTATTTATTTACTTATTTATTTTTGGCTGCTGTTGGGTCTTCGTTGCTGCATGCGGGCTTTCTCTAGTTGCAGTGACTGCGGGCTACTCATTGCGGTGGCTTCTCTAGTTGCGGAGCACGGGCTCTAGTCACGCGAGCTTTAGTAGCTGTGGCACGTGGGCTCTAGAGCGCAAGGCTCAGTAGTTGTGGTGCATGGGCTTAGTTGCTCCGTGGTATGTGGGATCTTCCTGGAGCAGGTATTGAACCCGTGTCCCCTGCATCTGGCAGGCAGATTCTCAACCACTGCGCCACCAGGGAAGCCCAATGCTATTTCAGTTGATACACTAAAAGTCATTGCCAGCTACCTCAGCCACTTTATGATGTTTTAGGTGAAAATGCTTTTCTAAATACAAAATAAGAGGCTCACTTTTGGTTTAGCTATAAAGTTTATCTCTGCTAATTAAAAAGTTTCTTCTTGATAGAGCAAATTACTTAAATTATTTTCAAGCCCAGATTACTTGTTAATTGCAACTAATTTTTAAGTCAGAATAGTGAATCCTTAGTACAGATCCTTAGGATTCCTATAAAACTAATAGTCAGGCTTAAAAGTATTAACATTCTTTTTTACAAAATCTGCAATTTGGATCTTTTACTAAATCAAGTATTACTCTGTATAAAAAAACCTTGTGACCATGTTAAAGACTAATGTCATAAGGCCTGCAATTAGAATTAAGTGCACAATTTAACCATTAGAAGGGTTTCAACTCTTTGAAGTTTTCTAATGAACATATATTTCTTTCAATGAAAACTTATACTTTAGCAGATATAATCCTTTTCCTAACATCAAAGCAATTATTTGAGCAGACCAATACCTCCCAACAACTGTTGAACACTTAAAACGCTTAATTACTTCTACATTGTTCACCATATAACAATTTTCTTTCTTTTATGAGGGGTCATGAAAGGAGTGAATCATAAAATAATTTGTTTGCTAAAGGTGTTATTAACTTTGGAAATTTCTGGTCTTCTGGGCTGGCCCACTTACCAAAGCTATTTTCGGAACAATGATGACAATGATGAGTAAATACTCAAGTACACAAAAGATATTTGGTAGGCAAGGATAAGGGAGGTTGTTAACAAGCCTGTGGAGGGAACCTAAATAAATCTGAGAAAAGCAGGATACAAAAGCAGACATGGAGAGAAATGGAACCAATGACAGAAAGAGAAGAGAAAAACATTTAAGGAACAGAGGTGAGGTACCATCATGGCAAAAGCGAAAAAGGTCTGAGATAATGCTGAAAAAGTTTAACGAACAGGAGAAATTTGGAAAGCAAATTTACATTCCCATGTAAAAATATCAACCTGTGCAAAATTATGCAGTTGTTCCAGATTTTAGTAATTGAATATTTTTAACTATTGAGTAGAGGTACATTTTCACAATGCCAATTCAAAAAAGATTTTTTAAGAAAACATGCAAATGTAGCCCATTTCCAAGGGCTTGGATCAGAGATGAAGGTTATGGGTAGCACTCATTAGTCATGTCAGGTAATATTAAGTTCTTCATTTAAGTTACCCACTGACTAATTGAAGCTCTTGCCTCCTTAAAAAAAAAAAATCTGGACTCTATTGGAATACCCTCAGTTTTTTCCAATAGAAACACTTCAGACTGAATGTTGAAGACAGGTGAGAACAAAATAGGTTTTGAAGGAAAAGTACATGAGGGCTTTTATGCTGACTTCCTAAAGTCACATGAAGTGGAATGTACATTGAGTCAGATATTGTTCTGATCCTGGCTTCATTGCTTATGCCCTCAGCTCATGACTTCAGTTTCTTCTTCTGTAAAGTGGGAATACAGCCTCTGATGGTTGTTGAAAGGATTAAATCATATATAGATTAAATCATAGGATTAAATCATATATATGTGGGTAAGGTGCTTATCAATGCTTGGCACACAGAGGGTGATTAAGAAATGGTAATTTATTTTTTCAGACAATATTTAGTGAAGCAATCAGCAAAGCATTCAAAGTTCTTTCCCATGGTCTTTTGGTTTCACTGGCAGCATAGACTTGAACTGGCAAAGAAGTCACGAGCTGTTTTTAATGTCTCACATAAAATTCTTAATGCCCTAAGAATCTATTATTATATATAATTATAACAAGTAGATTTTGTACCTAGGGACACATTTTAAAATCTTCTAATAATTACGAGATAGTGAAACTCACTTCTTCCATTTTAACTTGAGGTCGCAAATTTTTTAGTTTAGAGACAACGTGGAACTTTTTAAAGAATAAGGGAATAGTAAGTATGTAGGCTACAAAAAGAGCACTTCTATTTTTAGGATTAGTATCGACCAAATGTGAAAAGTTGGTGTCTTCTAAAGAGATTTTTGTACCAAGATTTGAGAAAATACTCTTGCTCCTGTTAACATTTACAAAGATGTATAAATGAATACAGACTATAACTTTTAAGAATTCTATTTAAGACTCACTACGCCTTCCGTTATTATTACTGTCCAAAATCCAGAACATAAACATGCCATAATTGATAGAGTGTCACTATAGAGATGTAGTGTCTACATGAGGGCTCCTCAACAACAGTTTAAAACTCACACACTCTCACATTAATAAGTTGTGCCTGTAGGCATCCTTTCTTAACTCAGTGGTTTACTGATGAAATCAGCAAAAGAAAAAAACAATGGTTGGCATATTGGTAAAGGGCAAGTTCAGCCCTTTTTTAAAAATCTGGCAATTTAAAGTAAAATTATAATGGAAAATTTAAATAAACTTTAAAAACTTTGAGTACTAATTATATGTAAGAAATAGTACCTAAGCATGCCTGTTTATATAGCTTTGCCATTTGAAATCTTGCTTAATATTTCTTATTAAGCCACTAAATGTATTTTGTCTGTTTTTTCCAACTAGATTATTTAAAAAATTAAAGCCCTTCAATACTGTTCTTTGCTTTTTCAAATTCATATTATTGTCACTTTATTTATATCTAATATTATTCTATTTAGTTTGTTATTCAATCATTCATTTGCTCACTCAATTTGGGCAAGGTTTGGATTTGCCTGTGTTCCTTATGCACATATTCTAGCCAGGGCTGCAGGAGAAACACTTAGAAGTGCATTTCTTTTTTTTTTTTTTTTTAACATGTCTATTGGAGTACAATTGCTCCACAGTGGTGTGCTAGCCTCCGCTCTACAACAAAGTGAATCAGCTGTACATATACATATATCCCCATATCTCCTCCCTCTTGCATCTCCCTCCCACCCTCCCCATCCCAGCCCTCTAGGTGGTCACAAAGCACCGAGCTGATCTCCCTGTGCCATGTGGCTGCTTCCCACCAGCCATCCATTCTACACTTGGCAGTGTACACATGTGCATGCCACTCTCTCACTTCGTCCCAGCCCACCCTTCCCCCTCCCCATGTCCTCAAGTCCATTTTGTAGTAGGTCTGCATCTTTATATATTCATCTAGAAGTGCATTTCTTTAATCTGAGCAGTTATTGAACTTTCCTTCAGCGTGGTTACAGTTTACCTCTTAGCCTCCTCTCTCTCTTCTATCTCAGGGAAAGAAGTATGTATGCAAGTGAGTAGAAGGGCTTCCAAATGTTGCTCCATTCCCCAGGTCCAGATGGAAAGAAAGATGGGGTGAGCTGCACAGTTAAAACCACTGCCATGTGCTCAGGGGCTCTGAAGGTATGAGAACAAAGAGGGCCTTTCACACCTGTGATGTAAGTTACCAGCACCCATTGTCCTCAGCTCTTGCTCTTCATTCGTCACTTATGCCTCTGTGACATCCTAGCCTATTTGCCCAAGGATTCCCTGGTCTGATTAGGAGAGGCAGACTAAAAGGCTATAAAATCAATCCCAACTCTGCAATTCTATGGTGTTCACTAAATCTTTTTATTAAATTTCATCCATGACAAAATGCTTCATTAAACCTAGATATTACTATCATATTTTTTGTTAGATTCAATGAATATCTTTTTTTTTCCTATGTCACTGAACTAGTTTTACCTTTTAGTATATCATACACATTGTTCTTTCATGCTTAAAATAGCCCCTAAAATGGATTCAATTTGCACAAGTGTTAAGGGGAGGAATGACTCATTTCAGGGCCTTAGACAAAAATAAGACGTGCTGCTGACTTACGGTCTAGTGAGAGGAACTGATGTACTCATGGCCAATTATAACCACTGTGGCAGAGGCAGAAAGTAGTGCCATGAGAACCCAAAGAAAACCAGGCTTCTTGAGAAGCGTGCTATTTTAGCTGAGTCTTGACAGCTGCCTAGGAAACAAGGTACATGGTGGGCAAAGGCCTGGAAAGTCTGAGGTCTGTTCTGAGAATGTTTGGTTTCATGGGTGGAGTGTAAAGGGGGCAAATCAAAGTGGGATCAAAGAAGTAAACCTGGCACAGTGCCTGGCATATGGTGGGTGCTCAGTCAATGTTGAAAGAAAAGAAGATGCATATGTCACTCCTGTGCTCGAAAACTTCCCATTATACTCAGAATAAAATCCTGGGCCTTACTCTGGTTCATGGGGCCCTGTGTTTCCTGCCCCCTTAACCCTCTCACCTTATTTCTTACCACTTGTCACCTTGGCTAATGCTGCCACTGGCTCCCTTCTCTTTCTCAAGCATGCCAAATCTGTTTCTGGCTCATGAATGGCAGTTCCCTCTGCTAATACCACTGTCCTTTCAGATATGCCCACAGTTCCACCTGTCACTTCTGTCAGGTCTCAGATCAAACATCTCCTCCTCAGAGATGCCTTCCTTGACCACCTCTTCTGGAATAGTCACCCCAGTTACTATTCATTTTCTCTATTTTGATTTTTCTGTGTAGCACTTATTCATGCTTGATACTACATCCTTCGTTTATTTGTTAATATTCTATCTCCCCCACTAAACTATAAGTTAATTCAGTGAGGATAGGGACTTTATTTTCTTTACCTCTGTATCTCCAGTGCCTCGTATATAGTTGGTTTCAATAAGTTATTTAGGGAAGGAAAGGAGAGAGCAAGGGGCCAGTTGATGGAGGGCTTTGAATACCATGTCCAGTTATTCTGCAGGACACTGTCTCACTAGCCATACCTCTTTACTCATCTCTGGGCTTACAGATGGACCCTCCATAAATTCTTAACATCTTTTCCCTCATTAAAGAGGAATATATTAAATACCTAGCAGGTAGTTAATATATTATTATGCATGCAGGAGAAAAAAAAGAAATCAGTGAATGATTCTTTAAGTCTATAAAGGGCACTTATTATTGCCAGGTGCTGGGCTAGGTGCTGGGAGTATAGCAATGAACAAGACCGATTTGCTCTCACAGAGCTTAGAAGCAAGTAGGGAGAGCTGCAGTGAAGCATGACCAGCGTTTTGTATAAGGGAGAAGGGTAGGTACTCTTATCTGCTCTTATTAGAGGAAACGATGTTCATGCTGAGACCTGAGAGGTGAGTTAGCCAAATAAAAGGGGAACAATAAAGAGTACCTCAGAGTGAGGAAGCAGAATGTGCCAAAGGGGGTGGGAAGAAATCAAAGAAGTCTGATATGCCTGGAGCCTTAAGTACTCTGTCTTCCAGGTATTTACATTCCAGTGGGGAGGAAAGACAGTCATTTGAGGCAGTTAAATAAGAATATAAGGATCTACAGGAGGAAGACCAATGGTCATAGTAACTGAGTGAAACAGATCCTATAGAAGAGTCTTAGAGGAGAGAAATGAAGGGAGAGTGTGGGCTAAAGGTAACTACAGGTCTTCAAGGAGAAAAAGGGATGCAAGAAGAACATGGAAAGCTGGTTGGGATGTAGCTAGATAGACAGAGGGAATGGACCTTCTGATCAGGAGAACTGGTGTTTGGAGGAATAGGATAAGACAGGACTGCTTAGACTGTTAAGGTGGGAGAGGACGAAGTGATAAGTCTTGGTAGCTAGATTTCAAAAGGAGGCCTTGGAATTTATTTGAGGATGATTAGGAGATAGTGAAAGTAAAATGTCAAGGAACAAGTCATTTAATAACAAATATTTACTGAGCACCTACTGTGTGCCAGATACTAGGCGGTACCAATACAGCAGTGAATAAAAGTTCCTGCCCTCATGGAGGTTACATTATAGGAGAAAATATTAGGTGATAAAAATACACAGGTTAAACCAGGCAGGAAGGTTACTACTCAGAGCCAAGAGAAAGTGATGCAAATGAAATACTATTTAAAAGTAGGGAAAGAAGGACTTGAGCAAGAGATTAAATATGTTGAACAAAGGCGAGACAAGAGCTCTGGATTTTTGCTTTGCTTTACCTTCCTGACTTCCAGTTTGTTTATCCTCATTATTGAGAAATTAGTCTGAAGTTAAGACTTTTAAGGAATCAAGTATTGACTGAAGCCTGATATATTCTAGGTTAGTAAAAATCTTAATTTATTTTACATGCAACTTTGTAACAATCTAAATTATTTAAAACAGGGATTCTCTCAGTCTCTCTGTTGCCTTACATGGGTGCCTTACCTAAACCAGTCATCAATTGTGTAATCAATAATTTTCAATAATAGTTGAAATAGAACTGGTATATTGCACACGGTAGGCATTCAGTAAATATCTATTAAATGAATGAATGTTTTCTAATTGTTTAATAAGTTAGAGCAGAATCAGAGTTTTTCTGATAATGTTCTCATTTACTTGAATTCTCATATACTATCCTGAATGGGAGAGAAAAAGGAGGGGCAGTATCTTCCTGCAGGTCGAAAGGATATTTCCGATAATTGCCAGTATGTCTTATCTATGCCAGAGGCCGCCACCTAGGAACCTTGGGAATATGAAAGTCACCCATTAAGTGTGTCCCAGGGGGAAAAACTGAGATCTACTCCCTTAAAAATCACCCCTCAATTTTATCACTCTACAAATTACTTGTTTTCCTTTTTCCATATCCCTTGCTGATTTGCATCCAAATGTATACATATTAGTTGTATATGTATACTTTATTCATTATTTTAAGTAATATTAAGTTGGACACTTTAAATAAAACAGTCTAGATTCTCTACGGCAGATTCAGTTCAGTTATTCTTCTACTGTATAAGGTAATCCAACAGGTTTATAACCCAGGCATTTAACAATGAGTTGAGACTAATTGCCTTTGAATATGGTAGAGTTTCCTTGTTTCTTTAAGCTTCTCCAACGCTTCTCCACCCTTGCAAAACCAATCCACCCCCACCCAACAGCTGACCCAAGGAAGACTCATGTTCTTCACTTTAACACACCTTTTACTTTAGTTTATATACTTCCTGCTATCTGGGATGCTTCTCACTCCATGAAAATTCTATTTTAAAAAGTTTAATTAAAAAATATCACATTACAGAAAATTTGCAAAATAGAGGAAAAATATTACCTATAGAGCTATTCTCTAATACAAAACATTATATTTTGGTCTACTTGTTCAAGCCTTTTTTAAAGCTAGTTTTTTTTGGTTTTTTTTGCGGTACGCGGGCCTCTCACCGCTGTGGCCTCTCCCGTTGCGGAGCACAGGCTCTGGATGCGCAGGCTCAGCGGCCATGGCTCACGGGCCCAGCCACTCCGCGGCATGTGGGATCTTCCCGGACCGGGGCATGAACCGACGTCCCCTGCATCGGCAGGCGGACTCTCAACCACTGCGCCACCAGGGAAACCCCTAAAGCTAGTTTTTAAATTATAAAAGTAATACAAAAGTTTTGTTTCTAGTAATAGCAGAGTAGCTTATACTGGACTAAGCCTTCCTACAGGTAACAGTTATGGACTTTGGATAAAATATATAAAATAGCTGGAGTGACCAAAAGCTGGCACAAACTGGAGAGGACTTAACCCTGGAGAAAAGGGAATCACTCTTGGTGAGATCCATGTTTAAACAGATTTACCCCTGAGGGCATTCCCCAGTGAGTGCAGTAGAGAGTAACTAGAAATTAAGCTGCACTCTTATCAACTTGAGGTATCAGAGGACACAGTTTGGGGCTGCCAGACTAGTTGGAAATTCAGGGGGAGATTTTTGGAAATGAGAGCCATTGAGATGGGAGTTCCAAAATACGTGCACAAACTTTTTTCAAATTTTTGGATGACCTCTGATTTGCAAATACATGGTCTCAAAAAGCCTAGGAAAGAAACAGCTACAAAATGCCGAGTAGAGATTCCAATTGTTGCCCACCATAGAAGAGACAGAGTTTGGAGTTTGAATCCTAGTCTCTTAGTCCACTTGGGCTACCATAATAAAATATCACAGGGTGGGCGGCTTATAAACAACAGAAATTTATTTCTTACAGTTCTGGAGGCTGGCAGTCCAAGATCAGAGTTCCAGCATGGTTGAGTGAGAGTTATCTTCCAGGTCATAGTCTTCTTCTGTATCCTCACATGGCAGAAGGGGGTAGGGAGCTCTGTGGGATCTCTTTTATAAAAGCACTAATTGCATTCATGAGAGCTCTATCCTCATGACCTAATCACCTTTCCAAGACCCCACTTCCTAATACCATAACATTGGGTATTAGGATTTCAACATGTGAATTTGACGGGGACAGAAACATTCAGACCATAGCACCTACCAAGTCCAAGGGGCTTGGTACACACTTTAAGCTTTTAATCGAAACTCAAGAAGGGCATAACTTTGAAGTAAAGACTATTTCCTAGAACTAAAGATTTGTTCTAAGACTAAGAGTAAAATTGAAATAGGTCTGTCCTGTAAATATAAAAAGTGAACTTATACAAGATCAAAGTCATTAGCTGGTAACTTAGCTGCTTGCTAGAATGGAAATCAGAGCTTTTCAGAGGAAGATGAACTCATGTATTATCTACAATGTCTAGAATAAAAAATATTAAACATATAAAGACACAGGAAAACCATGACCCAAGATCAAGAGAAAAAGCAGTCAACAGAAACAGACCCTGGGATGACCCCTATGTTAGAATTAGCAGACAAGGACTTTAAAGCAGTTATTATATTTTCAAAGACAACAGAAAAAATAGTTATAGCAAGTGAAGAGATAGAAGAATTTCAGGAGAAAAATAAAATCTATTTTAAAAGAACTATAATGAAATTCTAGAACTGAAAAGTACAATATCTAAAATGAAGAATTCTCTGGATGGGCATGACAGCAGATTGAAGATGGCAAAAGGGTCAGTGAATTGGCAGAAAGATCAACAGAAAAATATCCAGTCTGAAGAGCAAAGAGGAAAAGGATGAAGAAAAATGAACAAAGCCTTAGTAAGTTGTTAGACAACATCAAGCAACCTAACATGCATGCAACTGGAATCCAAAAAGAGAAGAGAAAAATAATATAATGGTAAAGAAAAATTATTTGAAAAAATAATAGCTGACAATTTCCCAAATTTAATGAAAGTATCAACTTACAGTTCCAAAAATTTCAGTAAACTCCTTGTAGCAAAAGTACAAAGAAAATCATACTTGTGCACTACCAAACTTCTGAAAACCAAAAATAAAGAAAAAGTCTTAAAACAACCAGAGGAAAAAAATGTATTACATACAGGGAAAAAATGAAAAAAATTATGGTTATATTCTCATTAAAAACAATGGAGGCCAGAAGACAATTGTGTGACAACTTTAAAGAGCTGAAAGAAAGAAAGAAAAAAAAAAAGTCAACTAAGAATTCTATATCCAGAGAAAAATATCTCCAAAAATTAAAAACAAAAAATAAAATGATAGCTGAGAGAATTTATCACCAGCAGGCCTTCACTGCAAGGAATAAAAAAGATGTTCCTCAAGTTGAAAGTAAATGACATGATATGACATGTCTAGAGTTTGTCCAGTGCTTTGAAATGAAGAGCTGCAGAAATGGGCCTACTTAGCAGACATTTTTTTAAAAAATATTTATTTGGTTGTGCCAGGTCTAGGTTGCAACAGGTGGGCTCCTTAGTTGCAGCATGTGGGCTCCTTAGTTGTGGTAGGTAGGATCATTAGCTGTGGCTCACAGCTTCCTTAGTTGTGGCACACAAGCTCCTTAGTTATGGCATGTGAACTCTTAGTTGCAGCATGCATGTGGGATCTAGTTCCCTGACCAGGGATCAAACCCAGGCCCCCTGCCTTGGGAGTGCAGAGCCTTATCCACTGTGCCACCAGGGAGTCCCAGCAGACATTTTTTTTTTAACACCTTTATTGGAATATAATTGCATTACAATGGTGTGTTAGTTTCTGCTTTATAACAAAGTGAATCAGCTATACATATACATATATCCCCATATCTCCTCCCTCTTGTATCTCCCTCCCACCCTCCCTATCCCACCCCTCTAGGTGGACACAAAGCACCAAGCTGATCTCCCTGTGCTATGCAGCTGCTTCCCACTAGCTATCTATTTTACATTTGGTAGTGTATATATGTCTATTGAACTCTCTCACTTCAGCCCAGCTTACCCTTCCCCCTCCCCATATCCTCAAGTCCATTCTCTACATCTGTGTCTTTATTCCTGTCCTGCCCCTAGGTTCTTCAGAACCTTTTTTTTTTTCTTAGATTCCATATATATGTGTATACGGTATTTGTTTTTCTCTTTCTTTCTGACTTACTTCACTCTGTATGACAGACTCTAGGTCCATCCACCTCACTGCAAATAACTCAATTTCGTTTCTTTTTATGGCTGAGTAATATTCCACTGTATATATGTGTCACATCTTTTTTATCCATTCATCTGTCGATGGACACTTAGGTTGCTTCCATGTCCTGGCTATTGTAAATAGAGCTACAATGAACATTGTGATACATGACTCCTTTTGAATTATGGTTTTCTCAGGGTATATGCCCAGTAGTGGGATTGCTGGGTCACATGATAGTTCTATTTTTAGTTTATTAAGGAACTTCCATACTGTTCTCCATAGTGGATGTATCAATTTACATTCCCACCAACAGTTCAAGAGGGTTCCCTCTTCTCCACACCCTCTCCAGCATTTATTGTTTGTAGATTTTTTGATGATGGCCATTCTGACTGGTGTGAGGTGATATCTCATTGTAGTTTTGATTTGCATTTCTCTAATGATTAGTGATATTGAGCATTCTTTCATGTGTTTGTTGGCAATCTGTATATCTTCTTTGGAGAAATGTCTATTTAGGTCTTCTGCCCATTTTTGGATTGGGTTGTTTGTTTTTTTGATATTGAACTGCATGAGCTCCAGCACGCATTTTTAAAATCATATGAACTAGTTGAACAAATCTCTGTTAAGACCCTGTAGAAAAGGTTTTGATTTGAAGTGACAAGATTCTGGATCTTAAAGGAAATTGGATCTTTGGAAAAATCATATTGCAAAAGGAAATACTGGAATGTTTCCACTGCTGCTTGGGCTTGAGAGTGAGGAGGTATATCATGAAGTGTCCAGTTTTATTGAAACCACATGGAAGAATTGCAGGACAAAACTGAGGAGTATTTTCCCTCCTTTCCAAAACAAGTGTGACTCAGGGAGGGCCCCTTTCTCTAAATCTTCTGCTCAGCTCGAGAATTTGTGAGCTGCAGTCTGTGCACTGAAGATGAGATTCACTAACCTGTCCCTAGCCAACTTCTGGATTTCTATTTAAAAAAAATCCTTTCATTCAAAGGAAAATAATGGACATCATGCTGCAGTTTTCAACTCCTTACATTTGTGAACAGGCTTATTTATTTCAGGTGAAAATGAACTCTGTCCTTGTTCTAAGTTCATCCCAGAATTGAGAGCATACTAAAGCACATTATAAGCAACACATGCAGTCTAAGAATCTTATAATGATATGGTCTTAATTCTCCTCTTCCATCTTTTGTGCTATTGTCATACATTTTACTTTTACATGTTATAAACCATCAATATATTGTTTTTATTTTTCATATAGTCAATTATTTTAACAGCTATTAAGTATAAAGAAAATGTCCTTTATATTTACCTACATTTTAAGCACTTTCTCAAATCTTAATTTCTTTGTGGAGATCCAAATTACTGTCTGATATCCTATTACTTCTGCCTCAAGAACTTCCTTTAGGACTTCCCTGGTGGCACAGTGGTTAAGAATCTGCCTGCCAATGCAGGGGACAAAGATTCAATCCCTGGTCTGGAAAGATCCCACATGCTGTGGAGAAACTAAGCCCATGTGCCACAACTACTGAGCCCACGTGCCGCAACTACTGAAGCCTGCGTGCCTAGCGCCTGTGCTCCCCAACAAGAGAAGCCATCGCAATGAGAAGCCCACCATACCGCAGCAAAGAATAGCCCCCTGCTCGCCGCAACTAGAGAAAGCCAGTGTGCAGCAATGAAGACCCAACGCAGCCAAAAATAAATAAATAAATTTATTAAAAAAAAAAGAACTTCCTTTAACATTTTTCTGTAGCATAGATATGCTATTGCATTTTCCCAGTTTTTGGCTGAAAAAGCAGTTTTCCTTCATCTTTAAAAGATAGTCTTGTTGGGCATAGAATTCAGAGTCATCAGATTTTTTCTTCTCGCACTTTAAAGGCATCACTCCACTGTTGTTTGGCTTGCACAGGTTTGTATATAAAACTTTTTTTCCCCCTTTGTCTACAAGATTTTCTCTGTAACTTTGGCCTTTCAGCAGTTTGAATATAGTGTGTCTAGTTTTTGTTTGTTTGTTTTTTAAATCCTTCTTGGCATTCTCTTGAGCTTTGTGCAACTGTGGTTTGATACATTTCAACATTTTCAGAAAATTCTTGACCACTATCTCTTCAAATATTTCTTCTGTCTCATTTTCTCTCTCCTTCTGGAATTCAAATTACACATATATTAGACCACATGATTTTGTCCCACATCTTTTGAGTGCTGTGTTGTTTCTGGGTTTTTTGCTCTTTTTTTTTTCTTTTTGAGCTTGAGTTTGGATAATTTCTATTTACCTACCTATCAACAACTTCACTCTTTCTTTCCTTGGCTGTGTCAAATCTGAATGTGTCTGTAGAAGACATTCTTATAATTTGTTATCCTGATTTTTTATTCTATCATTTCATTTGACTCTTTCTTATAGCTTCTTTTTTTTCTTTTTTTTTTGGCCGTGCCACAAAGCATGTGGGATCTTAGTTCCCTGACCAGGGACTGAACGTGCACCCCCTGCAGTAGAAGCGTGGAGTCTTAACCACTGGACAGCCAGAGAAGTCCCTCTTCTAATTTCCTTGTCTGTTCATTCCTGTTCCTCACCTTTTCCACTGAGAGTTAACATGTTACTCACAATGATTTTATTTTTTCTCATAATGATTTTAGATTTCCTATCAGATAGTTCCAATATTCATGCAACCTCTAAATCTGGTTCTGATTGCTTTGTCTCTTGACAATGGGTTTGGAAGAGCTTTTTTGCTTTTTTCTATCTTGTACTTACTGATATCTTGCTGCTCATAATGCATAGAACAGTAGAGATTGAGATACATAGTATTTATTACTGGATATGACACCTCTTCTGCTGGCCTGTAGAGGGTTGAGTCAATATAGTTAGGAATTGAGATGGGTTTGTCTTTTATTGTTGCTACATTTACCACTGGTTTTAAATTTCACTGGACTTACCTTGTGGTTAGGGTGAGAATTGGTTTACTAGAGACTTTTTCTCAATGTTCTGCTTCTACCTTAAGTCTTCTCTATTAGTTTGTTCCTCACAAGTGGTCTCTCCCTGCTCTTGCGCCTTCCCCCCACCATACACTTCTGTTGCTTGTTACCTGGTACTTGTTATTTGGTGCTTGCCGGGGGGTGGGGAGGGCAGTGAGAGGCTGGAAGAGCTTTCTGTATTCCTGCTTCAGCCTCAGGTTCAGCCAGACCCTGTCTCTCTGGTCTCAGGAATGGAGTTTTCTCAGTGATCCTGTACCTCACCCAGAGGTAGGAACCTGTAATGGACGGAAACTTCACTTTTACTTGATAAGCACTGAATAATAAACTCATTTTATAGTATAACATTATCTTCCCTCAAACAAAAATCTCCTGTTGGATTCCTTTTGTAGGGATCCATTAAAGGTGATGCTTTCTTCTTTGAGGTGAATCTGCTCCACTTCAGATTAATTTTATCTGATTATGAACCTCCCCACTCCAGTTTCAAGAGTAAAAGTAAAATCTTCCTTAGTATTTTTAAGATTGAGTGGAACCAGTAATATGCTCCCAACATAGCTAGAGACTTCTCACTCCCCACTGATAATCCTTTTCATTCTCTACTAGTACAGTCTTTGAGAATTTTTTTTTTTTAACATTTAGTTCCATTTCAGCCCAGGTGATCTAGATTTGAAACCTATAGGCCTATAGGCTAGTAGTTCTCAAATTTTATCTTGCATCATAATCCCTTGAGGGCTTGTTGAAAAAGACTGCTGGGCCCTATCTTCGGTTTCTGATTCAGCAAGTCTGGAGTGGAGCCCAAAAATTTGCATTTCTAACAAATTCCCAGGTGATGCTGACACTATTGGTCTTGTGATGTTCTCATGATGATCTACTGATATAGATTAAATAAATAAATAAATGAATGAATGAATGAATGAATATATATATATATATATATATATATATATATATATATGAACTGGTTAAGTCCATTTTCCTTAAAGGAGTTTAGCTATAGTAAGTAGTGACCCTGGTATATCTAGTCACTTAAGATATGCAGCAAAAATGGATGCATATTTTTAGATATAGCTGAGTCCCTTCAGCATGCTGTGCAGTGTTTATGATGCATTGTAGGGAATGCAGGCAGCTTGGGCCTGAAATGTAAGAAGGCAGTTGTGTTGCCTTTCCTAACTTAAACTTATATTTTAGGACATTTGCCGCCCTATACGCCCTATGGAGTTTTAGGCTTTTTATCTCTCTAGCAAGAAGAGAAAAGGCAAAGTAAGGGGATTGGCTACCCCTTTTCTGATCAAATGTATGCGCCTGTCATCAAGG
The DNA here is from genome assembly GCF_963455315.2 of Globicephala melas. NCBI lineage: Eukaryota > Metazoa > Chordata > Mammalia > Artiodactyla > Delphinidae > Globicephala > Globicephala melas. The sequence continues at coordinate 38,630,249 of NC_083323.1, read as the reverse complement.
TGCTTGTTTCATATGAAAAAAAAATCCTTTTCCATTTCTATTTGACTTCCTGGTAAATTGGATTCGATTGGTCTGCATGTGTCCTTTTTCCCAGCCAGGTATATGTGGTATGATTGGACACATGGTCTTCTATTTTTAGACTATCACTGGTGTTACTCAAGGTTTGGGCTATATGATCTCCTTTTAACTATTAACATAGGATATCTACATTTTAGGTTCTCACAAGGGATTTTACTTTTGAATTCTCCATTTCCATTTAGAATATGAACACGTGATACTGCAATGCAGTAGGTCTCAAAATATGGTCCCTGGACTAGCAGTATCAGCACCATCTGCGAACTTGACAGAAATACTAATTCACTTGCCCCATCCCAGACCCTAAATACTGAATTAGAAAATAAAAGTGGGGGGCTTCCCTAGTGGCGCAGTGGTTGAGAGTCCGCCTGCCGATGCAGGGGACACGGGTTCGTGCCCCAGTCCGGGAAGATCCCACATACCACGGAGCGGCTGGGCCCATGAGCCATGGCCGCTGAGCCTGTGCGTCCGGAGCCTGGGCTCCGCAATGGGAGAGGCCACAACAGTGAGAGGCTCACGTACCGCAAAAAAAAAAAAAAGAAAGAAAAAGAAAGGAAATAAAAGTGGGGCTTAAACTATATTCGAACAAGCTCTCCAGGTGATTCAAGCTTGAGAAACACTGCTGTAGGGGAATGATTAAGCTAACCAGTCCTGGGACAAGAAAGATAGTGAACACTACACACTTGGATTATATAGTACTTTGATCTCTCTTGCAACTATGTCATAACATTTGTGGAAGCATATCTTATATTCTAGATTTTTCTTTTGAAAGCAGAAATAAGAAACGACCATCTGAAGAGAAATACTACCCCACAAAGTAGAAACAAATGAGGACAATGTACATTAGGTATATAGACCAACTGTAAAACCCATGAGAAAATTCCTTCCTGAGAAGTGATCCAAAATGTTTATTTTGCCCAATGAACTGATGGGCTTCTTTTACATAGTAATGATGTTTGTAATAATCCATTTGTCCATTTCTAACTTGGTTGTCAAAGAGTTTTAGCAAATGTTTTACATTTAATTGAGTAAGTTTCCCCTTAGGAAACTGAGCCTAGATTTTCTAATATAATTATCCTCCCCAATTTATAATCCAATTCTTATCTCTTGTAAAAAATAATTTTACAGCTATACAGTATGTGGCTTTATTATAAAGAGCTACAAAATATTCTGAGAAGAGGGTATGGACAAAGATAGTAAAGCTCTTCAAGGAGCAAGTCTAGTGCACAGCATGTGGTCAATACATGTCTAAACAAGTCCCTCATCCAGCTCTCGCTGCCTCTCCGACTCTCCGACGTTCCCTCCTACTATTCTACTTCTTGCTCACTTAGCTATATAACTACAATAGCCTTACCGTTTGTCAAAACACTCAAGAACATCTGCACCTCAAGGCCTGTGTTTACGCGGCTCCCTCTGCCTGGACATGCTCTTCTCCCAAACACCTGCACAGTTTTTGCCCTCCCCTCCTTCCAGTTTTGGCTCAAATGTTTCCTTCTCAGTGAGGCCTTCTCTGACAAGCTCTCCCTCATTCCTGAAATCTCTTATCTTGCTCTATTTTTTCCATAGTATCTGTTGTCTTCTAATATTGTGTAGCTGCTTATTTTCAATCTTCCCATTCCTTGAATGTAACCTCCACAAGGCAGGGATTTATTTTTACCTGTTTGCTTCCGGGTGTATTCCTACCCCATAGGGCAGTCTGGCTTGGAAGCGCTAACAAGAACTTGAATGACTGAGACAAAGTTTGCAGGAATCAGAATGCTTATATTTAACACGTTACAAAGCTTTCTTAAAAACCTGTCAAGACTTTTTCCTCCACAAAATGTATCACAATTATTGATTCACTCTTCCCTTTGAAAAACATCAAGTAAACATCCACTATGTGCCAGGCACTATACTAACTGCTGAGAACAAGGATGAAAAAGACTTTGTCCTTTTATGGAGCTCATAGTACAGTAAAATAGAAGAAACAGATTAAAGAGAATTTAAAACCAGAAAACCAAGGTATGTATAGGGTGTCTGGAACATAGAAAATACTAAAATTTAGCTCCCCTCCTCTCTGGTTTTTCTACTACTGGTCACAGTAAAGGAAGTAGTGGACATCAGAGGTGCAGGCTAGCATGGAGTAAGAATGAGATGGGCAGGACTCTAAATTTCAGACCAAAAGAGTAGATGAGATTATACAACTCTTATGCAGAAGATCATTATACAACAAGGTTAGCTGCACAACCTTGATCTGTAGGCTGATAAATGGCCCGGATGACCTCAGGATATTTTCTGGGAAGTATGTAAACTCTAAAAACATCCAAAATTAGGGATAATCCTGACATTTCAACAACTATGAATTTTAATGAAAACAAGAAATATGGGGTAGCGACTATCATTAAGTATTTACTAAAACACTTATTAGCCCATACTTACCAGCTGCCTCTTCTGTGGCAATTGCATTTTGTATGGCACACCTATACACTTCTTGACACATCCCCCCACTTTTGGTAACAGGAACTGGGGTCCACAGATGGATTAGATGCACACGAGTAGAGAGTCAGTGTTCCTGGAATCTGTTAGGATAGATGTGGCATGGTTACAGAGGTGTACTTTTTCCTTCTTTCCAATGGTTGAAGGAGGTCCTCTGAAATCCACCTCATTTCTTTCTCCCTTACTGACCCCAGAGTAAAAAAAATAGGTGTTTATGGTTAATTGGGTACATTATTCTAAAATTTTGCTTTAATATATTCTAAGAAGAAACAATCCTATTAAAAATTTTTACACATTAAAAGATTCTTTGGAAATACGTTATAAACATTTATCAAATGATCCCAGAAAAAGTAAATTACATTCTAAAGTAAATTAGTACTTTTAAAAGTCACAAATTATTAATGTAATTTCTTCAAAGTAATAATATAATAATTACATTTGTTGGGCATCAATCCACTAAGCTCAAGAACTGTTCAAGGCACTTTACATAGACATGTCATTTACTTGAAAAAACTGAGTCTGAACGGATAAATGATTTGACCAGCATCACACAATTATAAAGTAGTGTAGGTGAGATTTACATCTACATCTGACTGAATCCAAAGCTCCTTCCACCCTGTCAAGTGTTTAAAAAATCAGTACCCCATAGGTTTTGAAAATATATACTATGGATCCCACAAAATTTTGATTCAAATTGTTTGCTAAAATGCTTTCCTCAAATTTATAAATACACTCACATACATGTCAAATTGTAAAACACTGGAGAGCACATACACACTAAGTTATATTGTCAAGTTATCTCATTTTTGTGTGGAGCTTCTTATGTCCTGTACTTGGTCTTGATTTTCTTTAGGTCAGAACATACTCACACTAGAGTATACTGCTAGAGCACATGTTTAGCATGGTTATTGTGAAAGCAACTGAAGTTAAGATGCATCTGCTCAGTAATGCTCTGATCCTAAGAATTATATAGTAACAAGTGAGAGTCATGCTGTTGTCACACATACCTTATACAGACCTATTTTATGTTTTGAGTACAGGCATCCTTCAGTATCTGTGGGGGATTGATTCCAGGACTGCCATGGATACCAAAATCTGTGGCTACTCAAGTCCCTTAAACAAACTGGCATAGTACCGTTGGCCCTCTGTATCTGTGGATGCAGAGGGCCAACTGCACTTTCTTTTGGGTTGGGGTCATATCTGTGAGTTAATATGAATACAAATTTTATCTGTTTTATATATTGGTATTCCACACATTTTCAGTGGGGGAGAAAAATTTGCTGCTAAAACCACAGCACTATCAATGTTGCCTCTCTTACTTGGGAATAAGAAAGATTCTTGGGAATTGAGCTCCCATCACCAATTTAAAAAATCTATTTTTGAAGGATGCAAAGTTTCTTTTGCATGTAGGTATATGAAAATCTTTTACAAATTTATGGTCTACTGGGCATAGTTAGAATTTGCACCAGGAAATCAACTAGACGCTTGAGCATTAAAAGCATTAATCTTTTAAAAAATCCCATTACAGGGCAAAGGGTTTAGTTAATAATAAGTCCTAAGGAGAGAAAAAATTAGTGGGTGTGGGGGCAGGGATGTGGGATTAGAGAAAGAATGTGGAAGAAAAAAAACCAAGAAACGCCATCCTCAAAGTGTAAAACGATCAAACTAAGTGATACAGGGGGAAAAGTCCTAGATTAGGATCTGGGGAAAAAACAATGGCAACCACTACCAAGTTTGAGTAAGAGCTCTGCTTTGTACTAGGCTTGGGATGTTGACCCAGTTAATAATATGTACATCTCAGCTTTCTCACCTGAAATTTCTCACCATTATTCACCCAGCCTGTTGTAAGAATCAAATGAGGTATCCTATTGAAAAAGACTTGTATCAGAACAAACCTGTAAGAATAATTGAGCGTGGGGAAGGGGAGAGAAGGTAAATCCTTCTCTTTCCCACTCTCATTGTCACAGACCTGTAAGACAAAGTACAGGCCCTACAAGCTGAATATTATTCAGGACAAAATCTACTAATATTGCTCATTTCTTTACACATTTCCTCCGTTTTTTCTCTTCAGCCTTTTAAAATTAAAATATAGTTAATTTTTGTGACCTGTTTATTGGAATTTAAGCAGTGACAAGCTGTGACAGCCGGGCTCAAAAATGCTTACTTCTAATACACTTTAGAAAACTTGTAGTAAAATTTCAAATTATAGTAATAAGATAGAATTATTTATGTCACATTATAGAATTTAAAATTTCTGACTCCTGTGTTTTTAAATTTATTACGTTGTAATCTGCTCATTTTGGGGGTTTGGAACAGCAATATGACACTATGTCACTTACCTAAGAAAGCACTCTGTTGTTTCATAGCACACAGCCCCAGAGAACCTTTCTAAAAGGAAAGCCAAGAAATGTATTTAGGGACTTCCCTAGTGGTCCAGTGGTAAAGAATCCACCTTCCAATGCAGGGGACGTGGGTTGGATCCCTGGTCGGGGAACTTAGATCCCACAGGCTGCAGGGCAACTAAGCCCGTGTACCACAACTATTGAGCCCGCATGCTGCAAACTACAGAGCCCACATGCCCTGGAGCCTGTGCCCCACAACTAGAGAGAGAAAACTCACACACCACAACTAGAGAGAAACCTACACACCACAACGAAGAGCCCAAGCCACAACAAAAAGATCTCGCATGCCTCAACGAAGACCCCACGTGCTACAACTAAGACCTGATGTAGCCAAAAAAAAAAAAAAAAAAAGAAAGAAAGAAAGAAATGTATTTAGCTATTTAGAGATATATAATAGGAAAATAAATACTTCATTCTACACCCAGTCCTTTTTGGACAATGGCTCTCATATGTACATTACCCCTGTGGAACATGCAAATTCAGACACACAGAGACCACACACAGCGTAAAACATGGAACATCACAGAAGAGACTGCTTATCAGTCAGCTTTCATCTTTTCAACCAAAGGTTTTCTCTAGCAAGATATGGCTAATGGATTGTTAATAACTGTTAACAGAGTTTGCTCTGTTTTCTGCTTATAATGACAAAGTGAAGGACAACCTACAAGGCTGTTATTTCCTACGGAAAATACATTGCCCTAGTTTGGAGACAATTTGACCTCTGGATATTTTCTTCTTACAAAAACACTCAGTGAGTGCTGACACTGGGAGTCATGACTGTTCCAGATTAGCCAGGAAAGACTAAGTGGTAATAAACCTTTAAGCAAAAGAATAAAATAGCCTAATGGATTAGTGAATATCTACTAATCCATTATGGATTATAATTCATAATCCGTATGAATACTCTCCTAGATAATTCTATCTTTGCATTTGGTTTGAAGTATTTGCATGTGAAATTTTCTGTATGGAGGACAAAGAACAGTAATATCTATCATTCTGTGAGCATGCACAGGGAAAGTACTGGAAGTAGAAACAAGAGACACAGGCTTACTACAAGTCTTTTACCGAAGTTCCCAAATCAGAAATGCCTCTTATCTACTTACAGATGTGTAGTAGATGGGGGTTGAAACTTGGACAAATCTAGGTTGGAGAATGATCTACTATTTTACTATTCAATGGAATATTATCCGTATACGTATTCCCAAGCCTATGTTTGCAACTACAAAAAAGCATAGGTTTAATTTGGAAGCCACAAAATACTTAGGTAAATGAAATCTTTTGCTACAAAGCTACTATCTTGAAACTCACTTTTATCATTATTTTTTACCCACTTATTATCATAAAAAAACTAGTTCTCAGATTCTGCACACAGACAGCTTTATGTAAAATATATAAACATTTGTCCAAATTGATACACAGATTGCATAAATATGGCAATTAAGATTGCATTTACAGATGTGCATGTACAATGTTGTGCAAATTATCACAATATTACAATTTCAAAAATTATTCCAATTGGAATCCAAGTAAAGCAATTAGTGAAAAAATACCCATGCAGAATTTAAATATCTCAGAACAAAGTTTTAAACATCTTCAGTAAAAGTTCACACATTTAAAATAGTTTTATTCATTTTATTTGTATATGTCAAAATACATTTTTATTTCCAAAATAGTGGGTTTTGCAACTAGTTTCATGCAGAAACAAGGTCTGCTCAATACTACCAATAAAATCAATATAGCACAGTAGCTGTTCAGTTTTAGATACAAAGAATAAATAACCTAAATACAAAACACTAAAATATTAGAAACATGTATTTAATCATTCTTCACAGGCATCCAAACTTCACAAATATAATCCTTAGCATGCCTAACTGTTGTGCAACCAGAACATGTTGCAGTCACTCAAACTGACCAATTATCTGTATATTTTACGTCCACATAAGACCATGGAAATTCTTTATATTCAGACCAACCATTCATACAGTTCAAATATAACCAAAAATAAAATTCCCACAACTATCCTTGTACCTTTAAAAATCAAGAATCCTGAGCTTGGTAGTAAGAGCATAACCTTATATCTTCATAAAACCAATCAAGAAAGAGAGGACTTAAAATCCTGCTTACCAAAACACCTTTTCCCAACCCCAAAGTAATCTAAAATAGGCAGTAGAACACAATGACCTTTTAAAATGAAGGGGGTACAAATTCACATTTAATATAGTATACAATACAATCAATAATACAATTAGCTACTATAAGCTTTACAATGTACAATTTATTCAAATGGCTGAACTGTTCAGTGGTTAAGGAGACAGTTATGTGCCAGAAAGATAGAGTATTTTTTGCATGGTTTAATGAAAATATAAAAGCTATTTGTCCAAATAAAAGCCATCTTCATATGTACTTGGTTTTGCTTTTTTTTAAAAAAAGGCCACTGAAATGTATAAAATGGTCTGAACATGATGGTGGTATCAAAGTCAATGCCTCTTCACATGGCAATAACAGTGCATTTAACACGAACTCACGTTAAGTCTGCAAATGATTTCATAGCATTACTTTGGCTAGCACAACAGTTATAGACAGCACTCAGATAAATATAGGTATGTGAAATGTGAAGTAATTACCTTATGGAACTTTAATTATGGTTGAATACTATCAAATGAAAACTGCAAATAAAAGTAAAAGCATTTTACAGTAGAAAACTTTTGTAAAGATAGGGCTCCACATAAACGTGTTATTTTAAAAGTCTTTATATCACATTGTTAGCAAATTTTGTTTTTAACACTATTATGGAGTAGCCTACTTTGCATTAACAGACATTTGAAATAAGAAAACAGTCAAGCATGCCATGTGGTGGTCTAAAAATCAAAACAATACACTTATTTATATATACAGCATCACTCAGTACCTGCTAAAATGAATGTGAAGATTAAAGAATCTAACATCTTATACTACAATAATAAAAAACAAACAAAACAAAAGTGACCAATGAAGGCAGAAAACAGGACTTAAAAGAATCTAATCTCAACTGACTTTAAAGCATTCATATAAGGAATAAATGCATATTGCACAAACAGTGAAAGCAAATGTTCCACCAAGCAATTCAGTTCCAGGTGGGAGACAACACAGCATTAGCCTAATATATGACAATGATCTCAGAAGAGCAAGTGTTCTTTTCTGTAAATGAGAAAGCTGTGAGACAGGAGAAGGGTCTGCCACATGAAGAGTTAGAAGGAAAAAATACAAACCCAAACTCAGATGAAAAGCAAAAAAAAAAAAAAAAATTAAATATCGAAAAACTGGAAACTGTGGCACATCAAAAAATGCTGAATAACTGTCTTCTGTGAGAGCTGAGTTTTTGTTGACACAAAAGTATTTATGTACAACTAAGGCTTACTGGTTAAATATCTGAGGCATATCTGGCCTTGAACACTTTCCTTATATGCTGGAGCTGTAAACAAGTTTTCTCAGTCATAAAAAAAAAATCTTCTCAGCAGCTGCATTAACATGAAACAATGGTCTTGATACAAGGAAAAAAAAAAAAAAAAAGAAAAACACCAGAAAATTAAACAAAACAAAACTCCTAGATAAGAGGGCATTTGGCAGGATATCCAAAAATGACAGTCTCCAAGGATTCTTCCCAGGCTTCCAGTGACTGTCAATTATGGTCCACTGGGTTACTAATATGTGCAATTCCAATTACTTGCTGCTTTTTCTTTTTTTATTTGGAAAGTTTGCTTATAACTCTGATCAAGGCCCCATTTTCATCCTTTAGCCTCTGGTTGTCTGCTTTTAGGTCTGGTAACATCTATGAGAGGAAAAACAGAAGAGAAAGTTTTAATTCAATAAAAAGATAAAATATGATTCTTAATAAATGTTATATTTTTACCACAAGACACATGAACAAGCTTTGTCAGTTATATATATTTCTAGTGACTAAAACATGTATCAGGAAGAACCCCCCCATTTGTGAAGCTAATTAGTTTAATAAATGATGAAATGAAAGGTTTATTCTCCCAAAGTTATCAATTGAAATGTACTAAATCACTTGACATTATGAGTCACGAGCACACCATATTAGAGCAGCCAAGGAAAGGAAGCCTATTTTTGTTAGGATAGGCTCTTAAAGGGAATTCCTTTAAGAGTTCCTGTCAGCCTAAATTAAGGCCTTTTGCTTTATTTATGTCAGACCTCAAACCATACTGTTATTCCACAAGAAAACCAGCTTATTTAGGGAAGTTTTGAGGGAATTAGACTTGTTCTAAATTATTAAAATTCCTTAAATGATTTACCTTGTACTAAGTTTAAGTGCCTAGTACAATGTCTGATCCAAGATAAGTGCTCAATTAAATGGTAACAAAGCAATTATTACTATCATTAGAATAGTATAAAATAATTTATAAGCCAAAGTAGTAAGTCTGAATTTATAAAAATATTCAAGCATAGAAAAATATAAGTAGTATTTGGAGTAAATAGAAAAACACACCCTTACATCCTGAAAACAAAACTATTTTTTGTTTTACAGACAAACTGAAGGAGGGGGTGGAATTATTATAAGTTAATTGGATTTTCTACTAAGAATGATTTAAATCACATGTGCTCTGCCAGATTTGCTTGGAAATGGAATAGCTTATATTTTAGACATTAAAATATACTTTCCAAGATATTTAGGTCTCTTTCCTCAGCTTTCAAAATGTACTAGGTTATCAAATTAGATAAAAGTAAAACTACTTGCAAAATTACCTTAAGCAAAATCTTTATGAAGAGTTTAATATTATGTGGAACCAATCAATTCTTACCTGTGCTCAGAATGCAGGGATATAAAATACAGTAATCTGAAGTTTATTAGGATAACTAATAAGTTTATTAGGATACCGCTGTTAATAGAGAACTACGTGAATATTAACGAAGATGGTTCTGACTGAAAATGACATTATTTTGAAAAGCAGATAATTCATGTTTAATCTTCGGCTTCAACATATATTAATTATGTGTAAAATACATGTTCCATTTTCTTTCTAGTAAAGAGTTTTAAACAGCCATATTTTTAAGTGCTAAAATATTCGTAGAGCCAAAATGTGCATTAGCTTTGCAAAAGTGCAGACAAGTCTTTTATCTAAATGCCTCGATCATTCCCTCAGTTTACTGCAGTTTATCAGTCACAATACACAATTAGTGACACTTTCTAACATTCTGAGAAGCCATGCATAATTAAACAGTTATATGATAAGCTCCAGACACAATGGCATTAATTTGTAAAAGTGAGCTCAAGACACGCTTACTAATACAAAAACACCTGCCTGGCTCTACTAAGAAGAAATGATGAAACTATAAATTATAGATTCACAGACTGCAGTTGCCTACAGAACCCTGAGCGCTTGGCTACCACTCTTGTCAAGGCCCTATTCTCAGTCAGCAGTCGCTCATTTAATTCTCTCAGAGTTTGAATTTGCTTTATTTGGTGCAGATTCTGCAGGAATCAGAACATAAAGAAATAGAAAATAAAAAATAAGAAAGTGGAAAAGAGTACAATGAAAACATAAAGAATCACAGATAACAAATGTAAGAAGAAAAAAATTAAGAGTCTTAAAAGAATATTCCATGAAATTTGCAAAAGTAAACAGTGTAGTTCTAAAATTCCTTATCAAACAAAATACACAGGCAAACAAAATCCAAAAACATTTTCTCCAAAGCCATTCAATAATGTTTTAATAAGAAACTAAATAATTCAATAGAAAAACATTTAAATCTTGAAATTCTAATTCTATGGGCATAATTTCCTATGCATTAGTCCATTAATTCATAATGTGATAGATATTTTATGCAAGACAATGTAATAAGAGGTAATCAATTAACTATGTCATTCTTTTTTTTTCCTGAGAAGAATGTACCTTCCAATATTCAAAATGAACTTATTTTCACAGGTGATGCAGAGTTTGATAAACTGTACCTCTGACTGTCCACTACTCTAATGTCCTTTATTTTTATTTATTTATTATTTTATTATTATTTTTTTTCGCGGTACGTGAGCCTCTCACTGTTGTGGCCTCTCCCGTTGCGGAGCACAGGCTCCAGAAGCGCAGGCTCATCAGCGCAGGCTCACGGGCCTAGCCGCTCTGCGGCATATGGGATCTTCCCGGACCGGGGCACGAACCTGTGTCCCGTGCATCGGCAGGCGGACTCTCAACCACTGCGCCACCAGGGAAGCCCCTAATGTCCTTTATTTTTATTTATTTATTATTTTATTATTATTTTTTTTCGCGGTACGTGAGCCTCTCACTGTTGTGGCCTCTCCCGTTGCGGAGCACAGGCTCCAGAAGCGCAGGCTCATCAGCGCAGGCTCACGGGCCTAGCCGCTCTGCGGCATATGGGATCTTCCCGGACCGGGGCACGAACCTGTGTCCCGTGCATCGGCAGGCGGACTCTCAACCACTGCGCCACCAGGGAAGCCCCTAATGTCCTTTATTTTCAAAAGAGAACATTTCTATAGTGATCCCTCCTCACCAGTTATTCTCCAAGGAACAGAGTATTTAAACTGCAACAAATAAATGATAAATCCCAAATCTTATAGTCATTATTGTCCAATTTATTCTATACCTGAACATCAAAAGTGCCATGAAAACTGATTAACAAAAAGATTTGGGTTTTAAATACTTTTCTAGCTCACCTAAAACCTGGATTTAGGAAGAAAGAAAAGCACAAGATATAGATAACTCACAAACTGTATAAGCAGCTTTAAGAACAATTAATGTAAACATAGTATCTGTAATGGTACTGTAAAATTTGAGTTTATACTGCAGCATGATTTACTTACTTTGAGCTCTTCTTCCATTTCAGATATTCTTCTTTCTAGAGCTCTTCGTTCCTAGGTGAATTTAAGGTACTAATGTTAATGATATAAGTATTATATTCTTAAATTTTCTTCTAAATTGTGAAATAGTGACACTTTAGAATAAAAAATTAAATCAGGAGCAGTGTAGAAAAAGATGCGATGCCAGTGATGTGTAAAGAGCTTTCCAAAATTTGAGAGAAATAAATATGAGGATCATTATTTTGTTACTTCCTGTAAGCTCTTTCTTTAAAGCTTTGACTTTCTGGTAAGATGCTACATAACACGTTTAAACTGTTTTTAGTTCACATAAAACTTAGGTTAGGGATAGAGTAAACCAATACTCAAGACTGAGGATTGAATAGAAAAGAAAAAAAAAAAGAAACTCACACAAAGATGCAATTACTCTATAGTGATAAAAAGCAGAAAAGCAAGAAGCAAACGTGCCTAAAATATCTGTACTTTAAATTTCAAAAGGATCTAAGAAATGTTCATCTCCTCCACCCACAATGTTAACTAGTCATTATTTGTCCAATTGACTTTATAGCTTTGTATTTAGTTTGATACTCTACATAGCATTAATGCAGTGAATCTAATGAAGAAGCAACTGTAGCATTTATTTTAAACTACCTTGTTTCAAAGAGTGATAGGCAAAGGCAACATACAGTATATTACTGCAGTGTACAGTTTTATTCTCCCTTAAATAATAAGCATTCTAAGGTGTTATGCAAAAAGCAAGCAGCAGTAATTAATGTGCTTAAAACTTTGGTTAGGTCATACCGCCCAGAAGATACTGACTCTTGCCGGTCACCTTTCAGATACAAACCATTTAAATTTAGTTTAATCACACTGAAACTATTTCTAAGACATTCTTTCCCAGATTAATAATTAATGTTGATATTTAGTAAAGCAGTACATTTACTGTAAATGTTAACGTTTTTAGAGTATGTGATTTTAAAAAATAGATGAAATCCTACCCATAGTCTTATAAGTACTGTGTTATTCTACTATTAGCATGTTTAAACATTATTACACAGACAAAAATGTTACTTTTGATAAACAGACCTTTCTCCTATTTAACAATACATCCATGACACATTCATAAAACCACTGCACTTCTCAAAATATTAGGACATATAATATTATATTTGATCCTCATAACTTTGTGAAATATCAGCAACAGCATTATTTCCTCCAACTGACAGGTAACAACCCCATCATTCTCAATTTTATTATGTGCCTTCAAGATTTTAACTATGTAGTGGTAAAGCAAGACAAGAGCACTATACTGAACTGCCTCACTGCCAAACTGACAACTGTAAAGTTGCAGGAAATTTCTTATATTTAACAAATAAACTTATTACCATTTAAAAATATGGTTAAGAGAAAAAAAATGCATATAAAGTGCTTAATTCAGTGCCTGCCTGGTATGTAAAAGAGTGCTGAATAAAAGTTGGCAGTTATTATTAATACTAGGATTACCAATGTCTGTTAAACTGAAAGTAGATTAGCTACTTCATAATTTATCTGCATTTGACAGGCAGAAAGAGGAGGTCAGGTGAGAATGTCAGAATATGAACATGTATATATTGTAGGTGTATAAGCCTAGATGAAAAAAAAAAGATAAACATTAAACTGTCACTTATCTCTACATGATAGGGAGATTTTATTTTCATCTTTTGTTAAAATTTTTGTAATAAATACATTACTTTCACAAAAATAAAATATTCTGAAAAATGTGACTATCTCAAAAATAAATAATATTTTGATTAAGTATATGGTTATCTATGTCTTTCATCTCAACTATTAGTATGGATAAAAGAGAACTGAAAACATTTCTTTACTGTTTCACATATCTTGGATGTAAAATTCAGTAAGTTATACTGTGGTATAATAATCAACATTAAATTTAATAAAATAAGTGATTCCAAATTTTTAGCAATTATAAGTTAGATCAATAGTTTTTTAAATGGCCCAGAACAACAATTTTTAAAACCTCATGAAATCATAATAAAACTAGGAGTTATTATACGTTACAATTTAGTAAATGACATAGACATTAACTGTTATGTTTATATATTTGGTATTTTTATCATTTCTCTCCTTTTTTGGGGTCAACAAGGTAAATTTTTAAAATGGAATGGAAGAAAATATTCTCATATCAAGTGCTCTTGACTATTTATTCTTCGATCTAGAGATCAGAGCTCCACAGTATGTAATTTCTTCTCTGGCTGAAACCTTGAAAATCTAGCCACTGCTCAGCTGTACTACAGGTACTCTTTGAGTTAATTTTTCCATTAACTTTTGATCATTTATAGATCTTCAACTGCTCAGACTAAACTTGTGGAGTTTTTCTTATGCCCACTGCCAAATCCCTGGGCAATAATAATAATAAAAGGAGAAAAATACAAGTGAATATATCACGGCCAGATAAAAAATTGCAGAAAGACATAAAATGGTAAAAGGATTTTCTTGTAATCTTTTTTTTGTTTGTTTTAGAAGAGCCTACTTAAGTTAAATATTTAAACTCAAAATTAAATAAAATATTGTTAAATTAACTTTAAAAAGAATTTGAAAATTTGGTCCCCAGATCTTTAAAAACTTTAAGAATGGAAGTATTTTAATTTTGTAAAGAATTAAACTAAATGTATAGATGATTAAAGTGTTTTAAGTATATCACCACAGAAAATCAAAGAGAGATAAATGGCATTTTAAAAATATCAGATTCACTATCACAATGTGTATATTTCATAATTAAGGCAAGATTTTTTTTGTACATTAAAAGAATAACATGGTAAATTAAATTTAACAAGGTAATTTCACCCCATAAGACTCTATAAAGAAGATAAGCTAGAAAACATTCATAATCAAATTATTGAATATTAATTTAAACTAATTAAAACTACCATCTATAAGAACAAAACTAAAGAAAACCAAAAAACCTACCATTGCTTATATAAAAAACAAAGGGGGAAATCGATTACTTATTCAGTAAGATGGACACTTACCCTTTTTTCCATTTCCAGTAGTGACCTATCAGCAAATCTTTCTTGTCTCTGCAAGGAAGTAAGAAATATAGAAGAGATGTAACTGCAATAAAGATGGGGAAAGGGAGAGGACCACAGTAACTCTCCTCTACTGGTATTCAAAGAAATCACACTATTCAGGAGTAATACACAGGTGTAAGCAAAGAACAGAGAAAACAGGATTTCTACTGAAATAATAAAGAGTTAGAGGAATGCTTAGGAATACAATGGTCTCCACAGTTCTCATCGTTTATGTATTGGTTTTCCTCGGGTCTTTACAGCTGAGCTGAGAGTAAGGATGGGTGAGTACTATGGAGCAAAGCCAAAAATATCCTAGTTTTCCCTCCGATGTTTAAGCTCTCTCTTTTCCTACACCAGGAAGAGTGGGTAACCTTAGTGCTCAGAGTCCACGACCTTGACTGAAATGTACTTTGGACCAGGTTGTGTGACTGTATTCATGCAGTCAGACTAGTAAACTGGCCTTTTGGTCCTCTTTCACAGCTACCTTAGTTTTGCTCACTCCTTCTCTAGAGTTTTTTTCCCCGATCATCCATGTTCCAAAATTGGTAAGAAGGTTCATATCCACTGTCACTTATAAGAAATCCTAGCCATATAACTTTTCTTCTGGTAAGGTCAGGTCTCATTTGTTTCTGCTTCTTGTACTATACAATCAACTAAAGTTGATAAACACTGAGATCTGGGGGATGAAAAGGGCCCTTGGGGTTTTAAGCCACATGCTGCACTCAATACCAGAGAGCTGTGCATATATGGGTATTGAGCACAGGACCAGTTAAAAAACAAGTGCTTAGTTCTCATTTACATTGACCTCTGTTCATACATCTCCCTTGGGATTCCTGGTCTATTTGCTGAAAATGAATTCATCAAAAGGCTCATTCCCTAGAAGCCAATCTGCTGAATAACCAATTTAAAAAATTTACCAAACATGGTTTTTGACAACTACTTAATAAGAATGCTCTGCTATGATCATTAACCACAAAATATACTTTAAAAACTCTCTCTACATACACATATATGGTTCATCACTGATTAAGCACAACTTCACTGTTTACTTTGGTGATTTAAAAGACATTTCTTGGGACTTCCCTGGTGGCACAGTGGTTAAGAATCTGCCTGCCAATGCAGGGGACACGGGTTCAAGCCCTGGTCTGGGAAAGTACCACATACCGTGCAGCAACTAAGCCCAAGTGCCACAACTACTGAAGCCCTCACGCCTAGAGCCTGTGCTCACAACAAGAGAAGCCACCGTAATGTGAAGCCCGCGCACTGCAGTGAAGAGTAGCCCCCCGCTTGCCACAACCAGAGAAAGCCTGCACACAGCAACAAAGACCCAAAGCAGCCAAATAAATAAATAAATTTATTAAAAAATAAATAATTAATTAAATAAAAACCATTTCTTTAGGGGACTTCCCTGGTGGCGCAGAGGTTAAGAATCCACCTGCCAATTCAGGGGACATGGGTTCGATCCCTGGTCTGGGAAGATCTCACATGCCGCGGAGCAACTAAGCCCGTGCACCACAACTACTGAAGCCCGTGCACCTAGAGCCCATGCTCTGCAACAAGAGAAGCCAACGCAATGAGAAACCCGTGCACCACAACGAAGAGTATCCTCCGCAACTAGAGAAAGCCCATGTGCAGCAACGAAGACTCAACTCAGCCAAAAATAAATAAATAAATAAAATAAATAAACAAAACAAAACAAACCAAACATTTCTTTATATAATTTTCTCTTCTGTCAACCCTTTCAACATTCATATTTTTGTATCATCAGGGCTTGTAAACCAAGTTACTTTTTGACCCTTTTTTGCACAATTTCTTTTTTAACGTTATAGTATATAAATAAAGATCTAAATCATGGCCATCTAACTTGTTTAATTTATTTTAATTTTTTTTTTCCCCACACTGCACAGGTTACAGGATCTTAGTTCCCCAACCAGGAATTGAACCCATGGCCTCAGCAATGAAAGCATGGAGCCCTAACCACTGGACTGCCAGGGAATTCCTAATCTGCTGTTTTAAATGATTTTGTTTTTTGTGCTTACTCTTCCTGGAAAAATAGAAGTTAATGTATTCCCATTGCTTACTGTTAGAAATCAAATTCAGAATTTCAAATAAGATGAGACTTTCAGGGATTTCCCTGATGGTACAGTGGTTAAGAATCCACCTGCAAGGCAGGGGACACAGGTTCGAGCCCTAGTCTGGGAAGATCCCACATGCTGCGGAGCAACTAAGCCTATGTACCACAACTACTGAGCCTGCATGCCACAGCTACTGAAGCCCACGACCTAGAGCCCGCGCTCTGCAACGAGAAGCCACCGCGATGAGAAGCCCGTGCACTGCAGCGAAGAGCAGCTCCCACTCACCGCAACTAGAGAAAGCCTGTGAGCAGCAACGAAGATCCAACACAGCCAAAAATAAATAAATTTTTAAAAAGATGAGACTTTCAGCTAATTCTGATATACTTTTGATGTTTTTATTTTATTTTTAATTAATTAATTAATTTTATTTACTGTTTTTATTTTTGGCTGCATTGGGTCTTCAGTGCTGCTTGCGGGCTTTCTCTAGTTGAGGCGAGCAAGGACTACTCTTCGTTGTGGTGCGTGGGCTTCTCATCGCGGTGGCTTCTCTTGTTGCGGATCACGGGCTCTAGGTGGGCATGCAGGCTCAGTAGTTGTGGCTCACGGGCTTCGCTGTTCTGCAGCATGTGGGATCTTCCCGGACCAGGGCTCAAACCTGTGTCCTCTGCATTGGCAGGTGGATTCTTAACCACTGCGACACCAAGGAAGCCCAACTTTAGTTAATATTTTTGGTAAATATTCTAGTTAAAGCTGTTAAAATAACAATTGGTAAACCTGGTGAATTGACATTTGACAAAATCATTATTCATCAACTGGTTTCTGGTAAATTAACCTATTTCCCTCCCTTGGAGACTGTACAGGGAGTAGGGTGGCTGGGTTAAGGCAGGATTCAAGGATTCTAGAGTCCTTGGCTAAATACTATCATACAGACCTGAACTTCAACTTTAATTCTTTTGGCTGTGCTGCGCCTTTTGCACGATCTTAGTGGATCTTAGTTCCCCAACCAGGGATTGAATCTGGGCCCACGGCAGTGAAAGCACGGAGGCCTAACAACTGGACCACCAGGGAATTCCCAAGATTAATTCCTAACAGGATGATCGTTCCCTTGGAAAAATTCCACGTGACTATCAAAATTGCCACTACTATGTATATTCATGAACAGTTACAAAAGAAATGTTAAAAAAAAACCCCAAAACATCAGGTGGAAAGATTCACAGTAGACTTAAATGCTCAGGATAAGTAACTCTAAAATTGAACAGAAAGTTTAATGTCCTATCAGTTTTACTTTTACATATATCCCTAAATTTTTCAAATGACATTTACATAGTGTAAGATACTAACTTTGAATATTTACTCAATATCTCATACTCTAATTACCCCTCCTATTATTAAGTCAGTATACTGGACATGATACTTAGAATGCCTGCTAAGGCAGAAGCTGTCATACTCTTTAATGCAGTGACTTATTTCTCTGGTGACAGTCAATGGGATCAGAAATTGGTACCTGACCCAAAGGAAGCTTGCAATAGTTGTCCAGTGTCCTATGAAATGGTCACTAATAGGTCCATGGGCACTAACAGGACTGCTTCACGTTGATGATAACTGGCTAATTCTATCAGTTCCCCTCTCTTCTAGAGTTTGAATGAGAAACAAATAGGAAGAATTAGATGACAACAGAGTAGGTAGAAAAGCAGAGAAACATAGAGATGGCAGTAAGCAGTGGAAACACAGATTAGCTGAATCACCATAAGACAGAATACTACAGTAGGGAGCAGTGGACACTTTTATTTAGAAAATATTATGACCAAATCTCTAGAGCTGAAACTATTTTCAGGGAACTAGTTGTAATATTTTGCAGCGGCTCACTAAGCTACTAATGCAACCTGAAGAATGACGACGTTCCAGTTTACCATGAAGCCTAAGTGTAAGACGGCAAGTTTAAACTTGTGTGACAGTCCAAGTTTTTATGACACCTCACTATGAAACGTGTTCTTGTTCTGTACTTCACTGTGTATCTTCATAGTAAACCCTCATTACCTGATGGAATCTGAGTCTTCATAGCCTCACAAGGTTAGCATGATACCTGCAAATTTAGCACAGTCTCCACTGTACATAGACAATTGCTTCACAATGTAATAGTGGTTAACAACAAAAAAGGACCTGGTAATAAGTGTAAGTTCAACATAGAGAAGTAATTTTAAAAATTATGAGAAAGATGAGTATAAAAGAATGGTCACAGAAAGTATGCAGTCTCATTTACAGAACTGAGGACGCCATTTTAGATCAGTGTTTTCAAACTGGATTCTAAAAGTTTAGTGCAGAAATGTGTTTATGCTAGAAAGTCTTATGTTAAAATTAAACGAGTTTGTTTCCTTAAAAATTACAGGACTCGTTAGAGCCTTTAACATATAAATAAACCCTGTAAAATCTCCAAGATATAGAACATATAGTATTTCTCAGTTTCTTGGATCACAAAGCTCTTTCCTCTTCTTTTTTTTGTTTTGAAGGGGGGCAAGAGAAGGAAGAGGGAATGTGCCAGAACTATCTCCCAGAACTAGTGTTTTATGAAAAAAGAGCTTGGGAAACAATTCTTAGATCATACACATCCTAGATCATATGTACAAGGCTGTGAGTTCTGCTTGGCTATCCTAGTTTTCTTGTCTAAAATTATCTCTACTAGGTTGTTGCACAGAAGGAAGGTAAAAGGAGTTATGACTAAAATTATCTTCTTCCAGAATTATTATGTCAAATTATTAAACAAATTATTATGTCAAATTATTAAGAAGGTTTTTTTATTAAACAGGAAACATTCATAATGAATAAAAATTATTATACAAAATTTTATGGCTTTAAGAAGATTCCGTATAGATAGATGCTTTGCCTTGCTACATTTGGTATGTTGGAAATAAGCATTTAAAATCCTTCATGTACCACAACATAGGTATTAAAAGGCTTAAAAATACTTTGACTTTCTACCGTAAGGTTATATACGTTCATATTTTAAATTCACTTTAGAAGAAAATAAATTATTGGTAAACTGTATTATCTTGATTCTGTCCTATTAATAAATAAGCTTTTATCAATAACCAAACTTATATCTAGAACACAAGAGAACATTTCAATGCAATTTTCAGATAGAATAAATCACAACCATTATCTTTAGAGTAACAAAGAGAAAAAGGTACAAACCTGGGTGGCCTTTTCCAATTGTAATTTAAGATCTGTCAGTTCCATATTTGTATCATGTAGTTGTGCTTTCAGCTTTTCATTTTCAGCTAGAATTTGTTCATAAAGCTATACAAATTAGGGGAGAAGAACAAATTACTTTTCTGCTTTTTTACTATTTTAAGAAGATTTCCCATTGATTACTTTACAATATTAAAACAGAAAGATTAATGTAACATACGAACTATTAAAGAAAGCATTAAAAATATTTTAATGCTTTGTGGTCTCAAGGCAGAAATTTTTGGTTATTCAGGTGTATTTGTCCCACATAAACTCTTTAAAAACTAGTTCTGGTATTTAAAATTTATTACTTCACTAAAAATCCTAACTTTTCAGTTTGATTAAAAAAATTCAGTTATCTGATAAAGAGGGACCACACTGTGACCACAGCTGGAGTTCAGGAGCATTATGATTTTTATTTGGGGTCTCTGAGCTTTTCTGCCTATCATTCACTCTTTAATTCCTGATACTGAGATGGGAGTATCAGTTGCATTTATCATTATACTTGTATTATTTTTACTAAAGGTAAAAGGAAAGCAAAATATTTCTTGAACACTTTCATAGCACTTGAATCTACTACTTCTTTTTTCCTCATCTCTACTACTACAACCATAGATGTCTACAATCATCTCTTACCTAGATATTTCTATTATTAGAATTGTTCTCCTGACCTCTCTTTAATCTGTTTTATACAAAGCAGCAAGAGTTAAATTTTCAAAATGACAATCTAATAATTTTCATAGGCCAACCATTCCATTAACCTCCATACATTAAAAAACCCTTGAATGGCTTCCCAATGTTCTCAGTATAAGGAAATCCTTAAAACAGCCTGTAAGGCACTGATGGTTTGGTCCCAGCCTACACATCTGTAGGTGCAAACTCACACCACCATCCCCTTCGCTCTACTAGCCATACTGAAAATTTAATTACTTCAATACATCATGTACCCTCCCACCACCAGGCTGGTTTGTGTGCTTGCCCTTCTCTCCATCTGGAACACTTTTTTCTCCCATTTTTGCCAGTTAACTACTCATCATCCTTCTGTTCTTGGCTGAAGTGTTACTTCCTTAGGAAATCTATCCTTAGGCCCTGTCACTTTCTTTTGTTACACAATTTTATAAAACCGTTTCTTTATTTCAGGATAATGGTTTCAATTTAAAGATTATCCATTGATTTGTATCATTATATGATAAGGTCTGTCTGGAAGATGCTCATAAGAGCAGGGACAGGATCTCCATCTCCACTGCCCATGAGCAGAACTTCACTACTAATTTAAGCACAATTCAGTGTTCAGTTCTTTACTGAACGAATGAATCTTATTCCTAACATAAACTGACCCCCTACCTTCCTTTTCTTGTTGATTTGGCTTGTAAGAAAGTGGGTGATTCAAACAGCTGCCAAATACCTGGGGACATGTACAAATACCACACACCTTCCTCCTCCACAACAAACTTCATTAGGTTTATTCAAAGCTTACAATATGAAGAATCATGATCTTCAGAATTCTAGATTATTTTGTTGCCAGGACTTATTTCTTAATTAGTTCCATCCTTAACCCTTAACAGCACTTGAACTATCTCACAAGTTTTTCGGTTACCTAGGAAATACTATACTGTCCTGGGAAAAGCTATATTCTTTGTTTGGCTGCTTCCTATTAACAAATAAAGAAAAGATTTCACATGCACGCACAACACCCTCCCCCCGCTACCCCACATCTACTCAGTGCCCCCTTTAGCTCAACCACAGTATTACAGTACTGGCCTGAGAGACTTAAATGTGCAGGAAGTCCTGGGTACTTTCCCTTTTCCTTCAAATAAACAAATAGCTTTTTTTTTTTTTTTTTTACATCTGGTGTGTTAGTTTCTGCTTCATAACAAAGTGAATCAGTTATACATATACATATGTTCCCATATCTCTTCCCTCTTGTGTCTCCCTCCCTCCCACCCTCCCTATCTCACCCCTCTAGGTGGTCACAAAGCACTGAGCTGATCACCTGTGCTATGCGGCTGCTTCCCACTAGCTATCTATTTTATGTTTGGTAGTGTATATATGTCCATGCCACTCTCTCACTTTGTCACAGCTTACCCTTCCCCCTCCCCATATCTTCAAGTCCATTCTCTAGTAGGTCTGTGTCTTTGTTCCCATCTTACCCCTAGGTTCTTTATGACCTTTTTTTTTTTCTTAGATTCCATATATGTGTTAGCATACGGTATGTTTTTCTCTTTCTGACTTACTTCACTCTGTATGAAAGGCTCTAGGTCCATCCACCTCACTACAAATAACTCAATTTCATTTCTTTTTATGGCTGATTAATATTCCATTGTATATATGTGCCATATATATGTTCTTTATCCATTCATCCAATGATGGACACTTAGGTTGCTTCCATGTCCTGGCTATTGTAAATAGAGCTGCAATGAACATTTTGGGCCATGACTCTTGAATGAATGAAACCATGACTCTTGAATGAATGAAACCATGAATTATGGTTTTCTCAGGGTATATGCCCAGCAGTGGGATTGCTGGGTCGTATGGTAGTTCTATTTGTAGTTTTTTAAGGAACCTCCATACTGTTCTCCATAGTGGCTGTATCAATTTACATTCCCACCAGCAATGCAAGAGGGTTCCCTTTTCTCCACACCCTCTCCAGCATTTATTGTTTCTAGATATTTTGATGATGGCCATTCTGACTGGTGTGAGATGATATCTCATTGTAGTTTTGATTTGCATTTCTCTAATGATTAATGATGTTGAGCATTCTTTCATGTGTTTGTTGGCAGTCTGTATATCTTCTTTGGAGAAATGTCTAGTTAGGTCTTCTGCCCATTTTTGGATTGGGTTGTTTGTTTTTTTTTATTGAGCTGCATGAGCTGCTTGTAAATTTTGGAGATTAATCCTTTGTCAGTTCCTTCATTTGCAAATGTTTTCTCCCATTCTGAGGGTTGTCTTTCGGTCTTGTTTATGGTTTCCTTTGCTGTGCAAAAGCTTTTAAGTTTCATTAGGTCCCATTTGTTTATTTTTGTTTTTATTTCCATTTCTCTAGGAGGTGGGTCAAAAAGGATCTTGCTGTGATTTATGTCATAGACTGTTCTGCCTATGTTTTCCCCTAAACAAATAGCTTTTTAAATTCTACTTACCATTAATTACCAAAAACTGAAAATTTAAGTAAGTTATTTCAATAAACTGATTTAATTATGAGTTTCCAGGAGTAATATCCAAACATAAAAATCTCAACAAAAAGATTATTTTTAATTAAATATAAATAAATAACCCAGTACCTTTTTAAAGTCAGTTGAATCATCCTTTTCTAGCCTGCTACTGTAAGGTTTTCTTTCTTCTGAGTAACTGTATGATCCAGAGCGACCCAGCAAGGAATCATACCGATCACTAGCTGATGTAGAACTGATTTCATATCTTCAAAAGATGAGTTTGAGTCAAAATCTTTATTATAGGCTTTTACAACTTACATTAACATGCATCCTAGTATATTAAACTAGATATTCCAAAATAGTAGGTAATATTCTCCTTCATCGGTTATCTAATTAACTTTCATGATATATAATAAATAAATGGGAAGTTATTTTTAACACTAATTTCCCTTAACTGAGAAGGGAAGTTCAAAATCTCTGTATTTGAAAGTCAAAACTGGTTTTACATCATGATGAATTATTTCAACAATTTTAAACTGTACATTTTTTTCCCCCACATTTTAACATCTCTAAAATCAGAACAAGGCTTACAATTGATGGGTATTATAGTTTAACTGGTAGCACTTTTCCTTTTTTTAAGTGGCATACAATTGTATTTTAAAATTAGTAACATTTTAGATGATGAACTAACTAGTCTATCCGAAGTGATAGATAGTACTATGCCATTTTATATAAGGGACTTGATTGTCTGTGAATTTTGGTATCCGCTGCGGAAGCCGGGGCGGGAAGGGGGGGGGGGGAATCCTGGAACCAATCCCTCAGGGATACCGAGGGACAACAGAACAGTTTGTCCTAAACAAGAAGAACATATCTCATTTGAAAATGAGGATCCTCTTATTATCTAGTTCTGAATTTGTGTTACTTTTTCTGATAAATGCTACTGCCTCTACACTTCAATTCAATAGAATCATCAGTATATAAAAATTTGTTCTTAGTTTTTCCAAAGCTTTGGTTAACAATTATGGGCAAGAGGAACAAAAATTAGATTCAAGGATATTGTGGAGGTTCTCTGAAAAGATGAACAATTTGAGCTAGATGACACTTTTAAAAAGTGTCTTCATTGGTTTTCTTTTATCTGAAGCAGGGATAAAAGAGAAGATTCTGAATACCTAGTGAAATAAATTTCTGGTGGGTTTCATCAGTCTCTGATGTGAATAATGAGATGGTCAGTGTTGAAGTAACTTAGGATGGTTAGGAAAACTAAGAAAAGTTATCACTGTTGCAAAGATCTGAGAAAAAGTCTTTCTTAGTGACTTACTGTAACTATTGAACTAGAAGTAAAGCCATTGATAAAGAAAGCTATTAACACTTATCAGGTCATCTAAATATCTACAGATTTTTTTATTATTAAAATAATTCTACCAACTTAAAAAATTTATAAATATCTAGAAATATATTTTTAGAAAGGATAAAAATGAGTAAAAGGTCAGTAAAAGAAAAGAAAAAAAAAAAGTAAAACATACCTAGAAATGGAATCCGTCTATAAAGAGAGAAAAACATAAGCATAACTAAATTTTTATGCTTTCATTAAAGTAACTTATTGATTTATCAAGAAAATTTAACATCAATACTATTTTCACACTATTAAACTAACACCTATTTATTATATACACTTTAATGTAGTTGTTCTTACAAAGAAATTCTAGAACAGTCACTGTATATTTCTACTTGTCTAATACTATACAATTACATTTGCCAATTTATAGTCATATTTTGCGAATTTCTACAAAATGGCACCATACATTATTTTTTTAATTAGAAGGAAAAAAAAGAGAGACTAAGACATATCCATTACTTACAACCTGTTTAGCAGGAAAAAGTAACATTTATATTAAGAAATGCAAGTTTATTATGGGACATCTCAAAGCAATTATCTTTCCCATTTTTGTTTTTGAGGCCATCGGAGACAAACAAATGAATGCCTAAAGTATTTTATGTATGACAGTATATACATATTTTGCTTAAAATTTATTTTCTGGAAATCCAGCTATACGTTCCTTCAAAGTTTAGCAATTAGGAGACAGGAAATTATAATTAATTTTCTTAAGCAAGTGGTATGCTATACTGAAGTTCCAAAACTCTTCTTATCTAAATAGTGAAATGATTAATAGGATAAAATAGTCTTATTGAAGTCAAAGAATTTTTTGGGGATGGTCATCTTTAGCTCTTTCTCTTTCTACTGAAACACGCAATCTATAATTTTCTATAAAATAACTATTCAGAAACGGTTTGTTAAATTTCTGAAAT
Organism: Globicephala melas; assembly: GCF_963455315.2. Taxonomy (NCBI): domain Eukaryota; kingdom Metazoa; phylum Chordata; class Mammalia; order Artiodactyla; family Delphinidae; genus Globicephala; species Globicephala melas. The sequence continues at coordinate 38,604,665 of NC_083323.1, read as the reverse complement.
TAGATATTTATACTTACCCTGAATGCACTGTGAAATTACTGGGTTCCTTTGGGACTGTCTGAAGTCTCATTCAGACTAAAAATGTCTTCCTAAGTCTATTTAAGTTTCCTTTGCAAAACCAATTTCTTACCTGCTTCCTATTTTTTTGATGTAATGCTTTACTTTATTGATTTATTCTTTAGTTTTATAATAATGAACAATTTTGAAGTTAAATTTCAATTTTCATGATATCATTCAAATTCATAAGCTGCTAAAAGAGTAGATTTTGAAAGTTCTTATCACAAGAAAAAAAACTTGTACTTATGTGTGGTGATGATGTTAACTGGACTTATTGTGCTAATCATTTCACAATACACAAATATTAAATAACAACTTTGTACATGTGCAACTAATATAATGTTATATGTCAATTATATCTCAATTTAAAAAAAGAGCAGAAACAAACAAAAGATATTATTTATCCAAATTCAGGAAACTAGCCACACATGAAATAAAATGTATACATATCAAATGAAAACATCACATCTCACCTCACAGTCTGCACTCTGGTTCACTGATTTAAAATTTAAGAATAAATAAAAACTCCAAGTAGTCACAGAAATCACTCAAATTCTATTTCTTTGCCTTTAAAAAGCATGGTTTTTAAAGTATTGGTTATGTTTTATATTTTAAAAATTGTAGTAGAAAGCACATAAAACAAAACATACCATGTAAGCCACTTTTAAGAGTATAGTTCAGTAGCGCTGACAATATTCACACTGTTGTGCAACAGCTCTCTAGAATTTTTTTCATCTTGCAAAACTGTGATTTTATACTCATTAAACAAATCCCCATATCCTCCTACCCCTAGCTCCCGGCAACCACAATTCTACTTTCTGCTACCCATGAGTTTGAATACTCTAGGTACCTCATTTAAGTGGAATCATACACTATGTGTTTCTTGTGACCTGCTTATTTCACTTAGCATAATGTCCTTGTGGTTCCATGTGTTTTAAAATTATTTTTCCAAAGTAAAAATGCCCTTTAAGTTTTTCTGATTACAGTACCATAAGCTCATATAAAATACCACAGTATAAAAAGTTCCTCTATAATTCCCCATCTCTCAAACACCCTAGATAACCACTGTTAATCTTTTCTGTATACATATCTTTGTGAACACATAAAATATCTATCCATGCAAATACATTCTGATATATTCCCAACTAATAGACAATGAGGATGTTTTCAATATTTTGCTTCAAGAGCCATGCTGCTGTTAACACTTTAGACTTGTTTTTCCAAACTTAAGTCATTTCATTGGGAATATATTTCTCAAAGTGGAATTGCTAAGCTAAAAGGCATGAACTTTTTCTCAAGCCTTCAGATTTGTACTGCTAAACTGATTTCCCAAGAAAACATATTAATTATAATCCCAAAATCTTATATGAAAATGCCTATTTCAATACTAATCACGCCAAACCTAAGCATTATTAACCTTTGCCAATTTCACTTTTGTATTAATTGTTTGGTTATTAATGAGAGTAAATGTACTTTAAGCTTGTTGGCCATTTATATTTCTTCTTTTGTAACATTTATAAATTTCATGGATTCTGCCTCTGTTTTACTGTCTTTTAAATAGTACAAATATCTTTTAAGTGCTACAAAAGAGGGCTAAGCTTATTTACTTTTTAAAAATTTATTTATTTATTTATGGCTGCATTGGGTTTTCATTGCTGCGCACAGGCTTCCTCTAGTTGCGGCAAGTGGGGGCTACTCTTCGCTGCGGTGCGTGGGCTTCTCACTGCGGTGGCTTCTTTTGTTGTGGAGCATGGGCTCTAGGCGCACAGGCTTCAGCAGTTGTGGCTCACGGGCTCTAGGGCACAGGCTCAGTAGTTGTGGCGCATGGGCTTAGTTGCTCCACGGCCTGTGGGATCTTCCTGGACCAGGGATCGAACCCGTATCCCCTGCATTGGCAGGCGGATTCATAACCACTGCACCATCAGGGAAGTCCAGCTTATTTACTTTTTTTTTTTTTGCGGTACGTGGGCCTCTCACTGTTGTGGCCTCTCCCATTGCGGAGCACAGGCTACAGACGCACAGGCTCAGCGGCCATGGCTCATGGGCCCAGCCGCTCCGCGGCATGTGGGATCTTCCTGGACCGGGGCACGAACCCATGTCCCCTGCATCGGCAGGTGGACTCTCAACCACTGTGCCACCAGGGAAGCCCCAGCTTATTTACTTTTAACTGAGCAAATGTGTCTCAATTTTAATAAGGGCATCTTTTTTGCCATTTTCTAGCTTTACATGTTTAAATAATCAAATCTGCTAATCTTTTCTTTTTAGTTTCTCGCCTTGGTGTCTGTCTTACTTAAATTTTTGATTTATTACTAATGTTCTTTTCATGGTAAAAGTTTTATCATCCAATAGTTTAATGAAAGCAAATTATAATAACCCAAGCAACAGAAGCCCCATTTTTGGAAAGAATGAACCATATTATGATAAAGTAATTCAAATTTCACCTTAATTTTAATTTATATCTTGAAGGTAGCTTCACAGGTAATTCAAAATATTTAACAACTTTTCGGCAACTTACAATTTAGTTTGAAGCGAAAAAGTATATGCTACAAAGCCATTTTTCAAATTGGTGAACAGGGATTCTATAAACTGAATACAAGTTTTGTTTATCAAACACACTTCTGAGGTAATGATAAAATGCACCGAACAATTGTATTGCTCATACTTTTTCACAGAAAAAAAAAGGGCTGATGCTACAAATTTTCATAAGAGAGCAACACTTATTTAGTGGAAGCACTTTTCTAGTCTATTGTAAAGACACTATGGGTTAGTGTCTTAACCTCCACTCTTCCTTTTCCTCATGGTACAGCAGTCATTAAGTTTAGATGAGATGGTACGTAGCCCACATTAGCAGCAAAAAGGCTGCAATATATCAGTGGTAGGCCTTGTCTGACATAGAGGGTTGTGTAATATAACTGAATTATAAAAAATTCTCTTTGTTTAATCCAGTTTAAGCTGGGTTTTGCATTACTTGTAACTGAAAAAAATGCTAGAACAAAGTAAGATCCAAACAATCCTCTAGTTTTAAAATGAACAAAGACTATTTAAATTGTTTGGAACTAAGAAAAATTTTCTTCATAGAAACAATATTCTACTCAACCTTAATGTATCTCATGTATAATTTTAACAGTAAAACTTAAATACAACATATATCAATATGCTTCAAAATTTGTAAGCCAGAAAACTTTGTAAGCCAGAATATCTTTCCCCTCCTATCCCAGCCTACTGGGATAGGAGATCTGGGTGATATGGCAGTGAGAAGGGTCAGCTGGAGATGGTTTACTAATTCCTTTGCTTTTGTTTACCTGTCCATTGTTTTTCCTTGAAAGATGGGAGTTCATAGTGTACCAATGGGCAAGGAAGATGATGGACAAGTTTACAGAATATAATAAAGAAGAGGCATAGGTGAAATGGGGGAGTGCTGACAACTGATAGGCAAAGGGTTTAAAAATGACAAAACTTTTGCCCTGCAAATAATTTACCCTTGTTAGTAATTAATTTCTCAATCTGTCTGGCTATCTAAAGGTAAAATAAAAGTAACTTTTGGGTCAAAATAGGCCCTAAGAGTAATGTCCAGAGTCACCTAGCACAGAGAACCAACTTCTGGGCACTTCACATTATTGTAGATTCCTGCGATTGAAAGTAATTTTAACAGCTTTATGTAGGAACGCCAAGTCAAAATGAAGAAAATATGATCAGAATACGATTTCAGGCTAGACAGTGCTGAGTATAAAAGATTAAGACTAACTTATGTTGTACAGATCTACCCTTATGTGAATACAGCTCTTCTAAGTATGTCAGCTTTGTGCACAGCCAAACAATAGGGAACAGAGGGGCAAAAAAACTAGCGGGAAGAAACTTTCATCATTTGCTAGCTATGCAACCTTGTCATTCAAACTTGCCTTAGTTTCTTCATCAATACTGAGGGGGCGAGGTGGGGGGGCTTTTCCTGAAGATTATTGAGGAAGATCAGCTGTGATAATGAATGTAAAATCCTTTAGAGACACTACATTTCTAAACAAATGTAAAGCAAGTTAAAATGACCTATTATCTTCTCCAGAATACAACTTTGCCATTTACAAAACTAAAGTCTGGATCTGGTAAGGTATGCACTACTTCTGGATATTCTTTAGATACTTTTCTTTGGTCAAAGGTTATTACAGGTAGCCCCTGCTTTTCAAAAGTTCGTTTACGCCACTTTGCTTTTACGAAAAAAGGCAAAAAGTGCAAACAGTACTCAACATGTTTTACAGCGAGCCATTATAGAGGCAGCACACCCTCAGCAGCAAAAGAGACACCGCCAAGCTCCTTCCCTGGGAACTACACTCAGTTTAAGCTGCCACAGCTTTGGACTGTGTCTTTGAGCACCGCGATTTATCTCAATTTATCTCTTGCATCCGGTAGCAAGATGTGTCCTAAGGTAATTCCCTCTTCACTTTATGTGGCTTACTGAAGATTATGGAACACTCTACTTTTGGACAGCAGTGGAAAACTGTATTCTCTTCTTTGTTTTTTCTTTTCAACTTTGAAGGTTAATTTACATATTTCTTTTCAACTTTGAAGGTTCATACAATAAACTACATCCACTTAGAGAACACAGTTTGATGAGTTTTGACAGTTGTGTATATCCAAAAAAATACCTCTACAATCAAGATCTAGAACAATTCCCAATGTCTCTAAAATACTCTTTGTGCCCCTTTCCAGTCCCTCCACGCCTGATTCCAGAAAACCACTGATGGTCTACCCCCAGCAGGCAGGTACAGTGTGCAGTAACTGTCTGACATGAATAAATATAAACACAAGTAAAAAGTAACCCTTAAAAAATACGAATACTTCTAAATACAAAAAATAATGTTATTTACCTGAGTTTCTTTCTTATTGGATCCCTCTTCTGTATCAGATTGTTGTTCTTGTTCATTTTCATCACTCTAAAATAGATTTTAGAAAAGTAAAGATAAATTTCAAACGGTTAATATTTAAATACATTAGGGTTTTTGTAATTTAAAAGGACCCTTGAGAAAAACCTAACAGGAAATGGATCAAAAGGAAAACTTTTTTAAGTGTGACATTTTTTGTCTTATTTAGAGGAAGCCTATTTTGTCTGCATGGTACAATATAAGTAGGTTAGTGTATACGGTGAAGAAAGACCATCTACCTAACATTCTGATTTAGGAAACACATACTGGGGATGAGGAAGCTGGAGGCTTAGCATGAAAAAGATGATACTCAATTTTATATTGTAATGTTACGGCGTGTACTTTAATAGTCAATATAGATACTATGTAGCTGCTCAACTATAATGAGGGAGCAAAAATAGGAAACTCATTAAGTAAGAAAAACTCTATTCTATAAGCTTGGCAAGATTTATACAATGGTCCTATTATATTTAGGTAGTTCAGCTATCTAGAAATTTTTTGGGAATTTACAGCACACCAAATAGAAAACTAAGGTCTCAGTAGGCTAAAAACCTAGACTCCCAGACAATAGGAATGTTCTACTAGAAGGCCTGAACATCTCAACAAACCATAAAGGACTGAAAGAAAAGGGAAATTTGCAATCAAACATATCTGGCTCAGGCTCACTATAAAAATACCGCAGGCTTTAAAACTAAATCATCCTATTTCACACTGGTACAGCTATTTTCAGCTCTGTGACTTAGTGTAAATTTATTAAAAAAAATTTTGAGCCACAGTTATCTCCTCCACAAGTGGGGATAAAAACCTTATAGAATTGCCCTAAGGATTATAGAGGATCTTTGTACAAACTATCATGTGGTACCTAGCAAAAATGATATGTGAAGTTACTAAGTGAACAGGAGAAATCAATGCTCCTAATGCCAGTATTACTTATTAATATAAATGTACTAATTCCGCAACACGAACTAATTGTCTTTATGCGTTACTGTTTCTTCCTGTGAAGAACACAGGAACTGGAAATTTAAAAAGTGGGGAGGGGGACTTCTCTGGTGGCACAGTGGTTAAGAATCCGCCTGCCAATGCAGGGGACACGAGTTTGATCCCTGGTCCAGGAAGATCCCACATGCCGTGGAGCAACTAAGCCCATGCGCCACAACTACTGAGCCTGCACTCTAGAGCCTGTGAGCCACGACTACTGAGCCCGCGTGCCTAGAGCCCGTGCTCCACAACAAGAGAAGCCACCGCAATGAGAAGCCCGTGCACCGCAACAAAGAGTAGCCCCCACTTGCCGCAACTAGAGAAAGCCCGAGCGCAGCAACGAAAACCCACCGCAGCCAAAAATAAATAAATTTATTTAAAAAGAAAAAAAAAAAGTGGGGAGGCTCAGAGGTCCTGAAAAGTAGTAACTAAGAAAAAAAAAAAAGGAAACCTAATAATATAACAGAGTAAAAACACTACCTTATCTTTGACAGAGCCCTTGGTTCTTTTTGTATATTTTCTGACATAGGTTCAATCATGAGGCCATGAAAAGGGAAGGAGACTTGTGCTGATGGTTGATTAGAACACAATTCAACGCAAGCTCAAATTAAAAAGATGAGTATTGCCCATATGGATCTCAGGAAGAATTCTTATAATGCTGGTTAAGTGTATGACTCCAGAAAGTGGATTTTTGAAGGGAGAGCTGGTATAAATAAAATTGGGGAAAAATAAATACCATATAATAAAACTTTGCCTGTTAACCCCCTAATACATATAAGTTATTAAAAAGATAATTTTTAAATAGTAAGAGTTACTATGTTAAGGTGCTAAGACTGTGAGGTTTTATGTTACTCCTATTAAAATGTTACTGGGCAATCAGTGAGAATCAACCAGACATCATGTACTTCCTGACAGAGGACAAAACACCCTGCCAAGAAAATACTGAACCAAAATCTGATCATTTCTCTACCTCAAACTACCAATTTATAGGAAACATAAAAAGCTACATGACTGTGTTAAACTACAGTTCAGGGATATAACCCAGTTCATTAAAAAATAACTGTAAGAAAAAAAGAGATGGAGGACATAACTGATTACAAGAGACTTTAAAGAAATAACTAATCATAATGTATGGTCCTTATTTGGTTTCTACTCAAATTAGCAAAGTATAAAATTAGAACAGGGACTTCCCTGGTGGTCCAGTGGGTAAGACTGTGCTCCCAATGCAGGGGGCCCGGGTTTGATCCCTGGTCGGGGAACTAGATCCCGCACGCATGCCGCAACTGAGAGTTCACATGCCGCAACTAAGAGTCCTCATGCCTCAACTAAAAGACCCCGCATGCTGCAACTAAGACCTGGCGATGCCAAAATAAATAAATAAATAACTATTTAGGACTTCCCTGGTGGCGCAGTGAGAATCTGCCTGCCAATGCAGGGGACACAGGTTCGAGTCCTGGTCTGGGAAGATCCCACATGCCGTGGAGCAACTAAGCCCGTGCACCACAACTACTGACCCTGCGCTCTAGAGCCCCCGAGCCACAACTACTGAGCCCACACCCTGCAACTACTGAAGCCCGTGTGCCTAGAGCCTGTGCTCCATAACAAGAGAAGCCACTGCAATGAGAAGGCCGAGCACCGCAACAAAGAGTAGCTCCCACTCACCACAGTTAGAGAAAGCCCATGCGCAACAACCCAACGCAGCCAAAAATAAAACAGTCTATGGCAAAACTGAGAAATCTAACACTAAATGCCTACTGAGGAGGGTCTCGCAACAGAGCAAATAAATTCTAGCCATATGCCCAGAAAGATTCAGGAATTGTAGATTTAAAAAAAACCAAAAATAAATAAAATAACTATTTAAAAAATAAAATAAAATTACAATAAACCATTTATGGTAATATGAGTCAACAGGACATTAAAACTGACTGAATATTCAATATTAAGGATTTATTGTCAATTTATTTAAAAATAAACATGATCATGGTATTGTGATCACTTATTATATGATAACGTATTGTGGTTACTTTTATTATTTTTTAAAAATAAAATTCTAATATTTTTAAAAAAGGTGTCCTTATTTCTTAAAAATACAGACTGAGGGCTTCCCTGGTGGCGCAGTGGTTGGGAGTCCGCCTGCTGATGCAGGGGACGCGGGTTTGTGCCCCGGTCCGGGAGGATCCCACATGCCGCGGAGCGGCTGTGCCAGTGAGCCATGGCCGCTGAGCCTGCGCGTCCGGAGCCTGTTGCTCCGCAGCGGGAGAGGCCACAGCAGTGAGAGGCCCGTGTACCGCAAAAAATAAAAAAAAAATACAGAATGAAGTTTTTACATATAAAATGATATTACTAAGATTTTCTTCAAAATAATATGGGAGTTGGGAAAGTGGTGGGGATTTAGTTTAAACAATAAATACCTGGGGTAGGGCCATATACTTTTTTATGTTTGAACTTTTCTGTATTAAAAAATTTTTTTAATGAAAAAAAAATCAACTGGCTAAAAAAACAATCCTCCCAAAACCAAATTATTTTTGCCTTCGTGTAGGTATATGTTGTATTGAAACAGTATAAATTTCACTTTAACCACGTTACCCCACACCTCTTCTTTCTCTTGCATACGAATATCAATGTCAGGCATACAATCAGGAATCAAGAAAAAAAATTAAATTTATAGGATTGTTATAATTTGATAAGTAAAGCACTGCATCTATCCAGCATCACTTGAGATGGAAATAATTGTTATGTATATCATAATCATATTCATGAAAATAGGATTAAATGTAAAGCAACTTTCTTTCAAGAACCGCTAAGATAAATGAGCAGTTTAGCCATTATACAATAATCAACATTTGTACACTGAGCTGCAGCCATTATTATTTTTATTCCAATATTGGGACAGTATTCTTACTTTTAATACCAGAAATCTAAGTAGTTGTTTATTCTTGTAAAGAAGAACTCTTCTGATTTAAATAAGTCAGCTCAAACACATAGTGATGATCTAAAGAATATATAATCTGAGGCATATAAGAAATCATTAGTGTACATTCTTGGAAAGATTAAGCATACTATCAAGTAGTTATATTTTAATAGGTTCTCACATCTTGTGTCCAGAATGAAACTCCTGTAGATCTTCTTTTCTCTCTTGGTCGTCGTCGTTCTCTGATTGATTTAGGTTGTGATTTATCTTCTCCCTCTTTTTCTTCTTCTCTCTTTTCTCCCTCTGTTAAGGATTAAAATTATTCATATGGCAGCCATGTATCTTGATAGTATTTTGCAGTGTGACTTAGAAAATAATTCTAAGTCAACCTCCTTTGTGAAGCCTTCTAAAATTCTCTAATCAGAAATAAATTTTGCCCCTCCCAGCGCTCCTATAACATGTGGCTTAAACATGTATCTGTATCTCTCATTAGATATGTTTTTGAGAATCAAGATAAGAACTGATTTAAATTACTTCATTTTTCTAGTGCCTAAAACAAAAATTTTGCTAAAAAGACACACTTACTATTTGCTGAACAGAAAATAATTGAATCCTATGAAGAGAATGGGGTCCCAGTTATTAACATCTGACAGGAAGATAGTTATTATACCTAACATTAACACTTCAAGATAGTTATTATAACCAAACAGTGCATAATGATGGAACAGCTAGTGGGCATCATACGAATTTATCAGTTTCTGCTTCTACCATTCCCAGTCTTCCTTCAGCAGTAGAATGAATACAGTAGTCATTGAATTTTCTATTAGTATCTAAGAGCAAACCTTTTTTTGTGTTGCTGGGAAAAAAATTATCTTTTATTAAAAACAAATCAATGTAAACAAATGTTAGTCTTCAAATTTGTTCCCTTCCTGGGATAGTTAAAATAGCTTCAGACTCACATACTAGAAGAATATTAGGGCCTCTGAATATGCTGTAAAAAGTAGACAGGGCTTCCCTGGTGGTGCAGTGGTTGGGAGTCTGCCTGCCAATGCTGGGGACACGGGTTCAATCCCTGGTCCAGGAGGATCCCACATGCCGTGGAGCGGCTAAGCCTGTGTGCCACAACTACTGAGCCTGCGCTCTAGAGCCCACGAGCCACAACTACTGAAACCTGCGTGCCTAGGGCCCATGCTCCACAACAGGAGAAGCCACCGCAATGAGAGGCCCGCACACCGCAACAAGGAGTGGCCCCTGCTTACTGCAACTGGAGAGAGCCCTCGCGCAGCAATGAAGACCCAATGCAGCCCCCCAAAAAAAGTAGATTGTAAAAAAAAAAACCAAAAAAAACCCAGACATATGGAACAAAGTAACGTTAAAAATGATTTTTAAAAGGCTCCTTGTGTCATTGTCTCCTTGCTGTGAAGAAAAAGAAGCAAAAGAAACCCCAAAATTACAGTATTAAGAGGGGTTTTAAAGTTGCTTTTAGAATTAGTTTACAGCAAAGGTCGCAAACTCCAACATAGAGAGTGGCCATCCAGGTTACATAAAGAGGTAAAATGGGCCAGGAGGGCACTACTCCAAAGGGGTGGGGGTGGGGCTGCTACTACTTGGCTCTAATCAATTGTTGACCTGTGAGAATTCAGAGCCAGTGTTGCCGTATCTTCCAACTTTTCAACAGAAGACAGAAATCTGAACTTTTATGCAGATACCCCTAACTTTAAATGTTTGCTCAAAATTTTTACAAACATTAGATGGGTCTCACACTTACTGGTTTAAAGAACTGAAATATTTCAATGACCAACAAAAGAAAAGCCAGCTGGAAGTTGAAAATAATTTAATTTTCTGAGTTTATTCCTACATGATTACTGATATTATCATGACTAATACTATGAAATTTTGCTTTTTTAAAAAAAAATGTTAATTAATTAATTTTATTTTTGGCTGCGTTGGGTCTTTGTTGCTGTGCGCGGGCTTTTCTCTAGTTGCGGCGAGCAGGGGCTACTCTTCGTTGCAGTGTGCAGGTTTCTCATTGCGGTGGCTTCTCTTGTTGCAGAGCACGGGCTCTAAGTGCATGGGCTTCAGTAGTTGTGGATCACAGGCTCTAGAGCGCAGGCTCAGTAGTTGTGGCGCACGGGCTTTGTTGCTTGCCGGCATGTGGGATCTTCCCAGACCAGAGCCCGAACCCGTGTTCCCTGCATTGGCAGGCGGATTCTTAACCACTGCGCCACCATGGAAGCCCGAGATTTTGCTTTTAAAATATTAAATACCTACAATTAGGAATAATTTATTTAGTAGCCATCTCTTATTTAAAGGAGGAGTTAATTAGTGTTTACATAGGAAGCTTATATGAAGTAATAGGAAATGTTAATAGCATCAATATGCCAATATACAGCTGAAAAAGAAATCTATTTCTCAAGAAATAAGCATAAAAATAAGTTTTTTTGGCAAAGACATTACATAAGTTAAATGATTTTTGTTTAAAACAATTTCACAGAAAACAGTTAAAAGATATCTACATAATATGCAAGAAATGACTTGAAACATTAATAAACTGCTCCTAGAAATAATCAATAAACTGCTCCTAGAAATAATCACCCCACCAGTTCTTCTATACTAACTTTTCTATGTTGATGGACATAAAGATTTTTGAAGGCAATAAAGATATACATATCAATGCCAGACCACATTATTTTCTGTTTTTATTTTCTACTTTTCTCATTCTCAACCATCATGTTCTTTCTGGTTAGGTAGAATGAGTCCCAGTTTAGGATGTTGTTACTCTTCTGTTAAACTACTAGGAAAAACCAAGTCAAAGAATTAATCTGAAGGAAACAAAGTGTTTTCAAAATCTGGTCTTCTTACCTCTTTCATTTTCCTTTGTTAATCCTCTGGAGTAAGCAGAAGTTATACCTACAAGACTATTTGGCCTGTTTAGTTGACTTGAAGCATAGAGTGAACTGCTCATGGTAGAAAGTGAAGAGGATGGAGTGGTTGAACTTGAAGTTGATACTGGTCTGTAGCGTTGATAAGTCTGTGAAACATTAAAATTAACAACCATTTGAAATATAAACATAGATAAAAACATATAAGACACTTAAATTCATTTCAAAGGAAAAGTAACGTTCTAATCATGTCAAAATAATTTAGATTTCCAGTTAAAATCCTTATGAATATTTTGTATATGGTTTGTTAGTATATAAATCTCTTGCATTTTGAGAATCACAAGAACTATCCGTGCCACCTGATCTAGCGCTGTTGTTGGTATACTATTACCTCATCATATGTTCTGGAGTACTTTTGTTTATATTCATCTTCTCTAGATGTTTCTGACTCCTTCTTTTCTTCTTGCTTCTCTTTATCCTGTTTTTCTTTTTCTTCTTTTTCTTTTTCTTCATTTTCTTGTTCTCTGGTTCGGGTAGAACGACTCCTTCCTATCGTTTTCTCAGCTTCCTGAAGATCAGTCAATGTCACCCCCTGCACGCAAAAAAAGATAAATTTAATTATGAGAGGCATTAAAGCTCATTTCAAAGGAATATTTTATAAGTAGATATATTAAATACGAATGTATTAAAAGTCAAATATGCATGTTTGGAATTGGTTTGCAAATTGAAACAGAATTTCTAGTCACATTCATTCTATGAAGAATCATCATGAGCAAGCACAATAATAGGTACTGGGAAAGAAATAAAATATGTGCGAGAAATTGTCTCTGTATTCAAGAAATTAACAGAATAGCACAGGAACTGACCATATGAATATAAATATTCCCAAGAAGTTCAGAGAAAGAAGGAAAAGCCAATATATGCATTATTTATGTATTAAATTTATATATATTTATGTTTCTATATATGTATATGCACACAGAGAAGATTTCAGTAAAGAAGTAATTTTTGAAGGTTAAGTCTTGAAAAGAATAGGTTGGATTTCAAGAAGTTAAGGCACGAAGACAGAAAAAATATGTTAAGTAATGGCAAGGATTAAACACTTGAATCTAGGGACTTCTCTGGTGGTCCAGTGGTAAAGAATCCGTCATCCAATGCTGGGCATGTGGGTCTGATCCCTGGTCGGGGAAATAAGATCCCACATGCTGCGGGGCAACTAAGCCCGTGTGCCACAACTACCGAGCTCGCGTGCCTCAACAAGAGAGCCCACGTGTTGCAAACTATTGAGCCCATGCACTCTGGAGCCTGTGCGCCACAACTACAGAGCCCACATGCCCTGGAGCTCACGCGCCATAACTAGAGAGAGAAAACCCGCACACCACAACTAGAGAGAAGCCCACACGCTGCAACGAAGAGCCCATGTGCCTCACCGAAAAGATCCCACATGCCTCAACGAAGATCCTGCGTGTTGCAACTAAGACCCAAGGTGGCCGAAAAAATAAATAAAATAAATAAATAAACAGTTGAATCTGGACTTTGGAGCCCCTCAACTGTAGGAAAGGGAAGACACGAGAGATATAGGAGAGAGAATGGCAAGTGGGTAAGAAGATGATAACTAGCTTGAGTGACATTTTTCTCATATTTGTATATCAGCTTTTTGATATACCTAATATAAAAGACCTATTTCCCATACCTTCCAAATACGCATAGAATTCTTTAATAATTATGCGACATCATATATGATTAATTTTAACACTGATCAAATATCCTGAGCCAGACACTATATTAGGAATAGAAAAATAAATACTTAAAGAGATACAAAGGCATATGCTACTTAGACGAAATGTAACATTAACAGTATAGCCACATAAAAAGGCTATGGTAGGATTACTAAGGCAACTTTTATTTTTTAAGATTTACTCATATTATATAGTGACATCAGTATTTTCACAGAAATGTGAAAAAGGGAAAGATAATTTATTTTGAACTTTTATATATTATACACATTAACTATACCTGTGTTGATCTTCTAGACTGTCTTGCTTGTCTAGATCTTGCTTTTCTTTGGGATTCAGACTCTTCATCTCTAACAGGAGTGAGGTATGATCTACAGTAATAAATAAAAATTGTCACTTGGAGATGCAATACCTGTGAATATAATTATACACGAATGTGCGTAAGTGAAACATTTAAGTTTAGCATTTTAATGGATTTTAAGAAAGAGTCTTCAGAAAATGGTTAAACCCACTCTGAAATTCAACAATGCAATTTGATAGTTTTTTAGATTGGAACTACTCATATTAACATATTTTTAAAGTTCTTCCTAACCACAGTTTTGGTTTTTTTTAAACCATGTTAACATCATTCCTCTTAGCTCCTTTCTTGATTTTCTGCAACACCATCCTAGATGATATGTGAAGTTACAAGGCTAAACTCTAGACTGTCAATGTCTTCTTATGGTAAAGGACTGAATGTAATATTTAGGATATAGGATGACTAGTGAGGAAGCAGCACTCCCTGCATTCTTGTCATTGTGCATTTACTAATAATGTTTTTGGCAGACATCACACTCTTGTTCATACTTTAAGTTCTCTAAAAATTCAAGTGTTTTTATATACGAATTGCTTTAAAATCAGCATCTTATTCTTGGGTCACTGATTTTCTGATACAGAGAAGAGGATTTGGCATTTATGTTCACTAGATTTTATACTATAAATCTAAGCCTATGTTCCATCCTGTCACACGGTATGCACAACTTCAAAAGCATGCACTCTATGTCAAGAGGTAAATAATGAATTAAAGGGTTGAACAAGCAAAGACAAGACAGAGCCCTGCAACATAAGAAAACTTCCCTCTAATGATCAATATTATTCGGGAAGTTCAATTGTTAACACTTTATCTAGTTATACTACTACCATCTAGCTCACATTTCTCAGAGAACATTCTGAACTTGAGTATCTCTATTTTCTGTTGTTCATTAAGTTTATCAATAACCTATCATCATACCCCTATCTCCAAATGCTATTTTTTAAAAACTCTCATGTTAACTTTAGTGTTCTTCTCAATTTGTAATTCATTCTGCTCTTTAACCTCCCTGACACTATTCACATATTCGTAACAAACTTTAGAATTTATTCTTTGTTTTATGCCTTATGTTTTATTTTTTCTGTGTCCTTTAAAGCTCTAAGTTCAGAGAGTATAACACATCTTCAAACACCTTACAGTTATTTACAGTTGCCTCAATCCTGGTTGCCTCAATTTCATCAATTAACTACTACTTATTGGTTAAAGTTAGTTCTAGAGGACTGGTTCTTCTTGCTTCTACTCTAATCACAGATAAACTGTAAAGCAAGGTAAGTCAAGAAATTCTCAAGAGGGTGTTTTTACTTGAATGAGACATCCAGCAAACTTAGATGAAAATCCCATCACTTCTATATTCTGACTTGTTTTTATCATCTGCTTTGAGAAAGTATCACTTGTGTTCTGTATTCGGTTGAATAACTTATGGCACTATATCATAAGGATAAAACTTTTTTTTCTCTTTATCCGTATGTTTTCTATCACTTTTTACCTCTAGGTTTCTAGAATATCCTGAATGATTATGTCTTTTTGCTATCATAATAGCACTACATTTATCTCATCAATAAGGCACAGCTCATCAAATTGAAGCATTTCATTGAAGAGCTCTATTCTACCAAATTTTGTTTCTATTAAAAACTAGTACTGACTTAAGTTCATAAAATAAAATTTTAATTTTTTTAATTAAAAAAAATTTGTCTCCCTAAAAGTGAAAGGCAAGGGAGAAGTCACTAAATAAAACATTTTGCTTATCACCATTTCCGTAGTTTAACTTTCTCTTAGTTGAAATTCTGTATGGCTTCATCTGTACCAACACACAAACCCAGAGATGAATACAACTGGTAGGATACCTGCCCTCTCTCCATTCTATGATGCTCAAAAGCTTGATATTCCTTTTTCTCCCATTGTTTTATTATTTCTATTGTCTATACATCAATTCTCTTGAGTTTTAAGGTTTTTATTCAGCTGTAACAGATACTTTCTCATTTTTATTACAACTCCAGTGATTTTTCTGGGACAAGAAAGAGGATAACCAATAAATTTGTTATTAGAGTTTAAGAAACATTAATTCTGGAATACAATTTTTGTATTGTTTGTTGTAGAAGTTGATTATATAAATGTGGAAAATACTATACATTCTAATGTTCTCCAGGAAAATAACATATTAAAGGGTCTGAAAAGGACTAAGGGAAGAAACCTGTTTAACTGTGTTTAACTCAGCATTTTCCAAGACCATTTAAGCAGGAAAAAGTTTTTTTTTCTTTTGTGGTACATTTTTAAACGTGTAAAAGTTCTCTGTGAAATATTAGCCTGTAAAATGGCTATTTTTTTTCATCCATTCATTTAACACTTATTTATGCATCTACTGGTCCTATGCAATTTACTGCCTTTTGGACTTCCACCAGATGAGGAAAAAAAAATAACAGAAAGAGAAGAAACCTAAATGTGATAGCAAATCTAGTTTAACAAAAGTTTATAGCAGCCTAGACAGCTGCATGTATCACTTCAGCATTTCATGAGCTGCTCTGAAAGTACAAATGGACATGAAAGACTGAATTCTTATTTCCACTATGTACAAAGTTTTCATATATAGTTTAAAACAACTGCATTGTCACTATGCCCCTTTACCCCATGGCAAATAGCACTATCAACCATCACACTCTCTCCCAAGAAGCCTAGATTCTTTTTCAATACTTTCAAGCTGCCATGAAAGTTAATAAATCTATTTATCCTATCTGGTTTAACATATGCAGATTAGGGGCATAAAAATTACTGGCTGAAAGACTTGTAAAATCTGTTCATTTAAAATTTCCATACAAACATTTGCTCCAAATTAGCATAAAAACCTAGCCTATCGATTTGTAATATAGGAAATATATTTGATAGTCCCCATCTGAAATTCAGTTCCTTTCTCCTCCTTGAGGTGTCTATACAGAGCAGATTTCTAAGAACAGGATGTAGAGAAAACAAATAATTCATATTTTTAATATGTGTTTAATTCCAAAGAGGTGATCATCAAAAAGATGGCAGAACATACCAAATTGCATTACTATATCATATTGTCATACTGATCTCTTTCGTATAACTGTATAGGGTATATAATTTTACTTACTAGTCTTAGATTGCCCACTATTTTCTGAACAATCCAAAGGTTATTCTTAAATTAAGGTTTTTTCCCTCAGTAAAAGCAATTATTCTATATATTATTTCCCTGACATTTATTGGCTGAAATATTTATATTTATTTATAATATTTATATTTTGGTTAGTCAACCAAATTAGATCTCTAAAAAACTGAATACCAGCCCTTGCTTCTCACTCAGCATTTTTCCTTCCAGAGGGAAAAAAATAAGTAGACAAATGGGAGCTGGCTGAGCCAAGGGAAAATGGTAGAAAAGAGTAGTTGTACCGAACCATGTGAACTCATACTACAAATACGAAGTTATTAGTAAGGCACTGTTTTGCAGTTTGAAAAGACTATGGAGAATTAGAAATGCCTAAGCAATGAAAGAATTTGCCATCTTGCTCCACCTACCTATCTATCTATCTATCTATCTAGATATTCTGCCACCCCGCGAGGCTTGCTGGATCTGTTCCCTGATCAGGGATTGAACCCAGGCCATGGCAGTGAAAGCCTGGAATCTTAACCTCTAGGCCACCAGGGAACCTCACCATGCTCCATCTGTTTAAAGCTACCTTCTCCTCCCTGCTGCCCAATGCCTCCTCCCTCCAATTAATCAATTGGAAATCTTTATAAAAACAGAAAATTTTCATCCAAACCTGATCCATAAAAACAGGAAAATTCAACAATAATGTGGAATTTAATAGTGTACACAGTAACTTTACATAATATCTAAAAGTACATATGTAAGGGTACCTAAAAATGGCATAAATGTATTAGTATCTTTTTCAGCCACAGTATATTCTTAAATCACCATACATACATTTGGGGGCAAATTTTCAACTATATACATTTTGAAACCATTAATGAAATTTAATTAAAAAGACAAACAGGGGAATTCCCTGGCAGTCCAGTGGTTAGGATCTGTGCCTTCACTGCTGAAGGCCCTGGTTCAATCCCTGGTTGGGGAACTAAGATCCCACAAGCCAAGCAGCATGGCCAACCAAAAAAAAAAGACAGACGAGGCCAAAATTGCAAACAGTTATTTGACATGAAACAAAACACAAACATTAATATTATTGCACACATCACTGAAGCAAGTGAGACAAAATTTCTGTAATGTAGACCCGGAAAAATGTCAATAGATATATTTTATTTCTTATGATATGAGAACCTGCTCTGTCCTAACAATATCACCAAATATTTATTCTCAATCTTAAAGTCTTCCGGGATTTATTCTAAAAGCTGAAACTCAATACTTTCCAACAATATAAAAAATAAAGAAATCTGAGGTTAAGAATCATAATTTGCTTGTTCTGAAACAACTGATGATTTTGGGGAAATAATCACTGGCTTTGTCATTGGAAAAGCTTTTTTAAAGTATGGAATGCTAGATAGAAAGGATTCTAGAAGTTAAAAACTATATAAATTAAATATCTCATTTTACAGAAGAATAAATTCTAACCCACAGAGAACTCTTACCTTAGGATTAAGGCACAGCAAGGAGTAAAAAACCAAGACCTCCTGAACCTTTTCCCCTTCAGCTCCCCACCTCCCAAAAAACCAAAGCCCTCAAATTCATTTTCACTAGAAGAGAACGATGAGTGCCTATGAAACTCTAATTTCTGTAGGCTATGTGGTCTCATTGAAAACACCTCAAAAACCTAAAACTGACTAAACTTAAGAGAAAAACAAGAATAATTAAAATATGATATGACCTATACTGGTATTCAAAAATCACAAAATGCTAACTGCTTGTAGTGCTGTTAGAGAAGTATCATTAAATTTCACCATAAAAATAGAAATGAAGCATAAATATATTGACAGAAACTAAAGATGTAATGATAGGAAAGAAAACTTTTTTTTAATTAAAAAAGTTTTCAAAACATTTA
Source organism: Globicephala melas (assembly GCF_963455315.2). Classification (NCBI taxonomy): domain Eukaryota; kingdom Metazoa; phylum Chordata; class Mammalia; order Artiodactyla; family Delphinidae; genus Globicephala; species Globicephala melas. Next base: position 38,585,833 of record NC_083323.1, on the reverse strand, counting down.
ACATTTTGTTACTTTTCATATATTCACCACAAATATTACTATAAGGATGCTACTACTTACAACAGGCCACGCACTTTGCTAGGCATCAGAGACAAAAGATGTATAAGACTGTATATGAATACTATGTGCTAGAAATAAAACCAAATTAATCTGGTTGGTATTTTAGTTAAGGAAAATATCAGCTATGTAGCTAATTTTTCAAGAATAAAATATTTAAAGAGGTTACGTTTAGTTTCCTAAGATGTTCTTTCTCAAGAGGGAAAACCAAATTCAAAGCTAGGACTATGCATGATATAGCAAATAGAACCCTGGACTGATTCTCCTGTAATATTGGGCCTAGCCTTAGCTCTCAATCTTACTAACCACATAAAAGTGGAAAAGTCACTTAATATCTCTGGAACTCAGTTTCCTTCTGTAAAGGATATCATAAAAGATAATAGGTAAATTCCTTTCCACATCTATGATTCCATACCAATTGGCTGCAACAGGAAGAAGTGAGCAATGCTCATAAAAATGTTTTAAGCACATAAAACAAATTCACAGACCCTTTAAAAAATTTAATTAATAAGTGCCTTCTATGTACCAGAATTAAAACTAAGTGAATGTAGTTAACATACTTAAAATTATTTGGCTTACACATATGCATAAGAAGCCATTCTTCACCAAAAGAATTTTAAAATGAAATTCTCAAAAATAACAACAACAAAAATCGCTAAACATGCATCAAATTTCTTAATAATGAGGTGGAAGGGGGAAACAATGAGAAGAATAAAAAACCTGTTTTTGTCATGTTACATCTAGTTTTCCATGAGTATGAGTTGTTTAATATGTGTTTAGAGTATGCGCTTAGATCTTCATCACAAAAATGTTTTGAATTAAATAAATCATTAAAACTAAGATGGCTAAGTATGAAGACAACTATCTGGCTCAGTGCCTTTAAACAAGAACATTAATTCTGTCAGAGGTGGGTTACCAAGCCTAAAGGCGAATAATTGCTAATTATATCAATTTACATAGTTCTGAGCTGATCTAGGTTATCTCATGTATTAACCTACTGAAGAGATAGTCACCAACTTCCCAAGATTAAAAAAACAAGCAAAACAAACAACTTTCATCATTGGGCAAGATATATCAGCAGTCCTATTAGGACCTTTACACACCTGCGTCTCTCCCTGACCTCTGAAGTGGAGGAGACAGTGCCAGCAGTAGTTGTAGTCAGGGTTGTGGTAGAGGCTGCAGCATTTACAACAGTTGGAGCAACAGGAATGGTCACTGCCGTAGGAACACTGTCCTTTTCTTTTTCAGTACTATCCTCAGCCCACAAACGATTTGAGGTACTATAGCATCATAAGCAGCAACACAAAAAAGAGAAAAGGAAAACAGCTAAACAAGGAAAGCACTTTCTAGCAGCTGAAAACATGTGACTACAGGGATGGATTTTTTTAAAACATAAGGTGAGACATCTTTCATCTATGAACCAAAAAGTTCACCCAGAGCTGTCAAAGAGAAATTTACACTTTAAGCAGCTTAATGCAAAGAAAGTTCATAAGTTAGGAACTTAATATTTTTTCCCCAGACATGCATAATTGCCTCTTTTTGGAACCAATTTTTGTTTGTAAATCATTTTAACAAGGTCAATGAAAAAATCCAGAGCCCCACAATCTTCTAAACAAAAATGCATGCACATACATAAGCACACAGTAGGCCTGAACACAAAATGTATCTGTGACTCACCTGCTTTGTGTGCCTGCTGAGGAAGAACCCGTTGTAATCTTTGTAGTAGTGCTTGTGCTGGAAAGCAGGCTTTTCTGAAGCCCAGCTGCAGAGGTAACTGTTGGTGTTGATGTGGTGCTTGGAACACTAGAACTAATCAAATCATCTTGTCTTCTACCAAAGGAGCAACTAAAGGAAAGAGTCATATCTATATAGAATGTGTTTGTATGTGTATTCTATAGTCAATGCCTATACATTATACAGATTCACAAGGCTAGGAAAAAAATCTAAAAGACTGTGTTCCTAAATACGCCACCGGCTCCAGCACCAAGAGTTGCATCTACAACTTGCTAGAGTCTAGATGATTTCCCTAATTTGGTAGTGTATCATTTTACTGCATCCCCCACCCACCAACAAGATTCAAAGATGATCTGATAGTTTACATTTCTGGAACTGTTCCAGGTCATATGGTCACGCCAGGTTGGGTCTGGAAAAACACTTTGGTTTGGTTTTACTTGGGGAAAGTTAAGACTTAAGCATTTTCTAAGAAATTGTTTTGGCAATGGGTCACATCCCTAGGGGTGACCCATGCCTATTTTATATTTGTTGATCTTTTAGTCTTTTTTTGGTTGCTTTTAGCAGAGAAAATAACACATAGATTTTCCACCCCCTCTCCAATATGATATTACCAACATTCCAATTCAAGGCATTTCCATTGCTCTGAGTTCTAACACAGGTAGAAACTTTCCAGGTCACCACATGAGCTCAATTAATTAATCTATTTCAACTGCTCTAGTCAATTACATAATTGACTTATATATAATTACATACAGAGTTCCTTTTTTAATATGCTATAATCTAAAAGATACTTCTTAGCATATCAAATTTAATTTAAAAATATATAATATAATAGGAAGGCATAAGTAGGAGCAAATTTTCACCCATCTTTAAATATATATTCTGTGTCTTTAAATGAAGTTTTATTTAAACAACAAAAGATATATTTAATAAAGGCACATTTTTAATGTTATATTAAATTGAGAGCTCCAAACTGCCTCATATTTTAATAAAAGAATACACAAAAGTTACTTAAGAATTATATTATTACCTTTTATGATAAGCTGATCCTTCATTAATTGAGCTATTCTTTTTGAGATCATCTTCCCATTTTCTTCTTGTATATGAACTACTTGTTCGCAAACTTGAAGAATCTCTGTGAAAAAAATATCTTTCAGATTCTGGTAAATAATTTTAAAATAGGGTTAAAGAAGCTGTATTTTAATAAACATCTGTAGAAGCAGAAACTAGTAAAATCCCTTAGAAAAACAGTCTGGAATACTTATTAAGAAGTGAAAGTAATTCACTAAGATTCCAGTTCTAAGATTCTATCCCAAAGGTATAATCCTAACTATAGGGGGGAAATTTAAATCTTTGCAGAAGTTTTATTTATGATGACAAAAATATTAGATAATTTAAATGTCCATAGTTTGGGGAGGGGAAATGGCTACTTTAACCTCAGCAAATCTACTCTATGCAACACTATGTACTAATGAAGAACAATGCTTATTGAAAATACATACTAACATATAAGACATTAGGAGATCTTAAGTGAAAGAAAAAGTCAAGACACAAAATTGAATATTATAACATGATTACAATTATATTAAAAATTCTCATACTCTATATGTGCTGAAAAGTAGGAAGAAACAAATTAAAATGTTGACAGTGATCAAGTAAGTGCTTTTTCTCCCTTCTTCTTTCTCCTTTTCTATTATGTTCCAAATATTTAGAAAGCATATACTAGTCTGTGACCTCATCTGCCACCACTGTCCCCTCACTCCATTATAACCATAATGCCTTCATTTGTTTTTGCTATTTCATGAACATACCAAGCCTGCACCTCCTCAAGTCCATGTACTTGGTGTTCTTCCTATTAGGAATACCCTCCATCTCCTCCTGAAATCCATATCCCACATAATTACAACAATGCTCATGTTTTAACTCTTATGCTAGATAGTAAAGATTTTATAGTAAAAAAATAAAACAAATCATAATGAATCCACCTGTTTTCTTTCTCTTCAATGTCAGATGTACTGGCTAGTCGTCTTGGTATTGTAGGTGCAACATATGCAAGCCTAGTTCCTTTACTATCTTTCTCCTACACAACAGGGAGAAAAAAGAGTGAAAATAAATCTGTGATGACTATAGGTGCTGCTAAAAGTATTATGTAAGGAGTATTCAACAATGTATAATTACACAGCCATCATAGTTTATTTTATAATATTTCCATAATTCCTAGCTAAACTCCAAAATTGATGTCTATCAATATTCAAGTACTATAAACACTAAAAGACAGCCTGTTCAAATTAATTTTCTTTTCCCTCTTGTTTAATCTAGAATTAGCTCTTTTTTAACATAAGAAAAATTCCTCCACATTTTAATGACTTTTCCTGAAACTTCTGTAACATCTACTGTAATGTAGTATTGTAAGATAAAATATCTTTACTTCTTTCAGAGAAATAAGGTCTCAAATACAGTTCACTGATAAGTCTCAATTACTTACATTATACAAGCTATTTACTACCTTGATATACTATGTTTTAAAAATATAACATTAAAATATACAAAACAAAAGGTTATTTAAATTATATTTAACCAAATCTGGCTGAGAGTGTAGTGACAATGACATCTGTTACATTCTCATTATACTGGCATCAAGTACTTGGAAAACAACTGGAAAATAAATTTATACAAAATAAAAAATATTAAAATTACTTAGTGAGAAATTCATTTCTGAATTTCTGATACATGTAAACACTCCTGTATAGAGCAAGAAAACTGTAAGGAAAAAAATGTCCAAGCACTAAAAATGCAATAGAAAATAAATAATCCAATTATACAAAATAGCACTGAATGAACTGTGGTGCATTCTATTTAATGCAATTTAATACTGCCTTTCAAAATACAGTTATTAAAATTGCTCACTAGGACAAAGCTGTGATGTATCAGATGAAAAAAGTAGGTAAAGAAATTGCATATATTGGATAAATTTAACTTATGAGTATAAGCACATTCTAGAAAAATGTGTTCCTAAACTTTCAAAACCCTTCTTAATAAATAAAATTAGCTTGCTCCTTGATACATTTTATTGTAAATTCTCAAATAGAATAAAGGATTCCTTTAATTGAGTATAGTCTCATAATTTATGTTTTGGGCAAATACATCTGATCTTCCCAATAATTATATCCCATATAGATATCTGCTTAAGGTAAGTACATTTGTATTATCATGTAACTCATTAAGTCAGGTGAATTAAGTTGATACATAGATCTAATGATACATAGTAGAAAATCCAACGGATCTGATTCCAGGAAAACAAATTATCATAGTTTTTATAGAAACCAAATTGTGAAACAGATTACCTTTTCTTTATTATCCAAAGAGGAGGAAAGTCTGGGACTTGAAGCTGAACGCATAACACCTGCAGTGTCTTTTTCTTTCTGAGCCTCTTTAGATGCTGTGATTTCTGCAAGTGCGCCATAACTACCAGTCTTTCTAAGTCCTAACCTCCAAGATGCAGGAGACTCATCTTTTCTCTCTTCTTCTTTGGGAGAAATTTTTGTAGCTGAAGTTGGAAACTGTTTTTATTTTATTTTATTTTTAAGAAAAAGGAGAAAAATTATACAATACTTATCAGTCCTTAAACTGAAAATGAGAAGTTTACAGATAATATGTTTAAAATTATAGTTAATAGTTTCAGGAGAAACACTTTTACTAAGCAGGTTAATGTCTTAGTAAAAAATGTAAAGATCTAAAACTGAAGAAGGAAATACTACCTTTCCAGATGTTAGATTTAAGAACACACACTCCACACTTTGTATCACACAGAAAAATTATGATGCAAATACAGAGAACAGAAATGAGCACACCATAATGACTTAAAACCATGCATCTTTGAAACCAATATTCATATTAAACTTGTTATGTTGTAACCTAATATAAATCCTTGCACATCGAAATGCCTCACCATAGATTTTTCACCTTTACTGGGCACAAGAACAATGCCAGTTTTGCGCAAGCCCTGCCTCCATGATGCAGGATCTACTGATTCCACCACAGGCATGATAGGAGCAATGAAATCATACTAAAGCCAATTAAAATAAGACAGGTAAAGAGATAAAGATTGAAAGCATGAAAACAGAAAAGGAAGTTATGAGCAAAACAGACTTTTCTCTTTTTAAAAGAATTTTATAATAAATTAAAACCCAACAACTGGGTAATTATCCAATCTTTAAAAGTCACTGGGAACAAGTTCCAGTTTTAGCATGAGAGAATCTGAAAGAATCTAATACAGAAACTTCTAAGGCAGTTAAAGCCACATAGAGCTGATAGTATTATAGTATGAAGTGAAAAAACTACTGCCCTTGAATTTTGTTTTTATTCATTTTGTACTTGGGTTAAAAAATTTTAAATCCATCATCATCAACAAAAAAGTAATCATCAGTATATTTCTAATTATAATATTTAATTCATTAATATTTTAAATATCATAGCCTTAAATTTACTGTTTGATTTTTCCACCAAACATTAAACATTTCAACTAAAAACTGTTTTTGTACAAATATTTATTTCATTTTCAGGGCTTTCCAACTACCCTAAAAATGAAATGTCTGTTGTCTGTAACTAGTTCACCTCATTAACTTCACTTACAGAGTTTAAATATTCAACCACAGTTAAATATAGATGGTAAATATAGCAACTATCTAGTTACTACAAGCACAGGATATAGATTAAAAAAAAATCACAAAACCACCTTTCTTTCATACCTATTACCAAGGTTTGCCATAACAGCAGTTTAATAGAGCTTGTTAAAGCACCCATAATGTTGGAGGGCTAATTCCTAGACAAAACTGCTACAAGATACCTCTAATACTTCCAATAATTAATTCCTAACAATAAGGTTGCAAAGAGGCTCAAGATATACAAGCATTTTTCAGTTCCCAAAATGCACACTGAGGCATTCCAGGGCGCAAGAACAAAATCACAGGGGTGCTGTGGGATATTTTAAAGTTTTGAGAGAAGTACAGTGACATCTGTTGGACACTGCACAAATTGCCATTATTAACTTATTTGTACCTAACTACTTAATCAATGAAACCAAGAGGTATTTTTTTTTTGCCAAATGGCACTGTGAAAAACATTTAGTAAAACACTAAGGTCTCCATTGACTGAGAAAGTCCAGGAAGCTCTGTAATATTTTACATAATATGATAGGCACTGAGATGATTCCTTATTGATTTCAGAGTTTAAAGTCATGGTACTCGAGAACAGAGGTTGGCAAACTTTTCCTTCTGTAAAGGGCCAGACTGTAAACTTTAGGCTTTGTAGACTATAGAGTCTCTGCTGTAAATACTCATCTATGCTGCTGTAGCACAAACCCAGCCATAGGTAGTACACAAATGAATGAATGTGGCTGTGTCACATAAAACTTTATTTAGGGGCAATGAAATTTGAATTTGTGTCACAAAATATTCTTTTTCTTTTCATCCTCCCCCTGCCTCTGCTGACCATTTAAAAGTATTAAAACCATTCTAACTTGCAGGCTGTACAAAAAACAGGTAGTGGGCCACCTTTGGTCCACAGACCATGGTTTGCCAATCCCTCCCTATCCCAGAACTTTCCCCAAACTGGAAACAAATGTTATTCCTTCATGATAAAATCATCATATAGCAAATAATATTTGCTGAGTGTTACAACAGAAGCTAACATTTAACAAACGTTTACTTGTGTGAGGCCCTAAACTAAGTGCTTAATATGGGTTATCTCATTTAATCCTACAATCACCCAATGAAATAACATTTTACTATTATCCAATATTGTAGAGTTGAGAAAAATGAGGCAATATTATCAAGTTTGAAATTTTGTTGCACTGTTATGACTGATATACCTCCTCTCCACCTCACATCGATTTAAATACTGGTTTATGTGTTTAAAAGCATCTTTCAATTTTTGGTATATAAATAAACCTCTCTGAAAAACTCAAGTATACCTAGTCCCTGAAATTCTTTTTTTGGTTTTTATAACCAGGACACTATTTTGACTTTCCTACTCTCTGACTACCCCTTTCCTGGTCTTTTTGTTGTTGTTGGTAGCAACTATCTTTGTCATAGCCCTGTAACATAAGCACTCCAAGAGTCTGTTCTTGTATCTCCTATCTTCTCTTTATACTTTCTTCTGAATGTTGTGAGTAGGGTCTTCTTATATCCTCAGGCTAAATATTAATTGTATTCAGCTTATTCTCAAATTTGTTATTCTCCAGCTCAATCTGACTCCTAAATTCCTAGTCCTGAATTTCTATTTACCTGTAGAATGGACTATATGTAACTAAAATTGGAACCTGAAACTCAACATGTTTAAAGTCAAACATCTTTATTTCCAAACCAACTCTTCCTCAGTTCCCTATTTCTGTTACTGGTACCAAAAATCTCTTCAATCCCCTAAATTTCTTTTTTTTTTTGCCCGCTTTGTGTGGCATGTGGGATGTGGGATCTTAGTTCCCTGACCAGGGATCGAACCTATGCCCCCTGTGCTGAAAGCACGAAGTCTTAACCACTGGACACTGGGGAAGTCCCAACTCCCTAAATTTGAAACTTCGCAGTCATGTTAGACTTCTTCTCTGTCATCTTCCTCCATCTACAAGTTAAGTGCCAAGTCTCTAAATCTCCTCCTCTCCTTTATAAGTCCACTGCCACTTCTCTGGTTTATATTCTTATCATGCTAGGCAACTTCAATGACTTTCTAATAAACCTTCTCTCAGTCAGTCTCTCACCTTCAAATACACCTGTACGTTGCTGCCAGAATAACATTCTAAAATTCTCTCATGGCCTTGTTCAAACATCTATGATCCTCTACTATCTATCAAATTATGAAAATGTTACCATAGTAATGAAAACATTCCAATTTGGCTCTACTTTTCCTGCTTTACTTCGTATATATATCCTATAAATCAATCAAACTAGACAACTCATTTTTCCTGCAACACTCCACATTATCCCTACTTGTTTTTTTTTCATTTTTTTTTTGCGATACGCAGGCCTCTCACTGTTGTGGCCTCTCCCGTTGTGGAGCACAGGCTCTGGACGCGCAAGCTCAGCAGCAATGGCTCACTGGCCCAGCCGCTCCGCGGCATGTGGGATCCTCTCAGACCGGGGCACGAACCCGTGTCCCCTGCACTGGCAGGCGGACTCTCAACCACTGTGCCACCAGGGAAGCCCTATCCCTACTTTTGATCACACTGTTTCTCTTCTCTCTTTTTCAACAGACTGTACAAACTCTCCTCTCTGTTAGTTGAAATACTACCTCATTCTTCAAGATCTATCTCAAATGTTCTAACTCCATTACCTCAAATCAAAAAATGATTTCTTCCATTTAAAAACTATCATTCTACAATTATACACTTTTACCGGTATACTTCATATACCCACAGCACATAGTAGTCTTTTACTAAATTTTATTATGATGTAGGTTCAATTAGCAAGAACATGTAATTCCAAGAAAACTCTGAATTTTTACCATCTAGCAAAGAAAATATAGTTTATGCTTATTGGAATATATGTGTATACAGCAGAGTAGGTAATCTTTTTCAGAGATCCCAACAATATTTATTTTGACTAGAGAGTTATATATAAACGTTGTTAGTTAAACTTATTGTTAGTTGAAACTTTAACAATAAACTTATTGTTAGATAAAAATTTAATATAAAATGTATATTATTTAACTTATTGTAAGTTAAATAATGCGATAAACTTACTATTTTTAGTTAAAATAAATCATAAGATCAAACTAATGGTTTTATAGATAATATATCCATAAATCATTGGCCTGATCTCACTGCTACAGAAATAGTTCTATAATTTTAGCTGACAAGTTAACAACTTAAGAGATCATTTAAAGTGAATATACCTATGTTTCTCTGTAGTTATCATGAGTTATTATAGAATATAAGTGATATTTAATACTGTTTTAGAGCTTCCAGTTTCGTGATCTATTCCTTGCCATGAATGTTAGAGAGAGAGAGAGAGAGAGAGAGAGAGAGAGAGTGTGTGTGTGTGTGTGTGTATTTATATACATAGTTTATGTACTGCTGGAGGAAGCTAGAGAACTTAAGATAACTTGTCTAGATAATAGAATCAGAGTAGTAAGTGGCAACCTAAAAATAGACAGAACTCTTAATTAATTACAAAATCTTTTACGATGCATTTACAAATTAAGAATTCATCCAAGGAAATTTCTGTTAGGTCTCTAAGTTACAAGGAAAATCTTGAAACAAATGAAAAAAAAAACACTAAAATGCTAAATTATAGTAAATACAGTACCACTGAACATGGTAACAGGCTTTAAAAGTCATATAGTACTGATAAAACTTAAAAATACTTCATTTTTTTGTACACCATGACTTTATTACTTTGAATAAAATTTGCCCATAAAACTTTAAGAACAAAGACTGAAACAATGTAATCTTTAAAGCAAGTTATGATGAGTTTAAATGGAGAATAAAATGGGAGTTTCTAAATATGCAAATTAGAGAAACAGTTGTCATTAGATCAATTTAATTACAGAATCAAAGTAATTCTGAATAAGAACTTTTATAGCAAGTAAATTACTGGCCCACTAATCTAACAGAGCTATTAAGTATTTGCTTTCAGTGAGGGCAGTTGGCATAAACTGAGAAGTAAACTGCCATAAATCTAGGGTTATGCTTGAGAAAAATATAATTGATCATAAGAACCCTACTGTAATTATTTGACTATAGTAGGAAAGAGATTGCTTAGTTAAATACTCAAAAGACTGACAGCCGGTTTCTTGGCCAGGTATTCCGGGGGGATGGGGCTTTTGGGAACTTGATAAATCTACAGTTCTAACAGATAATCAAAAGAGCTAAAGTTTAGGATTCACTGAAGAAGTATAAAGGGGTTCTAGAATTAATAAATCTTTAGTTAAAGCAGCTCATGGTGACACCAGTTATGGCATGATAACTATCTTGAAAATTTTGCAGACGACTGCTTCTTGCCTTGAAAAGGCCAGAAATTCTCCAGAAATTCTGGAGAATTTCATTTTAAAGCATATGAAATTATGACCATTTGAGAATGGGTTCTAATTGAATTCAAGAAACCCTCAGTTCTAGAATACAGCAGGTAATAAGATAATTCAGTCACAAAGTCTATTATTCAAATTGTACCAGTGAAATTCATACATTTCTACCACTAAGAATTCATACTACCGCTTTCCTTTGGAAGAGTTTTAGAGGAGGATTATTAATAACAGTATGGATTTTAAAAGAATTCTCTAGTTTATGATTTTAAAAGGTTCAAATTTTGACCACTTGGAGCCAAATCCAAAGATTAGCAAAACTGACAATATGATAGAAACACTGTGGGGATTTAAAATCAGTCCTCAAACCCATGCAAACCAAATAACGTCAGATAAGCAACAAAACAAGAAGTCCAAAGGCAGAGACTTAATAGGTAAACACAATGTATAATCCCTGAGTGGACCCTTAATTTGAAAAATCAAACAGCTAGAAAGATGTTACTAGGAGGACAACTGGGAAAATTTTGAGTATGGTCTGTATATTAGTGAACATAAATAATGGTATTATATCAATGTTAAAATTTTCTAAGTATGATGATTTCTGTGAGGGAATGAAGGATTAATGCCTTTGTACTTAAGAGGTACGTACTCAAGTATTAGGAATAAAGTGTTACAGTGAGAGCAGTCAATTTTTTTTTTTTTTTTTTGCGGTACGCGGGCCTCTCAGTGTTGTGGCCTCTCCCATTGTGGAGCACAGGCTCCAGACGCACAGGCTCAGCGGCCATGGCTCACGGGCCCAGCCGCTCCGCGGCATGTGGGATCTTCCCGGACCGGGGCACAAACCCGTGTCCCCTGCATCGGCAGGCGGACTCTCAACCACTGCGCCACCAGGAAAGCCCTGAGCAGTCAATTCTTAAATGGCTCCAGGAAAAAAAAAAAAAGTACGTGTGAGTGTGACTATGTCTACGTGTGTGCATGTGCGTGCATGCGTGCATGTGTGTGTTACACAGAGAGGGAAATGAGTTTACTCCTAAAAGTTAGGTAAGGGTGGGGAGAAGCCTTTAAAAAGAGACCAGTAGGTTAAAAAAACCCCACAGAAAACCCTTAATCTTTAATTAGAGTTAAAAGAAGTATAGGTTCTGAAACAGCAGGGAAAAGAAAAGTCTTTAATAGATCAACAAGAAAGTAAGGATGAAGAATAAGTGGAGAACAAAATAAGGAAGAGGAAGAAATGAAACTAACAATTTGGGAGCACTCAGTCACTAGCCAAGCTCTCTCAATCACCGCTTAACAATGTTAACTTATTTTCTCTGTTATTATTTTTGTTTTGTCCTTTTTAGGAGGAACAGATAAGGAAGATAGTCACTTGCTCAAGGTCACAACAACTAACAAGAGGTGGGGTCAGCAGTTGACCTCTGGTCTGTTCTGACATACCTGGTGCTTTGTAAATGAATTAGAAAATCTAGATTCCAGTTCTCTCAGTAACTTGTGGTAGTACTTTTCGTGCTTAACTTATACACATGTGAAATTACCAAAATGCACCTTTACTCAACAGAAATAAAGGATACAAACCCCATGCTTCTCAAAAGTTCAATGAAAATAAAAAACTACCATGATCAGTAGTTTTTCATATGAAAAATTTTATGTTTCTGCTATTTACTGGGTTGGCCAAAAAGTTCGTTTGGTTAATGAATATGTTGCTCAATAAAGTTCTTGGTGAAAACCGAACAAACTTTTTGGCCAACCTGATATTTTTGTTAATGATCAACTGCAAAAAGTACTTGAGAAAAAGAACATAATAGATTCAGAGGAAATAAAGAAAAATACATTCTTATTCTAAAACCTTAAATAAACTTAGAACTGTCTTAATGCTTTAGCTCAAATGGTACTTACACAGAATACATTTATTTTTAACAAACACAATTTTGGCTTACCTTTTTAATAGGTGATGTAGGTGTTGCCTGACCAGATGACACAGTAGGTGTTGTAACAGCTACAGGAGCTGCTTGAGTACTAGAAGTATTGGCATTAGTTACAGAAGCCATGGATTTTGTCTTATCTTTAGGGAAAGGAAAAGGAAAAAAAAGAACACTAAGAGTCATGATTCTAGATGCATTCAGTTTCAATGGTATTGAAAACAGCATTTTACACTGTATTTTCGCTTAAGGTTTTGTTAACTCAGTCTTTTCCCACTATTATACCTTTTAACAAGTGTCATTTTCAAGGAGTTTCTAGAAATGTCTCAATAGGTATGAGACTTAAATAAGAACACGACACACAACCAGACTTTTAAGAATAAAAAGCACAAATAAAATATGACTATCTGACTTGTGTACTTTTAACACTATGGAAAATTTTTTTAAGTTTTAAATTAATATTTAAAACTTGAATACACGAATACAACGTAACTTCAAAAAATGCAAGAGCTATGCAGTTTTCCAATGAATAAACAACTTACATTGCTTATCTAAAACTTATAGCTCTTCTTTATTCTAGGAAATCTAAAAGTGCTCTTTGTCGATAATGACTTATATTCCTGTCAAACAGTATGCTTAAATGTCACAAAGAGCATTCCTTCTCACCCCCCAAAAGTCTAGAGTTAAATGGGCACAATATCAGCTAAATTAGGTTAAATCTCTTCTCACAATGTATCAAGACAATTTCCAACTAGTAATTGATCACTTAGAAAAAGATTTTTGAAATATTAGAAAAAAATCAGTATGATGATAGCAAAAATTCAAAGACTGTATTTGAACACATAAACTGGCCTTTAGCAAAAGTCACATATAAATTTAAACCGTTAAATTAACTGTAATTTATAAACGGGCTAGAAAAGTTCACTTTTCAAATGGTCAAAAGTCATTTTATCCAGTTTTAAAATATTCCTTTAGTTTCAAAATGGGATAGGACAGGTATCTTTCTATACTTTTGTGAAGAAGTATACTGCTTTTAAAGCCCTATGAGATACTCATTTTCATTATATTACCTCTCTCCCTTCTTTAGGTCAGTTTTGCAAAGAATCTTCCACCATAAATTACCATTATGAGTAAGTAGACAATATTAACAAATCCTTATCTTTAGGGCAAATACAAACTTCCCACTAATAATTCTGAATTTGCAATGATTCATTAAGTCCTATTTGTGTCTAAGAAAACATCTGTAAGATGTTAATAGGGTGAAAAGCATAATCTTAAACTGTATCAAAAGACAAGGCCAGGGCTTCCCTGGTGGTGCAGTGGTTGAGAGTCCGCCTGCCAATGCAGGGGACACGGGTTCGTGCCCCGGTCCGGGAAGATCCCACATGCCGCGGAGCGGCTGGGCCCGTGAGCCATGGCCGCTTAGCCTGCGCGTCCGGAGCCTGTGCTCCGCAACGGGAGAGGCCACAACAGTAAGAGGCCCGTGTACCGCAAAAAAAAAAAAAAAAAAAAGACAAGGCCAAACTGGCATATTTAAAAATCACTATAACCACAGCTTTTCAAATAAACTGAATGAGCGAAACTCAGTCTAATAAACGTTTTTCTTGTTGTTAAATCCCTCTTTTCATTCAACAGAAGCTAAGCCTATTCAGCACAGTTAAGTACAAATCATGTATACTCTAATTAGACCATCCTCCTGGAAAACAATCCATCCAACCGGAGAGAGTAATTCAACAAATATTTATTAAGTGTCTGATACCTCAAGTACTGTCCTAGGCACTGGGGATATATATCAGTCAATGAAAAGACAAAATATCTTAACTGCATAAAGCTTACAGTCTAGTAGGAGAAATAAGTAATAAACTAAAGCTCAACATGTGTTTTTTTCATTTTATTTTCTCCTTCTCCCCCTATTTTCTCCAGGTTTAAAATTTTTTTTATATTATTGAAATCTATACATCAAAGAATGTATATGCACGTATACAAACATTTATGTTTGGTTTAAGAATAATAATTAAACAAACCTCAGGTGTCCACCATCTAACTTAAGTAAACATTATCAGTGTTACTGAAGCCCTTTCTATCCATTTGATTTCAATGAAGAATAAAAACTTCATGTCCTAGAGAAAAAAAAGAAAAAACCTAAAAGCAAAACTATGCTTCCCTATTCTCATTCCTTCAACTACCTCTGAAAAATTTATATATCATTTGGAAGGAAATTAAACTTTTGGTTGAGTTCCTATTTTCAATCTGATTTATAAGAAACTGATTAAAAAATGGTTTGGAAAATATTTTATGAAAGAAAATTCAGCAAAATAGTTATTTAACATAAAACAGTTTCCCAAGGAAATAACCTTACAAAAAGAAAAAAGAAACAGTTTAGAAATTGTCAGATCAAGCTATACCTCTACAGGGAAATGGCTGCTTTCTCAAGCTTGCCAAATAAAGTATGATAAAGCCTTGTTGATACTAAAAGAGTGAGAGAGAAGGAACCACACAGCATTTACATGGATTAATTCTTGAGATAGTTAAATTTTCCTGGCACAACTGGCTACTAGCAACAGGAAGAACAAAATTATCAAGTACAATGCTTCAGAGGAACATTTAAAGTTAGCGCACTGAGAAGAGATTGGTATGCTTAAAGTCCAAATTGGGAAATTAATACAATACTATTTGATGGTAATTAATTCTATTCATACTTATAGAAGAGTTTAAAGAACTATCCAGATAGCCTAGTCCAATACTTCTCATTCTACAAGCAAGGAAATTTCAACCAAAGGTCAGGAGGCTTGCTAGTTAGTGGCAAGACTGGCCTAAATCTGAAGTCTTTTTTTGTTTTAAATAGCTCCCTGGTGCCTAATACTGAACAGTGAACTCTATAGAAGGGACCAATTAAGAAAAAATAGGTAGAAGAATCTCAGGAATCTCTGTGAGATATCTGGACTTCCAGTTCTTGAATTCTACTACATGAGCTAGGAGATCTGGGTACTGGTCCTGGCTTTCGTGTGCACATGTGCATATAGTTTAATTTGTAATGATATATTTTACTAGAGACTGGGGGCCAAGGCATGTCTCACAGACAGGAGATTAACTACATAAAAATAACTTTAAATACTTGCAAAAGTATCTGAGTCAATTTAAATTTCAATGATATCATTTCATCTTTCAAAGGAACTGAACAAATTTAACTGAATGTTATTAGGTAAGCATGTACATTAATCTTATTTAAATTAGTAGACTTTAATTTTATACAATTATTACATGAAAATTAACATTCATTACAAAGCATGCTGATTCTCATATAATTTGTTTTTATAGTTAGAAATATTTTAATTAGCATGTTATACAAATAAATTATAATATTCAATGACTACCTGTTGTTCTACTGCCAATTTTACCTATACCTATATTTAGGTATATTACTATTTACCTATATTACCTATATTCTACTGCCAATTTTACCTATTTATTTTACCTATATATTTACAGGTGAGGCAAAAGATATGCTGACTCACCTGATCAGCAATGTCACAGCAATAAATAAAAAATTAAATCCCTAAGTGACTAGAATCTAGTCATTTATAAATTTCAAAAACTCTTTGTGTATTTCCAAAAAATAATTTACTTGTAGGATTAGCAAGCTTCAAGAAAATAAAGGAATCCATAACACATCACCTGGCAACAAAGCTAGCCTGTGCCCATTTAGCAATATCTTGTTTTTAATGGGAAATAGAATTATCAGTATGTTCCTTGACATGTTTATTTAGTAAACTTTAGCTTCTCACATTTTCTTAGAGAAAATATTTTATTGAGTGAGTAAAAAACCTGATTCAAAACTGTTGCTGTTGTGTCTAGAGGAAATATGGGAGTCCAAGAAATTCTAGGGCTCCATTTGTGTTTACTAATGATCACCAAACTGGTCCTGATAATGATGACAGTTTTTTCATTGATAAAAACCTTAATGAAAATGAAATACCTTTTCTGATAAATACGTTAAAATGCCAAAATGCCAGGTTATACAACTCAAAGATAGCAATCCTGGAATCTTATGCTCTCAGAAGGTTTTTTTTTGGTTTTGTTTTTCTTAAGATTTTTTTGATGTGGACCATTTTTAAAGTCTTCATTGCATTTGTTACAATATCGCTTCTGTTTTATGTTTTGGGTTTTTTTTGGCTGTGAGGCATGTGGGATCCTAGCTCCCCAACCATGGATTGAACCCGCACCCCCTGCAGTGGGAGGCAAAGTCCCAACCACTGGACCACCAGGGAAGTCCCTCTTCAGAAGTCTGAGTGATTAGCCAATACAGAATAAAAGCAATTCAATAAACAAAATCTATAAAAACATGTGAGCCAGAGGGAAAAAAAAGCAGAAAACCTATCCTTGATAATAAAAAGGGAAAGAACATAAATTGTTAATTGTTATAAAAAGGGAAAGAATGTAAATAGTAAAGCAATTTGGCAGCATCTATGAAGAGTGAAAATATGATTCAATAATCCAATGTTTAAGTGTATCTATTAGAGAACCTCTTGCACATATACACAGGGAGGCAATTATAAAATGATTGCTGCAGCATTATTTATAACACAACATTGGGAATAAGGTAAATTTTTATCAAAAGGGAAATTAATGTATTTAATGACTACTATACAGCAACTAAAAGGATAAGTTACATACATAAAGACACAGATAGATACAAACAAACCTAAAAAATACAACTTTCAAATAAAAAATGCAAGTTGCATAACAACTCCTAGGGAATAATAAAAACACAAAACAACCTTATAATTACTATATATTACTTCTGAATGTAAGATAAGAGTATAAAAATAGACTAGAAGATTCAGAAAAAAACTCATGATAGTGATTTGGGAAAGAAAGGAAAGAGAAGTAGATTAGGGTTGGTGGTTAAAGAAGACAATGGTAATGTTTTAATTTTATTAAAAGAAAAATTATAAGCAAATACAGCTAAATGTCAACAGCTGTTAAGTTTTGGTAGTTGGAATATGAATGTTTATTATATTATACTTTTCTGCATCTTTAAAATTTCTCAAAACAAAGTAAATTTCCCCACACCTCTACAGGAAAAAATCTTGACTCCGCCCCAGCTTTCTAAAACTTTAGTATTACTGAGGAAATATTTGGGATGCTGTTGGAGCCAGCTTCCTGTACTTTCAGGTCTCAGAAAGCAGCAGGAGCATTCTTGAGCTGCTGGGAACCCATCTAACCCTATGTGCACCATCCAAAGAGAATCTTAGAAGCCTCTTCACCTTCTTCAAACCTAAAAATATAGGTCAGTAAAATGCAGAGGTGATCAATTACCTGCCTCCAGGTAAGCAGAGAACAATAAAATCACAGCTATACTTAAATTTCTAACACTCCCTGAAAGGCAATTTACTGGCTTGGGAGGTATCCTAACAAGTAGCATGTCAGTCTGAAAAGTTTCAAAATTAAAGCCTGACCTCATCTTACTTTACACTTCATCAAAATTCACTGAAAATCCCTTTATCCTTCAAATTTTACCTGTTTCAGCTTCTGATTCTGAGTCATCTTCCTCATCTTCTTCACTAGAGCAACTAGATTCATCTTTTTTTCCTTCTTCTTCATCATCAACCTTTTCTTGTTCCAGAGATTCAATACGGGATGCATTTTTCTCAGGCTCAATAATCAATGTCTCTTTGCTGTGAAAGGAAAAAAGCCTTGAAATAATTATAAACACAAAAGGTGAAAATTAATTTTTCCCAGAACCACAAAATCTAATAATCATACTTGTGGCTATCATGACAACTCATTTAAAACAATAACAAAACCTACTTTAATATTTTACTTACTTTTTAAAGGTTTTCTGTGATTGATTATTGTCCATATTGGCTGTTGATTCAATCAGTGGAGACTTCTTCTCCCGTTTTTCACTATGGAGCTTTATAAAAGTTATGCAAAGGAAAATAAGAATACTATTAAAATAACATTAATGAGCAAAATACAGAATTTAAAATAATAACAAAGTAGCTTCCCAAACACGAAATGAAAACAAAACAGACAAAACAAATAAAAGATTTGTTTTACCTAAAAAGAAAAGGGCTTGGATAAAGAATAAAAAGAACTAGACAATTTAAAAGCTCCACAGAGGGGACTTCCCTGACAGTCCAGTGGTTAAGACTCTGCACATCCCTTGCAGGGGACATGGGTTCGATCCCTGGTTGGGGAACTAAGATCTGCTGTGTGGTGCAGCCAAAACAACAACAACAACAACAACAACAAACCACTCCACAAAGGACTAAGTTGGATTTTTTTTTTTAAGATCCCTCCAACTTTAGTTTACTGAAAAACCAGGGACCATTAACCATTTAGGATGTCTAATAATATTTTACTTAAACATCTGCTTCCTAGTTACGTAACTCCTTGCTTATCTAGCATATGCTATTTTAGAAATCTGAGATTTTATAGTCTCCACCCTCTAAGCAAACTTTCTTATGAAATTTGTATGAAAAAGATACTATTATTGAGAACATACACATTATAGAAGTATTCATTTTGGGAAAGGGATGCTAGAGAAATGGGGATAAGCAACACAAAAGGCTAAAAAAAACCCCACCACTACTCCTTTATTCTCATTCACTGTCATTTAATTTGATCGCTAGGAATAACTTAAAATCAAACAGTATAAAACATCACAAGAATACTTTTTCAGCTGTCTAAGATTCAAAGTTATTAAGAGAATTCACTAATAGAGACAATTTTTAGACAATCATCATACATACCAGATTTTGTTTCTTTTGCAACTCTTCTAAATATCCTAAAATGTCTTCATCTGCTACATCAAAGGCTGTCTGGCCCTACGCAGGAAACAAGAGGGTTGGTGATAATTAAAAAATCAATAAATTATAAAATGCCTTCGGTGATTCTGTATGATTATACAGAAAGAAGTTAGATAACATTTTTAATGGTAGGTATAAAACATGGTACATATGACTTGAAGGAGATGTATGAGAAATCCCTGTGAGAGATAAGCAGCTGATATACCTCCGCTTACTTTTTTTGGTAACAGCTTTATTGATCTATAATTCACATACAAGTCACCCATTTTAAAGTATGCAATTCAATGGTTTTAGTATATTCACAGAGTTTTACAACCATTGCCACAATCAATTTTAGAACATTTTCATCACCCCCAAAAGAAATGACATACCCATTAGCAATCCCCTCCCCACTCCCCCTCCCCCTGTCTGAGGCAACCACTAATATACTTTCTGTCACTACAGACTTGCCTATTCCAGACATTTCATATAAATGGAATCATACAATATATGGTCCTTTGTGACTGGCTTCTTTCACTTTGCAAACTGTTTTCAAGGTTCATCCATATTGTAGCATGTATCTACTTCATTCTTTTTTATTGCTGAATAATATTCCATTGCATGATCTACCACCTTTTGGTAATCTCTTCACCAGATGATGGACATCTGTTTTTGCTTTCTGGTACACAATGAATAATACTGCTATGAACATTTGTGTATAAGTTTTTGTGTGGACATCTGTTTTAATTTTCTTGGGTATATAGTTATGAGTGGAATTACTGGGTCATGTGGTAACTCCAAGTTTAACTTTTTGAGATCTTATTTCTACTTTACCGCCATAAAAATTAATTACAAATTCTTAGTAGAGTAATAAAATAAACATATATATTTCTAAACTACTTAAAAGTTCAGCCAGCCACAGGTATGACTTAGTTTCAAAAAGTAGTCCAGGTGAACATCTGTCAATCTATTTTTATTCATAGTGGAAAAGAAAATTTCAAAGAGCTGTTGACCCAAAATAGTAAGGATTTTTCCTGCTGCCAGCTTAGTCCTTATAATAACCCTACTGGTACAAGTCTCCAGAATGCCAGAAAGTTCATTATTTAGAATATATTCTACCTTATATGCTTGCAAAATTTCTTAATTTGTGAATTTCTAAGAATATAATATCAATGGAAGCACCCAAATCTACTCGACACATATGGTAATACTATTACAGAAAGAGTAATACTTCTTTGTCGAACAAGGCCAAATCACCTCATAAGTAGCTGGAAAAGACTTAATAATAAAAATGAATAAATGATTCACAAAATGTTTTACACAGTTAATAAACCTTAATAGAATTAAATAATTTATATTCTCATAACATTTTTTAGACTAAAACTATATTTCTAGAAGTTGAAATATTTAAAGTACATTTGAAAGGCCTACCACTTTGTTGACCATCTCCATATCACACAGACTGTCCACTAAAATTCGACATGCTTCTTCTTTACCCCAATGAGCTGCAGCATGAAGAGGTGTCCAGCCATCATAATCTTTAATATTAACATCATAGCCCGCCTGTATTAAAAGTCTAAACAAATTATAGTGAATTACATCATCATTAAAATCTAGAAATGATTGGATATAATTAACAGCTATATACGACACAAGTTAACAAAAATTTGCAATATATTTCTTTTCATAGTTCAGAATCCCTCCTCCCCTCAACAAATTAACTAGGACAAAAGAATTCTCAGAAAACACTGGCATAGAGGATCTTGAGTTACTGCCATAATAATGAATTCAGTTTTAATTAATTCCTAATGACTATGAGTCTTATGGTTTGGTATGACACTGATTAATTCTTGTTAATATGTTTCTAACTGAAAATTTTGCAGGAGAGTCTATAATTTTTCAAAACTATTGGATCAATTTGTATGTTAAACTGATTTATTGTAGGAAATGTCTTCAAGTGTCCATATGATATATCATCTCAAGCTGAACATGTTCTAAAAATATACTGGGATCAAACAAAGTTATTTGTAGTGTCATTGTTGCCTTGTGGTTAAGGAACTGGTTTGTGAAAGCCTTCATGAACCTTTATGATCTACCACTGGAAATTTTCATAGGAAAATGACTGTTAGAAACAAAACAAAGCAAAACAAATATTCCGAGGGGTCGAGTCTACTTTTCTGTAGCAGTAGAAAGCAGATATTCTAATCAAATTAGCTAGAAAACAGGAATACATTTTAATACAATGGAAAGAGTTGCATAAATGTTAGTATGCCCTTATAACTGTATATTGACATCAACCTTCGTTTTATTTAGAAATTAAGCTCACAGAGAGCAAAGAATGGGTCTATAAATTGCACACAGCACAGCGCCACACACAAAGGCGAACACTGAATACTTTATAACTCAAATCTGGTTAACCTTAACCTTACCTTCCAAGATGCTGACCTTGAGAAGGGCTTCTTTTTACCTACAGGAGGTGGTAGTGATAGCTAATATATAACCATTTATTTATGTTTCAAGAACTGATCCCCTATTTCCTAACAATATCTAAAGCAGATGTTTTTAATTATGGCTCCATAGCAGAACCATCTGAAAAACTTGCTATTAAAAAAACAAAAAAAAGTTTTCCCAGCTCCATCCCAGTTCCACTGAATTAATCAGTATCTTGGGAGATGGGCCCTGTCAACTTATTACTTTTAATAAGTTCTGCATATGATCTCACATCACTGCCTGTCTCCTGCCTGCAGATCAACATTTAAGAGCCAGTGATCTAAAAAACACGCTAATAGATATAAGTCAGAAGATTTAAGTTAAAAAAATATGGCAACTAACATAAATATTATCAGATACTTTATTAATAGAGACAGAAATAATAATGGAAGATAATAAAAATATACCCCCAATAGGAAATATGAACTATAATAATGTTAAATATCCTGAGCAATACAAAATTCTAAGTACTTGAGAGACTGTGCGGAGAGAAAGGTAGACACACACACCCTGCCCCCCAAACATAAGGCTCTCTATATGCCAGGCCATGCAAGGATACTCAAAAAAATAAGACAGTATTTATTATGCTCAAGGAACTTCTAATGGAGGACAAAAGTTAAGTAAAACAACAATCAACCCTCACAGACAGGTTCTATGATGAAGCTGCAATAGGAGTACAGAACTGAAAAGCATAAAAATCAACTGAAAGGGGTTGTGTGTGTTTGGGGGAAGGGGGTAAGTGGGGACACAGTTACATTTGAAATGGATCTCTTCTATTTATTTTTGATTTAATATTTTCTTTCCTAAGTAAAATATTCACAAATTTCAAAACTAAAAAAGAATAAATGGCTAGATAGCAAAGTCACTTTCCCACTGCTGACCTTTAGCCAACCAGTTTCCCTGCCCCAGAGATAACCATACTACTACTTTTGATTAGATCCTTACAGAGAGATTTTATGCATATATAAATAAATACAACTTAAAGTTTTAAAACATAAACACAAATGATGCATAGTTCTTAACATATCCTAGTGCTCTTTCCATATCTATAAGTAGTGTTTTAATCACTATAGAGTATTCTAGTGAAAGGATGTATCATGATCTATTCAACCATTCTCCTACTCCAATTACAAACAATGCTGCTAGCACATACCTTATTTCCTATGTGAGTGAGAATATCTGTAAAAAAAATTCCTAGGGATTTCCCTGGTGGCACAGTGGTTAAGAATATGCCTGCCAACGCAGGGGACATGGGTTCAAGCCTGGTCCAAGAAGATCCCACATGCTGCAGAGCAACTAAGCCTGTGCACCACAACTACTGAAGCTTGCGCTCTACAGCCCCTGCTCTGAAACAAGAGAAGCCACAGCAGTGAGAAGCCCGTGCACCGCACAGAAGAGTAGCTCCTGCTCGCTGCAACTAGAGAAAGCCCGTGCGCAGCAACAAAGAACCAACGCAGACAAAAATAAAATAAATAAATAAATTTAAAAAAAAAACAATTCCTAGAGGTAGTGCTGCTAAGCCAAAGAATAACTGTTACTTTGATAAAATTTGCTCAATAGTCATTTATACTTCCACCAATAATGTAAGAGAGTGCCCTTCCCCAAATTTGCCAACAGTGTGCCAAACATTTTGATCTTTGCCAATATGATAGATGAAAAATGATAATTCACTGTAGCTTTATCTGCACTTATTATGAATGAAGTGGAGCATTTCTTTTTCATGGGCTTAAGAGCCTTGAACTGAGTCAAAGGATAGAAAGGAATCTGCTTCCAAGTTGAAGAGATGGTGAATGAAGGTATCTAGATAGAAACAAGAGTAGGCATTAAGGCATCATGAAAGAACTTCAAGTAGATATATACAGCTGGAATCATGCATGCCTGAGGAGCAATGGTAGCAGCTTAGCTTGAAAGAGGAACCAATGGCCAGATGACTAATGGTCTTATGTGCTAAGCTGAGGAGTTTAAAATTCATCCCAATTCCTGCTGAGAATCTTAATGAAGGATTTTAAGAGCCTGGACAACTGAATTACAAAGACCACTTGGAAGCAGTCTAGAAATCTATTTTACAGTGCAATCCAGTACTCATATACATGTTTATAGAAACAAGAATTTTAAGAAACAAAATACCTTTACCATATGCAATACTCTTTGATATTTTCGATTTTTTTCTTTTTAAATGCTGTTCACAGCTCACTAAGTTCATTTCATGACCCACTCTGATGGGGTTTGAAAGTCTGAAAAATTTTGGATTAGAGAGAAACAGATGGGACAAGGAAACTAATTACAACTTAACTGTAGCGGCTTCCCTGGTGGCGCAGTGGTTAAGAATCCGCCTGCCAATGCAGGGGACACGGGTTCGAGCCTTGGTCCGGGAAGATCCTACATGCTGCAGAGCAACTAAGCCCGTGCACCACAACTACTGAGCCTGTGCTCTACAGCCCGCGTGCCACAACTACTGAAGCCCATATGCCTAAAGCCAGTGCTCCGCAACAAGAGAAGCCACTGCAGTGAGAAGCCCGCGCACTGCAACGAAGAGTAGCCCCTGCTCACCGCAACTAGAGAAAGCCCGTGTGCAGCAACGAAGACCCAACACAGCCAAAAGTAAATAAATAAATTAATTTAAAAAAAAGTTAACTGTACTATTCTAGGAGAAGGCTTAAATTACTGAAGTGAGTAGGGATTGAAATAGGAGGAAACCCGGAATAACTGACCCACTTAAACTTCTTCACTGTTTTTACTGAGGAGAGGGAATAAGGAGAAGGGATTGATATAAGAAACCAAAGTGGAACAAAGGTAAAATAGAGGGTGCAGTAGATTTTGCTGAGGGCCAGTCTTATTAGCCTTCACATAGATATAACAAAAGTTATGCACTGAATTGTTTTTTCCATACAGTTGCCAACACCTTTGCACTGCATAAGTAAAAACCAAAACACAAATTTATTGTGACATAAAGGAGCTTTGCCCCAAAGATATTTGTTGATCAGTATATAACCCTATATCGTCTAAGTTGCTTATGGTTTAATATTTAATATTATGCTAACAGCACTCTGAATTCCAGTGTTCATGTAGTGAAAATCTAAAACAAAATCAGATAAGTTACATGTAAATAAACAATCAGTAGGAATCAAGCTCTCAGAATTTGATAGTATGTTTATACACAACATTGTTCTTAGTCTCTGTATCCAGAGCTAACCTATCTGGGAATCTCAAAGTGACTCTAATAATTTACTAGGCCAGAAGGTAACATATAATGGTTGTCTGACACTTAAATTTCACTTATTGGAAAATTGCAATGGAAGAACAGTAGAATACTCAAAATTTGAGAGTGAAAGAAAGAACTTTAGAAATAAAGCAATAACATTCAAGGTAGTTTTCTCTTTCTCCCTATAGACAGACATTAAATAACTTACAAAAGCTGTTTCAAAATAATGTTAGCAGGTATCTTAAAAAAAGGAAAAGTGAAATAAAGAAAACAAATCAAAGCAGAAAAACAACTGTGAGAAGCAATACTTACTTTAAAACTTCTGTATAGCCTTTAGCGGCTGCAACATGAAGTGCTGTACCTCCAGATTTTGCATGCCGGACATCATTTATATGGCCACTATTTAGCCATTGTCTTGCATCTCTAAGCATTATTCGTTCTTCTTCTTTTCGAGCTGCTTCTATATCAACCCCTGATAAAATAAAATTTTTTTTTCATTTTTTTCTCTATAGTAAATGTTTTTGTTTGGAAATAAAATTATCCAAAACATTCCAAGTTTAATTGAAAATTAAAAGTGAAATTATATTTTTGAAAAATGGGCTGCTTAGAACAAGCTGGTTAAATAAAGAAATGTAGGAATACTGTAGATATTTTATTAGCATTCTCTATTGACTATTTAATTTTTGCCCTACAGTATTATTTTGGCTTTCTTTTTACCTTTTCTGCTTATTCCTTTTGTTTTTGAAGATTTGAATACTCCCCAAGGTATTCCCCATCCTTTGGTCTAAAAAAAAAGTTTGTTGTTTTAAACAATCATATGTATTTAAGTCTCAAATTTTTATCCACTGCTTTGACCAGTTATCTGTACTCTAGCCTAGTAGGTACAAATGTTTATTGAACACTTCAACTTGGAGGTCCTGTCCTCATCTAAAATTGAATAGACCTTAAATCAGATTATTTTTCTACCAACACCCCTTTCTTTTTCCAACATAGTACACTGTTCATACCATCAGTATCAGTTTTATAATTTTAGTAAGTTATATAGATGTTTATTCATTTAAGAGCATTAAGCGCTACGCTAGGTTGAGATGATAAGAGTGGGGAGAATTCAAAAAGGGACACGACCTTCAAAGCGCTCAACATCCTGAGAAAAAAATTAAAATAGAAATGATAATCCTGAAATTCCTCAGTGATCTCATGTTATCTTATGGCTTCAAATGCTGGTTATTTAATAAATAGCACATACCATGATGCATTTATACTCCAGAAGACAACGAGCTTATTAAAAAAGGTAAATATACTGCTTTTTTATCTTGTATCCCCACCATATGGATGGATACCTGATACAAAGTAAAAGGGATCAGTAAATGTTTACTGAATGAACGATGAATACATAAATACATGAGTAAAAAATAATTACACATACATACAACTCCTCAGCTAAGATCTCTTCTATAATTCATATCCATGTATCCAATTGGCTGGCTGGAATTTTTCATTCACTCATTCATCAATCAATCAGTCAATATGTACTGAGTCTCTACTATATGTCAGGTACTTTATTAGGTGTTAGGGGTTTAGAAGTGAACCTATTACATGGCAGATGATACATCTGCGAAGGAAAAAAAAAGCAGAGTAAAGGTATAGAAGGTAATGAGAAAGAGTTGTTATTTTATATAGGTTGGTAAAGAACAGTCTCTTTGATAAGGTGACATTACAGCAAGAAATAAAGTGACAGTCATACCATAATCTTAGAGAATATTCCAGACAGAGGGAAGTACTACAGATCTTCCTTGACTTACAATAGGGTTACAACAAAAGTTGAAAATATCCTAAGTCAAAACTGCATATGATATACCTATCCTGTCATAGCTTAATGTAGCCTACCTTAGACACGCTCAGAATACTTACATTAGCGTACAGTTGGGAAAAATCATCTAACACAAAGCCTGTTTTATAAATAAATTATTAAGCGCTGAATATCTCATGTAATTTACTGAACACTGTATTGAAAGTGAAAAACAGAATGGTCACATAGGTATAGAATGGTTGTTTAAGTGTATCAGTTTGGTTGTTTACCCTCATGATTACGTGGCTGACCAGAAGTTGCAGCTTGCTGCTGTTGACCAGCGTCACTAGGGAATATGTGCTGCATATCACTAGCCCGGGAAAAGATCGAAACTCAAAATCTGAAGTATGGTTTCTACTGAATGTGCATTGCTTTCAAACCATCATAAAGTTGAAAAATCGTTAAACTGAACCACTATAAGTCAGGGACTGTCTGTATTAAGCACTGAGGTAGAAGCCTGCTTGGAATGTTCTTCTGATTAAGAAAAGGCAGGGTGTCTATAGAGTAGTGAGGACAATGAGCGGGGGGCAGGGTGACAACATCCCACTCAATTTAAGAGGATCACTTAAGCTGAAAAGTTACGAGTAAAAACAGGTAGAAACTGGGAGGCTATAACAATAATTCAGGCAAGAGATGATGGTAACTTGAACCAGGGTGGTAGCAGTGAAGGTAGTAAAGAGGTTAGATTCTGCATTCTTCAAGGCAAACCAACAGAATTTGCTGTTAGTTTGGATGTAGGAGAAAAAGAGAAGTCAAGGATGAATCAAAGGTTTTTAGCCTGAGCAACTAGAAAAATTAAATTTTCAATTTCGGAAATGTGAAGTTTGCAATGCACTAACAGACATCTAATTGGAGTTAGCTGGATATCTGAGTCTGGAGAA